>NC_132910.1:87270422-87616922 GCF_047675955.1 Chlorocebus sabaeus | reverse complement strand
GTTTTTGAACTTATTGTTGTCAGTTCAAGCTTTTGCTGATGAGGTCACTTCCACAAATAGGGCTTATGTACAAGAAACAGGAGGGCTTGTGAATTTAAAGCAGTATGCTCATGGAGTGGCCACAACTAAGAAAGTCTGTGATAGCTATGCACTGATGAGATATGGACGAGGAGTCTCTATAGCAAGAATAACGTGCTCGCGGACTGGGTATCAGAGTTCTGTGGTCATTAAGGCTTTTGCCCATTTTACATTCTAGCCAATTTTCCAAAAACAGGGTAATATTTAAGGAATGGGAATGGATTGTTTTCTTGAATTCATCAATAAAAATGTAACTACCTTGTGCTTAACCTTAAAGGCAGAATGACATGGGGGAAAAGGAGCTTAAATACAGATCTTTGAAATACAAAGAAGTTACTGATCGTTAGATATTTCATTATGGAGATTGTCTTGATGTACTTTTGATTGGGCAAAATACTGCTATTATTTATAAGCTTTATAATTTAATATATGATTATTAGTCTTATCCTTACTCTTAGAATTGACCTTACTCTTATTATTTAAGTGTGCTGAGTGTGATTGGCAGAAAGCTATCATCCTTCATTTAATAACCCAGGAATCTTTTATTTTATTTTCTCACTACTTCTTGTAATGTTGGAGTCTGGGTTCTCAGGGGTTTCTCTCTTTCTTTTTTTTTTTTTTTTTTTTTTTTTTTTTTTTTTTTTGTGATGGGATCTCTCTCTGTTACCAAGGCTGGAGTGCAGAGGTGCGATCTTGGCTCACTGCAAGCTCCGCCTCCTGCATTGACACCTTTCTCCTGCCTCAGCCTCCCGAGTAGCTGGGACTACAGGCGCCCGCCACCACGCCTGGCTAATTTTGTTTTTGTATTTTTAGTAGAGACGGGGTTTCACCGTGTTAGCCAGGATGGTCTTGATCTCCTGATCTCGTGTTCCACCCACCTCGGCCTCCCAAATTGCTGGTATTACAGGTGTGAGCCACTGTACCCAGCTGTTGTTGCTGAAAAGTGGCAGACCTCTCACTTAAAACTGAGGCAAAACTCCAGTGGAAAAATTAAGGAATTATAAATCTAGTAACTAAGATGACTAAGACATAAACTAATCTGAATCTAATTTCCCCATCAGTGTATTCAGCAGAAACTTATTTAGTAAATTTCTTGGGATTAAGAAATAATATTGGCAATTAAAACCATTGTTTCAGTTTTAAAGTAAGTATGCCATTTTCAGAACAAAGCAGGACATCTGATTCTACAATACTCAATGAACTAAGAGTTTATTAAAGATATTTTGAATTCAATTTGGACATTGACCTATTGTTAGGAAAACACAAAAATAACATATATTATATCTCCAAACAGTAAGGAACAGTTTTGATAAATTCTAAGGCAGCTCACATTCTATAATAAACCTTTGGAAGAGAAGTATTGTTGGTATAGTTCTTTTTTTGACAACCTATCCAGCATTCAAATACAAAACTATGAAAACTACCATTTGTACTGAAGGTTTCTATTTTTTTCTTATTATATCAATTTTGAGCAATTGAGCATTAAAAAAATTCAGAGTGTTTGATGTAAATGATTCTATGCTATGTAAATGATCCTCTGCTAATAGATATTATTAATACTTAACAGCTATATAGTGCTTTCATCTGCAGCTCCCAAAGGGATTTATGAGTGTTACAATCTTCATTTTTTAGAAGATGAACAAGAATTCTAAGAAAATGACTATATAGTCACTACAAAGGCTTTTTGAGCATGTGACTAGCAACACACTGAAATTGGAATCGTTGGAATGCAAATGGTCTACTTATACCAAGTATTTGCTTTTACATGGAGAATTGCCCATTCTGGTCCCAGACAGAAAAAGAAGCTTGTTTTACTGTGCCTATTTGGTGTTTATTTTGTTTCAGTTTGGTTTTTTTCTTCTTCTACCTCTCTGCTTTCAAACACATTGTTTCTACATTCATTTTAATTTTTTTTCTGTAGTTACTCTTCCAACCCACTATTAGAATATTAGAATACTCTTTTCAAGAAAGAGGGGATAAGAATGTTTACATCTGTTATTTACTGGCCAAAAAGTTTCACTTATTTCACCTGCAGTCATAATGCTCTGGATGTTAATGGTTGTATCATATCCCTTGTTTGTACAATTTCAAGAATTAAAACAACCAAGCAGCAAGAACTGGATTAAAAAAAATACTTTTGAGCAGAAAGTTCTTTCTTTCATCTCTAAGATGCCATCTTTTTGTTAAGAGTAACGTTGATTAGAAAATTGTCCTTATAAATCATTCCAGAGACTATATTTTCATTTCTGTTCAATATACTGGAACTGTCCTAGCATTATCTGTGCTGTTTAGTACATTTTTTAAAATAGTACACATTATGTGGGACAAATAAAAGTTAGATGAAATGACAATTTATTGAATTATTAGCTATTTTTATTGGGTACTTGCTGTCATAGGACACTTGTGAAATGAAGAACTCGCTGCCACAATATCTATGGTTCTGGTTGGAGCTCACATTCTTCAGGCGGTTTTTAACACCTATCATATTTCAAAGCAAAAATATATGAGATGTTGAAAGGTACCTCCTAAGATACATCCCACTAAGCTTGTTTTAGGAGATAAAGGCACTGTGGAGACAAAGGGTAGAGAGCCTTGTTAAGGGTTAAGCAGAGAAGTTGTAGAAGCCAATCCAAAATGACAGGGAGAGTTGACTCAGGCTGACAAGGGAAAAGCTACTATGATTGTTTTCCTTGTTTGTTGCCTTATTTGTTTAAGGGTAGTAGACCTTCATTCTTCTTGTCCTGATTTGGTTGTGTGACTGTAGAATGTACATGTGAGAGCCAGAGGCATGAATGACAGTCTGCAGCATTTTCCATTCTGCATGGCCAGCTCCGCTGCTGTGAGAGCCATCTCTGAGCCCATCTGGACCATCTGTGTGTCCGTGGAGGAAGAGGACTCCACTAGGCTCAGCCTGAGGAAGAGGAGCAACAATTATGACTTAATCACAGTGGAACGGGGTTGAGGTTTATTGCCTATATGAACACTGCTAATTGCCTTATGATTCTAAGAGATAGAAAAATCTTAAAACACAAAGGAAATTGAACTCCCCTACTGGCATGTTAGGCATTGGGTCAAATTGAAAACTTGCATTAGGAAAATATGTATGAATTTTTTTTGCAGATGAGGAGTGTGGGAAAAATTATAATTCTTAAAAATATATGAATCAATATTTTAGAAATATTTAAGTCCCAAACTTACAGTTTTTAGAAAGAATAGCCTATCTAAATGATTTATTTAATTGGAAACATAGTCTATTTCAGCATGATTTATTGCTTGTAATTTGCTTTTCATATTCTAAACCTTAATAATTTATTATAAAAATGTATTTTTAAAGATGTGAAACTGAAATTTTTTTGACTTAAGTAATAATAACTCTGCATAAAAGTCAATGATTTTTTTAACTTCTGTAATAAAGATATTTACAATAACTAAACTCACGATCTTTTTAAGTTAGTTTCACTGGAGAAGTTCTGGGACTCCAAAATAAATAATAAATAATATTCATATAAGTATCTTAACTTTTTCGTAATGCCTGAAAACTTTTTAATAAAATAGTAATGTCATTTTACATTTAGAAATAAATTGAAAAGTATACATTGAATATATATATACACATATGTGTGTAATTGTATAAATTGTACATTAATTTTAATCTACACTAACCTGAAAATCAGAGCCATTTTAACCTTGAGACACATTTGATTGGAGAAAAGGGAGTGGTGGTAAAAATCTAAATTTATCATGAAAAAAATTTAGCTACTTACAGTTAACCTTGGAAATATTCTATTACAAAAAAAAAAAAAGTCTTTTTTAAGGCTCTGAAATGAAAGTTTTTATTTAACATTTTATTTTAAGAATAGAGCTCTAAAGTTATATTCAGTAATTCTTGCCTGACAGCAGAATGTGTACAGACCACAGTGTTGCACAGTGGTGGCTTTGTTTTACCCAGGTATGGTAGTTATGGATGTTAGATACTGTTGAGACTTGGTATTTTGTAGCAACAAATTAATAGTTATTTGAAAATTAAATTGCCTAATTGTTTCATCTGTGACAACTACTAAGCAATCTATCTTTTGGTAATGAAGATAACTGCTAGTTAAAAACAGGGTAGAAAATTAGCCTACTGATAATTTCTAGTAATAAAGATAATATCATTCAATGTTTACTCTAGGCCAGATCCTATTCTGTATATTTTTGAACTCATGTAATACAGATGGTAACCGAGATAAGTGCTGTGTTTATTTCCATTTTACTTCGGAAGAAACAGAGGTATAGAGAGTTCAAACAACTGAAGTTCAAATTCAGGCAGCCTCCCTCCAGAGCACGTATTCGTCAGCATTGTGCCACAAGACCTCTGCTAAATTAAAAATTGCTTACATTTAATGATGGCTCACTATGCACTCACTGTTTAACTATGACCTTTAAATTATTATACCATGTGCTACTTAAGATACAACTATAATATAGAACTGTTATTATTTCAAATTATTAGAAAAATATAGATACTAAATAACTTGTCTAAGTAAATATGAAAGTAAATGTGGACAGCAAATGTGAACCTAGTTCTTTCTGAGAACTTGCTGTGCTTAACATGTCTGCCAAACTGTTTTCCTACAGAAATGTACATATAATATTTTAATCACCATTTTAAATAATGTTACATTTTTAGACTGTTAAAATGTCTGTGCTTGTGACTCATTTTGAATAACCTGAATCATTGAGTGTATGTTTTTTGACTAGAGAAAAATAACACATCTTTAGCATCAAGCATTCTTGACTATGTGATGTCTTTAAAAATATTTATATTAATTGACCTAGTTACATTTTATTAGAAACCAGATTCTAGGCCGGGCGCGGTGGCTCAAGCCTGTAATCCCAGCACTGTGGGAGGCCGAGACGGGCGGATCATGAGGTCAGGAGATCGAGACCATCCTGGCTAACACGGTGAAACCCCATCTCTACTAAAAATAAAAAAAAAAACTAGCCGGGCGAGGTGGCGGGCGCCTGTAGTCCCAGCTACTCGGGAGGCTGAGGCAGGAGAATGGCGTAAACCCGGGAGGCGGAGCTTGCAGTGAGCTGAGATCTGGCCACTGCACTCCAGCCTGGGCGACAGAGCGAGACTCCGTCTCAAAAAAAAAAAAAAAAAAAGAAACCAGATTCTAAACCTACACACAGAAATGGTCTTATAACTAAGAGCTATTCATTACGTAAATATATAGCAATAAAAGGACAAATTAATAATACCTAAATATCAAGCAATAAGAAAGAGTGGTGTAAACTGTAACATTTATTCTTAATTGGATATTGTGCATTCATTAACATGAGAATCATTTATAGAAGTCTTTTCAAAATAAAAATGTGGATATACACTGGCCTATATAGTCATGTTAAAATTATGTTTACTGATTTTTCTCTCTTTTTATACTCTTGAAATTTTATTTTTTTCCTTTTCAGGTATTTTTGTGTCAAGTAGAAAAAAACTGAGAAAATGTAATGGCAAGGTCATAGCATAAGTTAGAATGCATGGTTATACAGTTCATCGTGCTTAAGCAAATTACCTGCAATTAGAATAATGTACTTTTTCTGGCTTATGTGGTGGTTAAAGCCTTAATTTTCAAGGATATACCATTAAAGGTCATTTAGTAAAGGTGGCCAGAGGGAATTGGGAGAGAGCAGTAGTGCTATTTATGTTAGAAGAAGATTGTTTGGAAATGGTATGAATAGAATATTTAACTACAAACATCAGTGCTAAAGTTCACTTTTCTCAGCTGGTTGTAGAGAAAGCAGAGTAAACCTGCTCTGATTGCTTTAGCTTCGTTCTTTCTGGGCATTCTCATTTATGTACTGAGCTCCTAATCTACTGGCCTTGGGTATCAGCATGATATCTTCCCATGGAGAGTATCAAACCAGGCCTGGAAACCTGAGAATGGGTGTGAGAGCATGTAAGGCCAGCCAAGCCCAGATCGCTTCCTAAGATAGAAATGAAATCTGGACTCTGTGTGCGTTTCCAGGTCTAGCACTGTTTACCTGCATCCAGAGTTTTTAGAATAATTAGCTTTGAGAATACACAATGCTATCTGTAGTGTTTAGAATAAACAACCAGTCCTAGATAGCCTGTGTAAGGAGTGTGGAGGGTGAGAGGGGAAATCTCAGTACACGGGAGAGTAGGACCAGGGTGACCTGGGATCAAATCCTGATTTACCATATTTATTTACTGTGCAATCTTGAGCAATTTACCAAACTACACCAAATTCTAGTTTTCCTATCGATAAAATTGGGTTAAGTATAGAGTCTGATTCATGAAGTTGCTACAAGGATAAATTAGGAGTGGTTTTCTCTACAAGATGTTCCACATACAGTATATTACTAGCATTTCCATCAGTATAATGTTATACCTAAAACTCCATGAGGCAGTAGATGAGAGTTAAGCAATTACTCCGTACACTTACTACATAGGGAAAAAGCTTTGGGTAATGTTGAGATTAGGAATTTTTTATTTTACACGAGTATCTCGGATGAGGAAGGATGGAGTTCAGAATAAAGAATTAAAGACAAATCTGGGAGAAGTCAGGACAAGAAGGGCTACGACACAATTGGAAGTGTTTCATGAAAGTGACAGTTTGCTCACAGAGAAAAGTAAGAAAACCCCAATTTGCAGTTAAAATTCTGTATCTGGAGGATAAATGATATGGAGTGACTGTTGTCTGTATGCTGCAGCAAACATCAATGAAACTAATTTGAGAAAGTATTTTAATCAGAAGGAGATTATGAAATAAAACGTTTTAGTTTTGAATATAAAAGAGAAAAAGCAAATTGCAATTTTATGTGCTGAACATAATAGAGAATAAATTGGAAATTAAACAGAGTAAGGTATGGCAGGGATTGGAGATAATGTTTTAAGAAGCAGAGAGAGTTGAAAAGATAATAATATAAAAACACATACCAGAAGCCAATGAATTTGCTGCTTCTTCTGTACTGTAAATTTCTGTTTCTATACTTGTACGTATATTTCTTCCCTTCAGTAAATAAAATGTTCGCTTGGGAAAGAAGACTGCCCTCCCTCCCTCCCTCATACAATGTTTTTCTTCCCATTTAGATAAATTAGGCAAACGTGAACATTAGCTAAAATCATTGTAAATGGCTTGTTTGAGAAATCAATAATTAATTTCAACAAATAGATTAAGTGTGAATTGAACTTTCATTGTATACAACATGGGAGGGAGGGGATTTTACCAGTTTTGATTGAACCCCGGGCTCCCTAAACACTTGTGAGCAACTAAGCTCGCCTCTTCTGCTGACCGGACTAGGCACAGAGCCCAGGATGTCTCGGCTTTTTCCTTTCAAACACTTTGCATTCTTGGGTCGTATAAGGTTGAACTCTGGCTCATCAAATAATATGTTCTTCAGCCATTGCTAGTCTATGTTTCATGTCGCTGGACTTCCCCATGAAGTTTGCAGAATCCTGAGCTACCATCCGGGAAGAAAGTCACTCACATCCTTTTGGTTTTATCATCCATTGTTCTTACACTGATTTTAGCGATACAGGTGGGCATCTTCTCCTCAGGTTTCCCTCTGGTAAAATAATATTTTATTGTGATATTAGATTTAATCACAGTTTCAGCTGGTATCAGTCTGATTCTTTTTTTTTTTTTTTTTTTTTTTTTTTTGAGACGGAGTCTCGCTCTGTCGCCCGGGCTGGAGTGCAGTGGCCGGATCTCAGCTCACTGCAAGCTCCGCCTCCCGGGTTCCCGCCATTCTCCTGCCTCAGCCTCCCGAGTAGCTGGGACTACAGGCGCCCGCCACCGCGCCCGGCTAGTTTTTTGTATTTTTTAGTAGAGACGGGTTTTCACCGTGTTAGCCAGGATGGTCTCGATCTCCTGACCTCATGATCCACCCATCTCGGCCTCCCAAAGTGCTGGGATTACAGGAGTGAGCCACCGCGCCCGGCATGTCTGATTCTATATTACAAGTTCACAATAAAAATTTTGCCTAATGGTTTTGTGACCTATTTGTCTTTGTCAGTTCAGACTGCTGCAACAAAACACCATAGACTGTAGACAATATAAATAGCAGAAATTTATTAATCACAGTTCTGAGGGCTGGGAGGTCCAAGATCAGGGCTCCAGCAGGCTTGGTGTCTGATGATGCTTTGTTCCTCTTAGCCAGTGCCTTCTCACTGTGTGCCCACAGGAGGAAGGGGTTACACAGCTCTCAGGAGTTTCTTTTAAAGGGCACTAATCCCATACATAAGGGTGTATATCTCATGATATAATCACCTTCCAAAGACATGGCCTTTTAATACTGTCACCTTGAGGCTTTCAATATACTAATTTTGAGAGGACAAACATGTTCAGACTGTAGGACTGTTGAAAGTCATGACCTGTATCTATTATTTTCTTGTTATACATTTTTTGATAACAGCAACAATGTATATTTTCTTATTATATAGATTTGAGGTTCTTTTATTTACCTCTTTTTATTTTTTTATTTCATTTTGGTAAAATATATAAATGCTGGAATCAATGGCGATTACTTGTACTTTTCTTCTGAGAGTATCTTGCCTACTAAAAACCTGGAATTTGTATATTGCTATAATATCCTGGTCCCTAAACCATATCTTTAGAGATATAGGCATTATCATCCTGTATTTTGAAAATTCATTTAATGAGCATGTACTACTTGTAGACTGGGAGAAAAAGTATTTTTAGAAACTAGGTAACAGAATGTAGAGTATATTCAGTGCAAATCATTACTGGTAAATAATTAAATATTCCTACACCATAAAAATTTAAGGAGACCCTTTACTTATAATGATAGTTTGAGGACACATTGAAGTATTTTATGTAAGTTAGCCTACATACTAGTACTTTGTATGATAAATGATTTTTTTATCTTAAAGCAAGTGAAAGAGATGGCCCTCAAGAGTAATACAATCCTGTTAGCCCAAAATATGTCATAATGAAATGTTACTACCCTATTCAATTATGATAAGGATTTTCAGTAAACTTTTGACATTTTTGAAGGCCTGATTCTCAGCATCATTATAGAGTGATTGGAATTATCAATCCTCTCCGAGAGCTTTCAACCTCCAAATCCACACTATCATTTTGCAGATTATTTTTAGAGGACACTTTTTCCCTCACTGGAATAGTCACAATGCAGACCCCTGACACCACCACCACAGAGCCACTCTAATATTTACAGAGGACCCTGGGGAAGGAAGGTAATAACGTGATCATACTGGTGTATGCTGTAGAAAGTAAAGGAATGATTTCTAATACAAATACAAAGTTGACAGAAGTGGGTATTCTTGACATCAGGTTTTCAAAACAGAGCAGAACCTTCATGCTAGATTATCTTCTGATAAATATAGACTAATAATTATCTGCTGCAGAGAGTTAATTTTATGCTATGTAATTTTAAGTAATGATGTGTTTATTCCATGATGGAAGAAGGCTTACATTCCCTTAGAATGAAATATAAGAATTGCCCCAGAAGTGCACATCACCTAGAATCAAATAATTTTAAATTTTATCTTGACAGAATATGAAACTATATCACTTTTTAAAATTTCCAAGCTAGATGCTCCAGGATGGAACTGTATTTGGAATATTATCTCAAGTTGTCATGACTAAAAAGTTCCACGCAATCTACAAATATTTACTTAGTAACTCCTATGTGCAGAAAATTGGAAAGCATGAATGACACAGATTGTTATTTTATTACTAATAAATAAAACCTTTTATGCTTTGTTATAAGTGACAAATTCACACATCCACCAAGGATAGGCAAGAAAAATAAAAGCATGAAGCTGTCTGAAGATAACTGGTAGCACTGTACAAAGGAAACTCTGCCAACCTGAAAAGGCATCAGTCATTAATATTGGGTTCGAAGGACAGGGAAAATTATTTCTCAGTTCTGATGAATTTTTGCATACAACCAACTTAGGTCTATAGTTGTAGTGCTACACAATCTAATTGTTAAATTTTGGGAATATCTATTTTATGTAAATTATTAGTTTTTAAAAGTAAAAACCTGTATTCAAAATACATATATTTTTGGAACTTCTGCTTGAACCTGTTTGATGCAGGCAGACATGACAGCTGTATCACACTCTTCAATAAGCCAGTTTCCACACAATAACATTAGTGTAAAAAAGGAAACAATTGTCTGTTACTATTTCTTTCTTAATGTAAACGGTTATATTTGAATGCATATTTGTCATCTATAAAATAAAAGTAAACAGTATTCTTGGCCATCCTTTTCATCCTCATGTATTTAATGAGTTCTTTCAGAACACATCTACCTCCATTCTTCCCTAAATCAAATTTGGTTTTGTTAAGATTATATGGAATTTTACTTTAATATTTTTGTTTTTATTGCTATGAATGCATGCCTTTTCTGTTTCAAAAGCTAATTTTTGATAATAGCATCACATCTCAGAAAATGATATCGACTTTTTTTTTTTTTTTTTTGAGACGGAGTCTCGCTCTGTCGCCCAGGCTGGATATCGACTTTTAAATAATTAAGTTGTAAGGGTTTTATGTCTCACCATTCCTTCTCAAATATCACAACTTTCCCTTTATATTACTTTTCCTCTTAAAAAATATATAGTTCTTTCTATTTTCTAAAAGTAGAAAATACTAATAACTTGAACTACTCAAAATCAAGTGAACTCCAAAAAATGCTTGGCTTTCATGAGAGTCACCAGTCAAAAGAGTGATGAAGTCCACAGCTCAATAGTGTCATTTTGTTAATAATTACAATTTCTGGTCTGAGTTCTGACTCTGGATCTTATGGACTTGGGTCTTTTTCATACCATTTGTCTCATTTGGGCCTGCAATTGAAGGTATTGAAAAACACTTCCAATTGCAAGACTTATACTCACTTTTAAATTCAAGTTTGAATTTCCTATCTGCAAAGTGGGAACTTTCCACATGAAAAACGAACCCATGAAAGGACTGGATGATTGAACATTCATTCCTTTCCCTGCTTTGCAATGAATATAAACTGACTCTGTTTCAGTTTATGCACCTACTCATTTTCTACTTTAGAGCAGCTTTTATGGTAAGAAAATGTCTGAAAACCTTCTATCTCCTGGGAAGAAAAGTGCGTTATATGTCAAAGCTGCAATTGTTAAAAGACTGTAATATTTTCAAAGGGTTGGAATCAAGGTCAAATCAAAAGGCTAAGTCCCTTTACTTTCCTGCATATATTGTTTCCATTTCTCTTCTCTCTATTATAATCATGTCTATTTGCTAAAAGGTTATGCAAAATAAATTAGGCTTTTAGAGCACTGACAGCTCAGCCATAGAGAAATTCTTTCCTCTATTTTTTTTTGCACTTTATACATGAACACCTGCTACACTTTTAATGAGCTTTAAATTATACTTTACACCCATGTAACAAGAATGGATATTGCTCTTTAGTTATAATCAAAGAAAATATCAGGATGACTTGTTGCTAAGAGCAACAGCTTGTCAAAAAAATAATACTTCCTCCACTAACAATATAGATAGATAGGTCCAGGTTGATAGATAGAAAATATGATTTATACTACCCTGAGAGTTATCAATCTTTTAAATTTTCTTGTCTTCTGTGATTTAAGAGGAATTTGTCATTGCTCTATGACTATGCTGAGATTATTTTCTTTTGTTCTTATCTTTGTTCTTTCAGTATCCTTGCTTCTAATAGGCCAAAGGATAAAAAAGTAGATTTTCTATGTTTTTATTTTCTTGGAAACATTAAAATGGAGAGACTTTAAATAAGATTCGGAGAGCCTCTTGAAATACCATAATATAATGACATGTATTTATTGTTTGATCTATTTCCCCCTATAATCTGACTCACTTTTAAATTCTTAACCCTACTTAAGTGACTTTTAGTCATTGTCAGATTGCCTTTTAAAGGAGTTTATTATATTATAGGAAAGAAAGTATTAATAATGAACTAGAGCAATTTGGCTATATACTACGACTCAGATGAGAGATCCTAGACTTCATCGCCAATCAGAATTAATTTCTCTTCTAAAATGATATGAATTTAATGCCACCTATTGAGAAGTAAGATGTATGTGTGGAAAAGAGGACTGTGATGAAAGTAAAACACAATCTAGGGCCAGACGTGGTGGCTCAGGCCTGTAATCACAGCAATTTGGGAGGTCAAGTTGGGAGGATTAACAGAACCCAGGAAATTGAGACCAGTCTGAGAAACATGGTGAAACCCCATCTCTACAAAAAATACAAAAATTAGCCAAATGTGGTGGCACATGCCTGTAGTTCTAGCTATTCTGGAAGCTGAGGTGAGAGGATTGCTTGAGCCTTGGAGGTCGAGGCTGCAGTGAGCCAAGATAATGCCACTGCACTCCAGCCTGGGCAACAGAGTGAGACCCTGTTTAAACATAAACAAGTAAATAAATAAGTTTCCCTGCAGGAAAGGGGCCATGGCAGAAGGAACTCAGTCATGAAGGTTTCTGTCCTATGTCCTGTTTAGGCACTGGGAGGGGCAGGATTTCATGTAATGCAAGTATTGTAACTATAGGTTTCACCACCAGAATCTGCAAAGGAGGAGTATCTGCTTCTCTATTAAGATTCATACCTATCCATTACTTACCTTATGTTGTGTCATACTGCACATGAGTTCATAACATATAAACTGATAGTTACATTTAGATTTATTGTTTGTAAGTTTTTCCCTTTACACTGAGAGTAGGGCTGGTTTAGATATAACTATGTTGACTGTTATTTAAAATGCTTTTGAATATAGAGGTGAAAAGCCATAAAAAAACATAGATAGATAAGGATAAAACAATGGAATGGATAGGAAGGAGAGTATGAGAATTGGTGAAGAAAGATAAAGAAAAAGAAAAAAAGCAAAGAAACAAAAAAGAAACATTTTAGCATGTATGCCCACGCCACTGTCAAGTCTTCATATGAATTTTGAAAACAATGTCTTTTACTTAACTAGCAACATAGTCAACATAATACATTCTATAACCTCAGCTTTCAATTTGGCCATCTTATATAAAAACGTTCTTTTAATTTTTAAACCAAAATAAATAAAATGTAAATAATTTTTGTTTTTGTATTTCCTAAAATAATGTGCCTTTGTCTTTATAAGCGCACATTACTGAATGCTCCTTTTCAAAAAGAGAAATTTAAATGTCTCATTAAAGAAATGTACTTTTTCCTCTTATCAACGGTAACAAAAACTTCAGAAAATGTTTGGTTCCAAAGCTCCTCAATATGCAAGCTATCTATTTATACTAATTATTCAAGTCTTGGGAGGCTGAAAAGCAGAGATAGAATTCTCATGAGAAAAAACAACTCTTTGTCACATGCGAGCTTTCGTAAAATTCACTGCTTTTATGTAGAGTAGATTCAGATTAAGAAAGAATAGAATGTCTGGTATTTTAACTTAGCTAATAACAATAATAAATGTTGATAATAAAATTTTAGTCATGGTATATGTGCGGGAATATTTCTTGATTTAATTTGGCTGTAATGACATCATGAAATACGCAGGCTATGTCCTTCAGGCATCCTTGTTCATTTTCTCTGAAACTAATCAAATAGAATACCAAACATTAGAAAAAGTGTTTGATTTTTTTGTGTGATGTTGTAAAAGCACAAAGTCAAAAGTGTATGAAATCTAGTGAACACATTCTGCCATATTCTATAAGATATTCTCCAACTCAGGGAAGTTTTTATGATGTTAGCTTACCTTGCCTTACTCTATTCTATCTATCTCCAGGTTCACTAAATGATTCTCAATTTCCCCAAAGTGCTAAAGCTGAAGTTCAAATACAAATCTATGTGAAATATCCACTTATGTTTCATTGGTTTCTTGTATAACATAAAGTTCCACATAATTTGACAACTTTAAGTAAGGTTTAGAGACATTTGTTTTTTGTTAATTACAATACACTAATATTAGATTTCGTTCAGTTATTAATATCCTTTGAATCTTCAACCTGAGCCAACTAAAAAAAAAAAAATCATTAATTTTAAAATGTAGACTTTGGTGTTCATCAAACAATGAAATTTTTAAAAACAAAAATTTTTGCTCTAATTAGAATTATCTTTTTTATAAAATGCATGAGAACTGGGCACTGGGAGAGGCAGGATCTCATGTGATATAAGCATTGCGACTATAGGTTTCGCCACCAGAATCTGCAATGGAGATTTAACCAAAATTTTATTGAACACTGGGCATTGTGTGTGACTGTGTGTTGTGTGTCTGTGTGTTAGGAGACGGCATTTTAAGTAGAAGTAAAAGTAACAGGCAAACATAGAGTAAGAGGGCCGCCGTTTGATATTGCTGGAACTTTATTATATTTTTTAGTAATTTCAACTTTGATTTTACATTCAAGGCATACACACACAGGTTTGTTACATGCTGAAACTTACTATACAAATGGCAGATTCATAGGAATGAGCAGACTTAGCAGATGTGAAATGTTGAAAATTGAGGGCATCAGTGGCCTGTTTTGATTACCACTGTATCCCAGCTTGGAGAAAACTGCCTAAAACGTTAAATATAATTGATACCTGTTTGTTGCATTAATAAATATAGGCAAGTGGTTAAAAAGAGCAAGTATCTTTTACCTAATTTCTCTGATAATTCTAAACTGTACAGGCCTGTTTAATTGATACTATATTCAAAATTTCGCATTTTTAAGTTATTTTTGCAAGTGCTGACAATGTTGTAACTGTAGCCTCTCTTATTTCTCCTAACACAGAATAATCTCGGTCCCAATATTGGGGAAGCGGACTATCAGCCTCAGGTTCCCGCTCCTTTCCCACCTTCTCACTTAGTTTACCCACTGCCACAATCACACCTTGACTAGAAACATATTTAGGCCCAAACAATAATAATGTTGAAGCTTAGGTCCAGTATTCTTGTAACGTTTTGAGCAGTAACCATTAACAGGCACACATGAAACCCTCCTAGGGTTGCCCAAAAAGGAGAGACAAAGACTACCCCAGAAAAAGAAGAACAAAGATTACTGTTTTATGATGCATTACTTTAAACTACCTGTCCCTTACATTAGCCTGAACTAATCAACCCAGATTACTAGTCCTTTTTAGTTAACAAGTAGACCTTGGCAGATATACCCCTGTATAGATTCAGGACCTCTAGAAGATGTTATAATGATTTGTAATGCAACAAAAACAAACTGAAAGACCACTGAAGAAGAGACTTCATTGAAGTGTTTAAAGTTTTTAATGTTCCACTTAATATGAAATCCTCTTAATAGAATGATATAATCCTTAATAGATATCATTCTAACAGAGTTGGTACTAATAGATAGAATTCTTAATAGAATGTCATAGCTGATACACAGTTTTATTTATCTTTAGTCAAACCTGCAACATCTTAATGAATCTGGTACATTTTAATGAATCTTCAACATTTTAATGAATCTATGTCTGTATGGTTTTGAAAATAAAAGAGATTGAATCAACAAAAATAATTATTATTTTTCATTTATTCTGTTAACTTGTCACTGTGCTGTATGATAGCATTATGATATGTGAACAGAGTCATACTATATTTCCTTTTACCCATGACAGTCACCTTGTTTCCAGACCCCTCTCTCATTTCTTAACCCATTTCAGCCAGTAATGAGAGACTTCCTTGCTCTTTGCCTCAAAGGTTGAATGTTCTGGAAGAATGGAGAAAACAAGAAGTCTTTTTAATGGATTTTAGACTTTGATAGTATGGGATTTCTGGGGAAGACACGTATATCTCATCTCCACACAGAAAATAATAGATTTAGGAGAAATCAAGTGAGGTATGAGCAAAGTTTCTCACTCCTAACCTTACCCTATGAGGTCGTACTAGAGGGTCAGAGAGGAAGAAAAAAAGTCTAAGATGCTGAATCCAGCACTGACTGGGGCCTTGACCTCTGAATTCACATGCATCATCAAAGGCAAGAGAGAAGACCAGAGAAATTCACATAGATTTGGGTCAATCTGCATTCTGAGACACATTTAATACCTTTTCTTGGTACATCCCAAGGAAGTACTCAGATCCTAAAATAGAAATGGTTGCAGGAAGTGTTTATCAGACAGGCTTTGAGGACCATCAAAAAGCAAACCCATAACCCTCAAGACAGAAGGCAGCAGAATAATTCTTCTGGTGGCTCCCAGAACAGCCTGGAGGTGGTGAGGTAACACCATAGAGGGCCAATGAGTTTCTCCTGGCTCTATCATGAGGGAGAAGCAGCAGAATGATCACACGCAATAGCGAGGACAACACAGTTTGGTTAATGAGAGTCAAACTCAAATATCCCCTATTGTTAGGCAAGTGATAACTGGGTGGCTTCCTTGGCAGATTGCAGATTGCCATCAAGAGCAAAAGCATCTCATCAAATACCCAGATGTATCATTAAGACTCACAGCAGATGGCAATGCCTAGAACCTTCAGGGGAAAACTGGTCCTACAGGAATGGGGGAAACCTTAAACTGAGATTAATTTCCCTTCACCTTGTGGAATGGTTGCCTATGCTGGAAAATCAGTTACATTATAGAAAATACAAAATTACATTTTTTTGTACTCTTGAGTTTTGCGATGAAATTCAAACTCAAAATCTGCCATTGTACAGAATCAGCTACATGCTCCCACATATGGCACAGAGATGAGGTAAGTCCTTGGAGGAGTGAATGCAACCGGGGAGAAGAGGGGAGCAATTCAGAGACACCTTGGAACAGAACCCAACTTCTAATATATTCTAAAGAAAGAAGAATTTGCAAAGGCTGCTTTAAAACCTTTAAGATGGGCAGAGAGGTGGAGGTATATTCTTGTACCGCAAATAACAGTTTTCTTACCTTTAAAAAGACACATGTATAATTGTTAGTAGTAAAAAGAGATCATACATGTAAACTACTTAGATTAATTGTTTGCATATAAATAGGTGCCTGAATTTTCTTCATTGTCCTGTATTATCCTTTAGAGATGGAGCTAGATTCAGGCAGAAACATTTGTACTTTGCTGTCTTACGGTAGTGGGAATGAAAATAAGAAAAGGTAATTGAAGGATCAATAAGTCAATCTAGGAATTTTAATTTTAAAGCAGTAACTTTAAAAAATAGCAAAAAGCCAGAATCCATTAAAGAAAACCACCCAATTGTGTATAAAATGCACATATACTTTATTTTACATATTTCTATTTTTATGTAAGAGAATGTGTTTTTCTAATCATTCTCATTTGCCTGCTCATTGAGCTGTTCATTCATTTTAAACTGTTCTGCATTTCCCTCTGCAAGAAATTCTGAGTGGATAATTTTGATTAGTAGCTCTTTCTGGATACACATCTTTTTGTTCTTATTTTCAACTGTTACAGTTTCACTTTTTATTTTAATATGGCTTTTGATTTTATGACTTGTGATTTAGACTAATGTCTTTGATGTGAGCCATTAATGCAGCGATTTGATCATTTTACATTGACAAAGATATGAAATACATTCATTTATTCTTTTAATAAGAAATGTCATACCATAGGCATTTAATAAGTAATCATACATGGGAAAATGAAGGTCTGTCAGTGTCTCTGTTAAGTAAAAGCAACAAGTCATGTAATTTTTATCTTTGTAAAGAAAGAGATGGGTCTTTTTGAAGATAATGATACAATGAGAAAAATCCAGAAGAGAAGATTTTAAAGAAATTTATGGGTAAAATGAACAGACTCTTGCATGCAGGATGGTTCTACCACAGCACCCAGGCAATCTTGCTCTTCTCTGCGTTGGCCGTGTGAGTAAGACTCAACCACAGTTCTGGTGAAATGTGCTGTGATCTTCCCCAGAACGTGGAAGGACAGTCTTGTGAGGATCTATCACAAGGCCATTTCTCCTTCCCCTGGTAAACTGCAAGAGGCTGCTGAAAGGCAGCTTCTCGTCTGACTCCTGGTTCCAGTCAGGAGGCGTAGGGCTTTCTGTCTTTTGGATACAGCTGCAGTGTATAAAACTGCTTGTTGTAGTTTAGAGTTGGCTTTCTAAAGACAGAGCATCCCACTATTCATGTTGTCTATCATCTGTCTCCACCCATTTTGTGTGATGTTGTGGGATTCGATTGTCAAGAGCTGACACCACTGATAGTGCTTTTACTGTCTATGAAAGTGTTAAACTTTCTAACTCCATTGGGGCTCACTGTCTCCCTGTGAGGTGACTGTAAGTGCAGCAAGCCAATCCAGAAACTGCCAAAAGGCTGCTACTTAGGAATTGCTTAACTGCTTGACAGGCAAACAGAATACAAGTACTAATAATAATCTACCATGTGTAGATGGTAGAACCCTCATCATTGCTGGACTCATACTAATCTTAATTTCACATGTTTCCTTCAATTTGTATATGTCTTCCTTTCTTCAAGTATATGACCTTTCCTTTGTTTTACTAGATGGATTGGGGTGTCTTCATTTATCTGATAATATAAATGTCATTTATTCCTTTCCGTGTGTGTGTGTGTATGTGTGTGTGTGTGTGTGTGTGTATTCACTATATATATATAGTGAATACTTACCAAAATGATAAAACACAGTATGACTATAAATGTTTATAAATTTTCATTTTTAAAAAGGATAAATTAAAATACACTTTTAAGAAATTGAAATATACTTTTTGAGGGAAAACATGGTGTTTTTGGGTATTCTTTGCAATTTTTTTCTATCCTCTTCTAATAGTCTAAATATTTGCCATTTAATTCACTCTGGAAAATGATCAGCTATTACTTGCCTCCTCCTTCCAACAAGTCAAACCTTTCCGTTATGAAGTTTATCATTTCACTGTGCATCATTTACTCTTTACCTCATATTCTTTTTCTGCCTCTGAGAATAATTTGACTTTTAAAGTCTTACATTATTTTTATTATTAATATTTTATTTTCTCCTAGATCTTTTGCACATCAGATAATCATGATCAGGGATCCTTTATCATTATAAAAGTAAACAAACTGGAAAGTCATCTAAGCATATATCCAACCATCGTTTTTTTTTCTTTTTTTCTTTATCAAACTTCTTGAAGACTACAAAATAACCTACACTCATCCCTCCCACGTGCCCACTTGTTTACTTTCCAATCCTTTCTCAACCCACCATAATGTGGTCAGTACTCCATGCAGTCCAAAGAAATAGTGAATGAAGTCATACCTAACTAACCACAATTTTTCACTCTTTTAAATAAATGTATTTGCATCTTATAATACCTACAACACAGAATTATTCTAGATTTTTCTCTAACCGTATGTCCACTGATTTCTAAATACACTTTATTGTCATCTCCTTTGTCTTTCCCTAAATACAGACATTTTTCAATTTCTTTACTTGAATCTCCTTTTTTAAAAAACTTTCTTTCCTTGAAGATCTCGTTGAGTTTCATTGTTTAATAATTACATTTATGTACTTCATTATCATACTTGTATTTATAGCCCACATATTCTCCTGAGCTACATTTTCAGGTATTCATAGGGAAATTTTATTGGGTACCTTAATAGTCCCTTAGAATCAACATATCCAAATACTGTTCAGCATCTTCAATATCCATATGCTGCTTCTATGCATTCCTTATCCCAACAACAAATATGTCTATTTTCTCAGTCCTTCTATAACCATCATTCAAGCCTTTTACACATTCAATTGTCAATTACTCCCTCAGCCTTTGACAAGTCCTCTTTACTCTTCCAGTGTCTTTAAAGCAATCTCCTTTCCTTCAGCAATCCAACTGTTCTAATTTAGGCCCTCCTTCCAACTCTTAAAATAGGCCTTTCATTGACCAGATTATCGCCAATATTTCTTCCTCACATAAGTTTCACTTCTATGTCAGATATGCTCATTTGGGTACATGCAACTATCACTTTCCTCTCTAATGGCGAAGTCCTAGTGTTGCTTTTGTGTTCACCATCACTTGTCCCTAGAAACAATGTCTCTCTATAGTCCCTTGGGGTTAATCACAATGTATCTAATTTAATCATGTTTATTTTATTTCCCTGAAGAGTAATTGCTTTTATCAGGACCTGTGACCCATTCCTGGCCAATTGTACCTAATGGTACTTAGCCTCTGGGAAAAGTTTTACTTACATATTAAAAGACATCTGAGACTAGAAATGTCCCTGTTTTCTTTTCTGTTTTTTTTTTTAAATTAATTTATTTTTTTATTATTATACTTTAAGTTCTAGGGTACATGTGCATAACATGCAGGTTTGTTATGTATGTATACTAGTGCCATGTTGGTGTGCTGCACCCATCAACTCGTCAGCACCCATCAACTCATCATTTACATCAGGTATAATTCCCATAACAGGACGTTAGATTTCTGCATGCAAAGCTTAGAACTGGTGCAGCTATCTTTCAAGCATGAAGGAAGACATCACTAGTAGTACACGGGTATGGCAAAGCAAATGGATTGAAAGCTCTGGACTTTAATAAAATGACTGATGAATTGATGTTGCCAACCCTGAAGCCATACTATCTTTACTAACTTGTAAGAAGCCACTTACATTCAAACTCTTTTAATGATTAAGTTAATTTGTGTTTGACTGTTATTTGCATCCAAAAGCATAGCTACTACAACTCAAATCACTTCACTTTATGACTTTTAATTGTTCTCTATTCCCTCAAGAATAAATTGTAACACTCTTAGGGTAGTATTTAAGGTCCTACATTAACTGACCATGATATACTTTTCCAGTTTTATATTCTGAAACTATTCTTTGAACTTTTAATAATCTACCCAAAATAATCCATTAACTCACTGTTGTTGAACATATTTTAGAATCTTCTCTGATTTGCTTGGCAGCAACTTCCTTTCCATTTATAATAACTTTTCCTACCTTTAAACCTTATTTCTATTGAAACATTTATGATCGTCCAAGGCTGAGTTCAAAAATAACAATCTTCATGAAGTTGCCCTAGTTCTATGGTTGGAATTTTAAAACTCTTCATATGTGGGGTATTTATGTCATGTGGGAATTTTCTTCTAGCACCTGCCACAGTCTCTCTTGTATGAGAAACTTTTGTGCAGTTTTCTCTTTATCTTTGTAGACTCAATTTTACTTAGCATAGTATGTACCTGATAAAGTTGTTAGTCAAAATTACAAACTTGGCTGGGCATAGTGGCTCATCTGTAATATCAACACTTTGTGAGGCTGAGGCAGGAGGATTGCTTGAGGCCAGGAGATTGAGACTATCCTGGGCAACACAGCAAAACTCCATGTATTAAGAAAAAAAAATCTGTAAATGAAACAGGGCAAACTAAAACAAAATCTCTAACCCCCTAGTTCATGGAATAAAAACACATGCTGACAGTCATTCTTACTTTAGGGTATAGTAATTATGATTTCTGAATTATGTGTCAGGGAAATGTTATACTTGCGTACGTGGACACATTGACTCAAATGTACATTGTAGCACTGTTTGTAGTTTAAAGCAATTTAAATGACCTAAGTGTCCGTCTATTAAAAAAAATAAGAAATGAACTGTTATTTAATTCATACTATTAAATGTTAAATGGGCATTAAAATAAATGAACTAAACCTATATGTGTCAATGTAAGTAACTCTTCAAAATTTAACGTTGAGTCAAAAGAGAAAATTGTATGCTCTAGAATATGACTTAGAAATTTCAGTACTAAGAGGGTAACCAATATCAGGAAGGAGGCCTGGATAAAACATCTTGACTTGAAGGAAAGAAGGATTTGAAAACTGTAAACTGATGGACAGAACTCCTAGAGCATGAAAGTGAAAGAATACCTGTTATTAAGTGACACCAGTGAAAAGTCATGGTATCCAAAGAACGTGAAAATGTTTTACCTTCTTTCCCAATCCTCTGAGTAGGACTTAATTATCTGCATATCCACTCCTCATTACTGTCTTCCCTCCTTTCTCAGAAAGAGAAATCTTTCTCCCTATTCAAGGCTAATTATTATCCCTGTGTTGCAGATATCATTCACCCTATTGTCTTGGGAACTTTACTTCTACAGTTATGTATTCACTTTCTTGTCTTTCCAACTTCTTGTCTATTCCAACTTCCAATAGCATAATTTCTTATCTTTTTATAGTTTATAAACCTCTTATCTCTCCTCTCATGTTTTAACAGATGACTTATTTTTAGGAAATGTTTAATTCATGCTGCCTTCATTGTCTAAATTACCATTTAAACTTTAGTTCATAGCACTATTCTCTCTGTTCGCTAGCATTTACCTAGCTGTCTTAGCATCTCCCAAAAATCCTGTTCACCAAATCCAGTAAACAATCTCTGAAAATTATTTTTTGTTGACTCCAAAGGTTACATGTTATTTAACCAACTCTCTTATAATGGAAACCCTGTTTATACTTGCTTTTTAAAAACACAAATGTTGTATTTTAGAATAGTTTCAGATTTACACAGAAGTTGAGACAATAGTACTGAGAGTTTGTGCATGCCCTAGACTCAGTTTGTCCTATTATTATCTTATATTAGTATGGTACATTTGTGCCAATTAGTGAAAAAGTATTGATACATTATTATTAAATAGAGACCATTCTTTTTCAAGCTCTCATCCAGGATACTACTTTATATTTAGCTGCCATGTCTCCTTAGGGTTCTCTTGGTTATGTGAGTCTCTCAGACTTTCCTTGTTTTTGATGACCTTAAAGGTTTTGAGGAGTACTGCTTTGGCATTTTGAAGAATATCCCCTAATTGAGATTCATCTAACATTTTTCTTACTATTAGATTAAGGTTATAGCTTTTTGATGGAAGGCTATGGAAACAAAGTGTCATTCTTATCACATTCTATCAATGATATACAGTAGCAGCAGAATTTATTACTGTTGATCATATTCTGATGAAGTTTAACATTAAGCAAAGTTACTTTTTTGCCCCCTTTCCATACTGCAGTCTTTGGAATAAAAAGTTTCTATGTACAGACCACACTTAAGGAGTGGGAACTTATATTCTACGTCCTTTGAGTATCTACATAAATTATTTGTAATTCTTCCACACAGCAAAGTTGTGTATACTTATCGTCTATTTATCTCTCTATTCACTTATGCATTCATTTGTATTAGTATGGACTCATGGATATTTGTTTTATACTTTGGATTATAATGCAATACAATTTTATTTTATTTTATTTATTTTTTTGAGACAGAGTCTTGCTCTGTTGCCCAGGCTGGAGTGCAGTGGCTCAATCTTGACTCACCACAACCTCCACATCCTGGGTTCAAGCCTCCCAAGTAGCTGGGATTACAGGTTGATGCAACTGTGCCTGGCTAATTTTTGTACTTTTAGTAGAGACCAGGTTTCACCATGTTGGTCAAGCTGGTCTTGAACTCTTGACCTCAAGTGATCCACTCTCCTTGGCCTCCCAAAGTGCTGCAATTACAGGAGTGAGCTACGACACCCAGCCTTACAATTTTATTTTGTTGCTTAAATTGTTCTAGCTTTGGCCATTGGGATCTCTTTCAGTTGATTCTTGTGTCCCTTTGACATATCCCATTAATTATGGGTTTATTTCCCCAGTCCACTTTTTTTTAAATCACTTTCTTGCTCTGTGGCCCTACAAAGATGCGCACAGTTCATCTTGTATCTTTTCTGCCTTAGGCTAAGTGTGAGCCATTTCTTCAAGAAGCCCTGGATCCTTGGAGAATGGTATTAAAAACAAAGATCTGGGTGCTAGTGTAGCTTCCCCTACTTTTTAAGCACTATTTCTATTTCTCTGTTTTCTCACCTTATTATTTCTTTCTTTCCTTCTTCCTTCCTTCCTTCCTTCCTTCCTTCCTTCCTTTTTTGATAGTCTTGCCCTGTTGTCCAGGCTGAAGTGCAGTGACGTAATCTCAGCTCACTGCAACCTATGCCTACCAGATTCAAGCAATTCTCCTGCCTCAGCCTCCCAAGAAGCTGGGACTACAAGCATGCACAAACACGCCCAGCTAATTTTTGTATTTGTAGTAGAGATGGGGCTTCACCATGTTGGCCAGGCTGGTTTCGAACTCCTGACCTCGGGTTGTCCTCCCACTTTGCCTCCCAAAGTGCTGGGATTACAGGTGTGAGCACCTGCTCCCAGTCCTTCATTTCTTACATATGTTCCTTTCTCTGTGTCTATCCGTCTTACTTTTTTTTTTTTTGGTTTGCTAGCTATTTGTTCTCATTTTTCTTCTCCTGCACTTAGCGTCTCTCCTGGATGAATTCACCATTAGAAAAGAAAAATCATCAGTTGCCTCTGGATGCTCCAAAAGGATCTCCTCTCACAATTTTCCACCTTCCCAGATTAGGACTCAGTGGGTAAGCTCCAGTCAGTGGAGTAGTTCTTTGACGTTTTACTTGTGCTTCAAGTCCATTTGTATTCCCCACTCTACCTGTACAAAACAGACCTATTTCTTGGAGTTTAGATCTTCGCTTTAGTCCATTTATAAGATAGATACTTTTATTCTTCTTTGGGTCCTTCTATTTTCCCTTGGTTATAACAGGGGTGAGCAGAAAGAATGAAGAATCAAAACTCCCTAATTTGAGAGGTCATCTTGTCTCATTATTTAAATATGTACTTATATGTTCACTGGTAACAATATGTACCTCTAGTCTAAGTCACTTCCCCAAAATTTAAGACTGAGAATTTTAAATAAGATGTAGTCACTTAGGTGTCTCCCAGACATCTGAAAATCATCATGTCTAAGTTTTCCTCATTATCTCACCGTTTACTCTTCCCATATTCTATAGCCTGGAAATTGTTTTAACATAAACCTGTTCACTCAAGCAGTAAAAAGAGGACTCAGCCTTAGCAGCTTCTTGTATTTTCTGCCCCCTAATCTGGTGCTAAGCAAGACGAGTTGATTCTGCTTTTCTAATGCATGTAGGCTTCTGTAAAGCCTCTTAAATAATTCTTTAATGCTTTTATGTCACCACTCCTCTTAGGGAAAATTGCTTAGATTAGCATACAAATGTTGAATTCTCTTCTTTACCTTCAATTATAATTCCCCTAGTTTATTGTCCGCACTACTGCTAATATTATCCTTCCCGAATACAAAGCTAATCATAACACTCTAGTCTTCAGAACAAAGTTAACAGTTAACTTCCCCCATCTCAGCTTTTTTTTAAGTCGTAGCAAATAAGACACAGTTAACTTCAAACACAATACTTTTTCACATAGAAATCCTTTTGTCAGGAATTCATTTCTCTCTCTGTGCTTACTAACCTTTGTTCCTCATCTTTCATTTGCTTCTAGTTTACTCATCTGTTAAGGCTTAGTTCAACAGTAAGACCCATTTGTCTATAAGGTGTGAGTTAATGGGCAGCTTTTCTGAGCTTGCAGACCCTCCACCATGTCCCTAACTCTCTCCTAGATTTAAACAGTAATCTGAGTTTAGTATCTGTGCATCAATTATGGGAAGGTGATGTAATTCATTTACTCTGTATTCTACCCTCCTACTTTCAAATCGAATGGTATGAGAGATTTGTGAGACCTTGATACTTATCGGGTTATTTTTTTTCAGAAGACAGAGCTAAAATGTTGAGGCCATGAGACCCATACCTGGCATATTCACCATTATTCTTTCTGCCACTTCAGATCAGGTAGAATGGCTTTCCTTGTTGTTTGGGTCTGCAGTAGTCATCAGCTATGTCTGGGTGCTCCCAAAATGTCTCCTCTCACTTTGTTCAAGTACAAAATTAGAAACATTGGTGATGATGGATAAATGTTTGCTAAATAGAAGAACTAAGAGTAACAGGGGATTTGAAGCTACTGATTAAGCCAATTGCTGAGGATATATAGTGTAGAAGGCACAATTGGTGCCAGTGCCAAGGGGCAATTTTTTCAACAATCACTGTCAGACTGTTTTTTTTTTTTCCAATTTGCACAGTTAATACTGTTTAATTCTTATGTAACTACTTTAAAAACAATCCTTATGCCCTAACTACATCCTATCCAAACCAATTTCTACCACAAACCTCTCTATATCAGTTCATATTAGCTTATGGTAATTTTTTAAAATCTCAACTCAGACTAGTTTATGAATACAGAAATGTGCCATTTCAAATGGTAAGATATCCAGGGCTATGATGGGTAAGTGGTGCAACATGACTCTTAATTTCTTTAGATTTTTTTGATGAGACCACGATCTCTATGTGATTGACCCTCAAGCTCTGTCCAGGAGACTGCAGAATTCCTGAGCCTCATATTTAGACATGACAATATCCTGAAAAAGAAATGCCCCTTCTTGCTTCTTTTGCTTGTAGTAGAAGGAAATCTATATATTTATCTATTTCTACTTTTATTACCTCAATACTCATTTGCAATTATTAGGTAATATGTGGATCTTAATTTTGATTCTCCAAAAGCTGACCCTGAGACAAGAATTTAAGTGGAATAATTTATCTGGGAAGTAATTTCAGGAAGCACCATGAGAGTGTCATAGGAACGCAGGGTAAGTAGGCAAACAAAGAAAAAATGAGTTAAATTCTGAGTGAGGTAGTTAACTCTTGCCAGATATCCTTTCATGGGCTGTGTAGAAAACACGTGAGAATGGTTGCTCCAGCAGGCAAGGGAAGCTGGTATGTTTTTCCTTCAAATCTTGTCTTTTTCCCTGGCACTTCTGTTGACTTTGCTTATGGTCGAGAACCTTATATTGGCCTAGAAAACCCTTGGGCAGATGGATGCAGCTGATTCAGGTAAGAAGTTGAGGGTAGATACAGAAAGTATCTACTGAAGGTGCAGATGACATTTGGGGTGTGCCAAATAGAAGAGGGCAAAAAGAGTATCTGCTTCAAAGCCCATCCTAGAATAATTTATCACCAGGATTAATTGAAAAATAATTTTTCACATACGCTTCTTAAATTTGATGGATTAATATCTGGAGTAACCTCCATGGTTACTATGCCCTTTATAAAGGGTTTCTGAGTTTATAATGAAGAAATGAATCTAAACCAAATAGTTACAATTGGTTTCCATTATTGTAACTTAATTTCACTTTCCATTCAATACAAAATATAGTCAAATCCAGTACACTAAAATCTGATTAACTTCTCTGTTTTTACTAAAGACTTCAATCACACTGCTTGGTTTTATTCCTCTTAGAATTCTGCTTTTTACTATTCTTCTTTTTCTATTAGTTCACTTGCCTCCACAATAAAATTTTAAGATTCTGAAAACAGTCAATGTCATTCCTTCCTCTATCAATTAAAAAAGAATGACTTATCGACAAAAAGTAGTTTAAGACAAAAAGATTTCAAGATTTAAAAGTTTTAATATTAGGCCTTATTTGCTTTATCTCTCTATCTATATCTATGTATAAAATTATATCAATGTATCTTCATTATCATTATTCTCTCACTGTTCATCCATCTAGATTCACAGTATTTGTCAAATTAATTGAATGTAAGTTGAACCCATGACAACATTTCACCTCTAAATAATTTAAGATAGATTATCAAAGAACAGAGGCAATCCTCTTTATAACCACAATAACACTCAATAAATTCAACAGGGATAAAAATGTTATATAATATACTAATTCATATTTAAATTTCCCAAATTGTCCAAATAATGCTCTTAGTTGATTTGTTTTATTGGTCTAGGATAAGAATAATTATGCATTGCATTTAGTTGTCAAGTCTTTTATATTTTGTATTAGTCAAGATTCTACAGAGAAAGTGAAAAAATAAGATATATATACAAAAAGATATTTATGAAAGGATTTAGCTCACTCAATTATGAAGGTTGCAAGTCCCAAGATCTGTGGGGTGAGAGGTCAAACTGGAGACTCTGGAAAGCCAATGGTTTAGTTTCAGTCTGAAGGCTGACAGGGTTGAGATTTAGAAAGCATCACTATTTCAGTTACAGTCTGAAGGCAGGACAAAAACAGATGTCCCAGTTTAAAAGCCATCAGGCAGGAAGAATACTTCCGTGTTCAGGGGAGAGTTAGCCTTTTTGTTCTCTTCAGGCCTTCAACTGATTGGATGAGACCCACTCCCATTAGGGAGAGCTAGCTACAAATTTAAATATTACTTAGTCTTCCAATTTAAATGACAATCTCATCCAACAACACCCTTACAGAAACACCCAGAACAGTGTTTGATTAAATATCTGGGCAACCTATGGCAAATCAAATTGATGCATAAAATTAACCATAAATGACTCAATCTAAAATTCGTCTTCTTCACTTAAAAAATTTTTTTGATTATTCATGGCAGTAAATTTTGTAAACATCTTGACTAGTTTTCTTTTTTCAATAACTTTATTTAGAATAGTTTCAGATCTACAGAAAAGTTGCAAATACAGTCCGAAGAGTTTGCTTATAATCTCTCCACTATTTTGAACTTCTGACATTACCATGATACATTTTTCAAAACTAAGAAGTTGCGGCCGGGCGCGGTGGCTCACGCCTGTAATCCCAGCACTTTGGGAGACCCAGGCGGGTGGATCGCAGCGTCAGGAGATCGAGACCACGGTGAAACCCCATCTCTAAAAATACAAAAAATTAGCCGGGTGCGGTGGCGGCCCTGTAGTCCCCGCTACTCAGGAGGTTGAGGCAGGAGAATGGCGTGAACCCGGGAGGTGGAGTTTGCAGTGAGCGGAGATCGCGCCACTGCACTCCAGCCTGGGCGGCAGAGGGAGACTCCCTCTCAAAAAAAAAAAAAAAAAAAAAAAAAGAAGTTGCATTGGTATATTATGATTATCTAAAATTCAGACCTTGTGTGAATTTTAGCAATATTTCAATTCCCATCTTCTTTCTGTTTTAGGGTATGATCTAGGGTACCACATTTAATTTATTTGTCTTATTTCCCAGATATCCTCTGGTCTAGGATGGTTGCTGAGTGTTTTGTTGTTATTCATTGTCTTTACAGCCTTAAGCAGTACCACAGAGTATCCCCCAGTCTGGGGTTGCCTTATTATTTTTTAAAAATTAGCCATGGGTAATGGGTTTTTCGAAAAGGTACCACGGAGGTGAAGTTACTTTCTCATCTCATCATATCACAGGGCATATAATAGCCATGTGATCTCACTAATGATGTTGTTAACATTCACCACTTCGTTAAGGTAGTGTTTGACAGGTTTCTTCAATGTACCTGTACTATTTTTCCTTCCCCACTCTATTTTTGAAAGCAAGTCTCGCTAAAGCCTAGAGAACCATGGGTAGGAAAAGGAGTGGTAGAAATTAAACTTCACCTCCAGTAGAGGGAAGTATCCACACTATTATTTACAATTCTTCTGCATGGGAGATTTGTATATTTATTTATTCATTCAATTATCTATTTATATCAGTATGCACTCATGTATATTTCTTTTATACTTTGTAAATTAAAAGAAATATACTATGTATATGTACTTATGTATATTTATTTTATACTTTAAATATACTTATATGTATTTCTTTTATACTTATAATCCAAAACTAATTTATTAATTTGTGGTTTGAATTTTTCCACTTTTCGCTATTGGGAGCTCCTTCACCAGGTCAGTTCTGTGCTAGTCACTCACCATGTTTCTCTTTATATTCACTTTTCCTTTCACCCATATGTCATGTCTATGCTATGAAACAGGATGGAAATTCAGTACCTTTAGATTATGGAATTTCAATATAACATATCACTAAGAAAAATACTTTTCCATTCTGTATTTAAATGCTTGTAAATGTAATGTCCATCACTTGATTGATAAATTAACAAATGAGGCATTATTAGAATACATTTACTATTTTAAAAATTAGAACTCATGAATATAAAATATGAGCTACCAAAGCCATCTGTTGAAGAAATCTTGATACTTAAAAATACTTTCTTTCTTTGACACTTGAAGATCTCTCTTGCCTTTCATATGCAGTCCGAAATATGACAGCGGCATGGGTGATTAGCTCTGTCACCTCTGAAATTTAAATTCCACATGCTTACTATGTCACTTTATCTAAAATAATGTATAGTAATGGAAAGGCCACTGATACTTATACATAGATATATATTTGTACGTTAGCAACTTACATTGCCACCAGTGCGCAAGGAAGCCTCAATATGTCACTTGTATTTGACAGAAAACTTAGTGCTTTAATTTTTCAAAAAGGGCATGAATATTTTCATATTTCCTCTAAATTTAAATAGTCTATTTAGTGTGAAATGGCATTTTTTAAAAAAGAAGTTTGATTTTCAAGGAAGAATTTATGTAATATCACTGCTACTGATTGGAATGTAGCAAATAACATACTAAAAACAAGGCTAAAGTTATCAGTGCATCTTATCTGCTATTTTTATGCCTTTGTATATAGACTTTAGCTATTGCATATAAAAGTAGAGATGTGAAGTGGTATAATGGACTGATATAAAGTGCAGAATTCTAGCTTCATGAGTTAATATTTCTCATCCAAATCACATAGAGAAAATAATAATCTCTTAACAATAGTGTTATAGAATGAGATAATGTAAGCAAGTAAAATACCAAGAACAGTACTTAAAATAGAGTAGGTACTTGATCTCTTTTGCCTACTTCCTCCTTCACAAGCAGGTATTGACAAGATTTTATTTATAAATAAAACCCATTTTAAATGTAATTTTATTTTTAATGTGCATTAATATTTTATAGTTCAAACTTGAATTGATTAACCTTCATATATTATTACCTCTCAATGTAAAAGAATACTTAGCGTTGCTACTTAGTAGTCTGGAGCAGTGGTATAAATTCTCATAAGTAAAAGTCATATTTAACATTTTTATACTAAAATGCGTGCATATATTTTCTTTAAAAACTTTAAAAGTTCTGAAAATGGTAATGAACATTTTGTAATTATTTCAGATAGCAAATCAATCTACACATGATCACCTATTGAGAAAAATCCTCCAAAACAAGGGTGTCTTTTGGTGATCAGAGCTTGTTTGGGCCCTGACCCGCCTGTCTCTTGCCACCTCATTACTCCCTTTCAGAGGATTTGTCACTTGTTCTCTCGAGGTTGGGCTATTTAGGGTGAGAGCCAGGGGAAGTAACAGACAAAAACTGAAATAGGAGCTTCACAATCATATTCGTTTCCTAATTGTTCTCCAGTAAAATAAAAAATGTTTCTCATAAGTTAGACTGAAACTCCTCTGGAGCACATAGGCTCCAATTTTATGATGTTACTTTGCTACTTCTTTTCCCAATTAAGGCTTACTTTAAATTCTTTTGTATTTGATTTTATTGCCTCTGGAAAATGAGAGGAGACGGAGCTCATGACGAACTCATGTGTTGTGATCTCTAATCCCTACATGTGGATCCATTGTTTTTCCTAGTGTTCTATAGTTGTAAGTTAGGCATTCTTGGAAGCCACATGAATTCTACCAGGGTTAAAGAAATATACATAAATAAATAATTATCTCTCAATGAATTTATTCATTTCAGTGTTCTAAAAGCATGATTATTCTTTCCATGGGTGTATAGAATCATCAAGGACCGTTTTAAACAGTGTAAAAATTCAAAGCCATCATAATAATATCCACTGTTGCCTACACATGTTGGCAATATTATTTCCTGGACCTCATAAATGTGCACGCATTTTATGCATAATATGTGTCGATTCTAATTAAAACGTCGTTTAGTTTATTAAAGAATGTAAAATATCGTATAAAACATAAATGGTTATGTAATTTACTACCAGAGGCATAATTTAGGCTATGTGGCAAACGTGTATTTACTCAACTCAAAATTTTAAAAAAAAAATTCTTTTTCAAAATTTCAACTTTTCTTCTAGATAGAAGGAGTTTATGTGCAGATTTGTTACATGGGAATATTACATGATGGTGAGGTTTGGAGTACACATACTATCACCCTGTTAGTGAGCACAGTACCGGATAGGTAGTTTTTTAACTCACGTCCCCTCACTTCAACCTCTAGTAGTCTACGGTGTCTATTATTCCTACATTTATGTCCATGTGTACTCAATGCATAGCTGCATAGCTCCCACTTGTAAGTGAGAACATACAGTATTTGATTTTCTGTTCCTGTATTAATATGTTTAGGATTATGGCCTCCAGCTTCATCCGTGTTGTTTCAAAGGACATGATTTCATTCTCCAAAATTAAAGAAAATATTCTTATTTATTAGACTTATAATAACTAAATATGTAGTTACACTTAAAAAAAATGGATCCTGAGCGTAAGAAAATAATCTGCATAAACTCAGTTAATAGAATACCAACACATTTCCTTTGCTATGTGATACTCGCTTTGAATACTAAATATTTCAAAAGGTCTTTCCCCACATCTTTTTGTGCATAGGCAATGTGAAGAACAAAAGAAAAGCTTAGATATGATAGCAAATATTCACCTGTTCTGCTAATTTAGTTAAGTACATTTTTATCTATATCATTTGTTGCATAAAATAGCTTTTGGGGCTTTAATTACAAATTTTGACTGGAGATAAGAGGAGATTCTTCCAGTAGGATGAAAAATATTATAAACAGTTTATAAATAGCAATATATAAAAGCCCCTGTTTCTATTTCTGTGCTTATATTTATAGCTATGGAAAGAATTCTCAGAAAATATCAATCTTCATTTTATGAAGGTTAGCATATTTTCTTATAAAACCCTAAATATCATTAAGTACATCAAAAATAAGTAAGGGAAACAACATCCAGCTCTATACTCAAAATATAGAATGCAATTCAAGCAATCATAAATGTTCATCATAAAATCATGCCAACCAAAGTATGTACTATCTATTTTATTCAAACTCTCCATAAACCACAAGTTGTACTTCTTTTTAAAAAAGAAGACAATTGTCTCACTTACTATACATAAAATATGCTTGGAACTAGTCCCCATATCAATTGTTTTTCTTAGTCTACCACTAAACACTAGTACTAACAAGTCCATAGATTTTACACTTGATTTTACAATTTTGGTTATTATAAAATTGAAACTAAGGAAACAAGTACATGATTCATAAATATTCATACCCTTCAACATTATGCACTTTAAATTTAAACTAGTATGTTGGTTACAGAAAGTTTTGTTATAATTTCTCCTTTAAAAGGCTATCCTCAGGAAACTAAGCCTCAAATTCACAAAATGATCTGTAAATATAGTGAAATGGGAGTGAACTGTGTCATCCATCAGGAGATAATCTCAGTAGGTTTGAGAAGTGATCAGTGTACTTGAGTACATTGTGTTCCAGGAATGTAAGATTGGCTAAGGCAGAAAAAGGCGTGAGTGTGAGATGACGCAGAGTCAGGAAGAGGTAACCATATTAAGTATGGTCAGAAATAATAATCTGAAATAATGATACATTTGAACATTACATCTATCCAAATGAGCAATTAAACTAAAGACTAATTTGATGTAAAAATTAATTCAAATCTGACTTCTCTAATAAGCTCAACTTATTTTTGGAATGAGGTCTATAAGAGTTCCAATGCCTACAAAACTTTCAAGACCATATTAATATAAACCTAAACAAAAATTCTTCTCAATGCTTATAAAATTTATTTTTTTATTTATGTTTCCATTGCAGGTATTGTATAACTATTCTCCAACTGGTTCTAAAATATAGTTCTGGAAAATGAATTCCCTGTACTTGATTGATTAATTGATTGATATATCTATCAATAAAAAATGTTTTGTTGAAAAAAATAATAATAATATGATTTTCCATAATCCTAGCAGTTTAGGTGGTCCAGGAGGGCAGATTGCTTGAGTTCAGGAGTTCTAAGGCAGGCTGGGCAACATGGCAAAACCCCATCTCTACAAGAAGTACAAAAATTAGCTGGGCATGGTGGCATCCATATGGAGTCCCAACTGCTGAGGTGGGAGGATCAGTTGGGCCTGGGAGGTCAAGGCTTCAGTGTGCAATGATTGTGCCAATGCATTCCTTCCTGGGTGACAGAGTGACATAATAATAATAGTAGTAGTAGTAATAATAATAATAATAATATTTTCAATTACTTGAAATCACAGGAACTCATTTATTTCAAAAGTAAATCTGCAACTTTTGAGGTCTCTAGAATCTACAACCTGGTTTAGCTGGTACTCTCTATTGTTTCTGTAAAAAGTGTTGATTCATGTCCACATAATAGTAAATACTTGTGACAAATTGGCTAATTTGTAATATCATGAATCAGTTGTTTATTTCCAAAACACTTTATACCGGTATTATTATTATAAACAATAAATTTTAATAGAAATTATGTAAAATGATGAAATATAAATAGAGAATACACTAAATTATAATAACGATTTGGTTAAAATGCATCACTAAAAATTATTCTCTAGGTTTTCTAAAGACTGTAAAATCTTTAAAAAATGTTAATATCTAAAAGAATTATAGGGCCAGGTGCAGTGGCTTCTGCCTGTAATCCTAATATTTTGGAAGGCCCAGGAGGTTAGATCGCTTTAGTTCAGGCTTTTAAAGCAAGCCTGGGCAACATGGCAAATCTTTGTCTCTACAAAACATAAAAAATTAGCTGAGTGTGGTGGCATGCACATGCAGTCCCAGCTACTCAGAAGGCAGAAGCAGGAGGATCACTTGGGCCTGAGAGGTCGAGACTTCAGTGAGCCATGATTGTGCCACTGCATTTCTGCCTGGGTGACAGAGTGAGACTCTGTCTCCAAAACAAATAAACAAACAAAAAACCAATACATTCATTAATTTAAAAATATATAAATAAAATAATTTTGCAATAAAATATTATTTCTCTACTATCTATATTTATGTTCTCTCACTTAAGAACATTATAATTGGAAAACATATCGCTGTGGTATATGCCAAAAATAAACAGAACCCTGTATGTGATATATTTATTTTAAAAATATTAAATCGATGTTGTGACAACCCGCTAGGTATTTGATAAAAGATAAACTAGGTTCTTTCCTCCTTTCACTCCAAGATAAATTCTAAATTAGTTAGAGAAAAAATATTTTAAAAAATGGAACTATAAATAACCTAGAAAGGTAAATATTTGGGACAAAATACCATGAGCTGAGTCAAAACGAAAGAAACTGGGAAATAATATTTCCAATTTATATGACAAAGAGTTTAAAACTTTATTGACAAAAGGTTAAATATCAAGGAGTAAAAATCAACCTGTAGTACAATGGGCAAATATAAAGTAGGCATTCATAGAAAAATATGCCTTAAATGTATGAAAACTTGCTCACCTTCATTTATAATAAGAGAAAGACTAATAAATATTTTTATTTCATCAGAATGACAAAATTCTAAAAGCATAATGAAATATTTTGTTAATGAATCTATGTGGGTAAAGTTATCTCCACACATTTCTGTTGAGGCTGAAAAAAAGTATTACAAATATGGAGGTTTTTTGACAGGTTGATAATATCAGCAAGATTACATGGTGAATTAGCCCTTTGATCCCACTAGGAATCTAGCACCAAGCTATACTAGCAAAAATATGAAATGACTCACTGTGGTAATTTTTAAGAGCAAATGAATGAAAAGAATCTACTGTCCTTCAATAGGGAACTGAAAGATTAAATTCTTTATGTAATCTAATGGGATATGATGTAGCCATAAAAAAGAATGTTTATGATCTTTATCTTATGATACAATTTCTATGATATATGTGACAAAGACAGTATAGAATAGTGCATATGATTTTTCCATTTATCCATATTGGGAGAAAGTCACAATAAAGGAAGCAGAAATGGAGACAAGACTTTACCTAAATACCTTGCTATATCGTTTCTAATTTGTAATCTTTTAATAGTTTTACATAATCAAAATCAAATCAAATTAAATTAGAAAATAAAAATCTCCTAAAAATTGAAACGAATGAAACCCTCTGTCTAGGTTGATTGAAAATATATTTTTAATCTAAGTTAATTTAGAGCATATTATATTTTTCTGTTCAAATTTAGAGAAATACATTTGAAGAAAAAATTTTACTGCAAAGAATTTATAAAACATTCAGTCTTCTGAATTTTATAAGCAATACTAGTGTTATTACATTGAAAATACTTCATTTATAATTGGATAAAGCAAATAAGCAATAAAATTGACTTTTTGGAACCAAAATTTTTACTATAAAAAAAGATAAATATAGGCATAAAATGAAACAGGGTAAGTGAAAATCCAGCGGTAGTAAATTGGAATTGAAAATACATCATATCTCACACATTTGTTTTGTTTCTAAAATACATTTTTTACTACCCTGCTCCTTGAAAAGCCAAGAAGTAATGGTGACTGAGTCATTCAGATCATGAGTACTGTAGTAGTTTCTCCACTAAAAAGAGCAGTTTTCGAGGAATAGCTGTAGGAGAAAACATGGAAGATAAGCTGAAGCATCGGTGTCAGAGTAACAGGGATGTTATCAGAGATAAATGGGTTACAACAACAACAACAACAAAGGCAATGAAGTATGCTAGGTCCAAAATAAAATAATATGTACACTACGAAGAAAATATTTTCATGAAAAATGTTCAATATTTAAGTGGAATTTTATACATAAATTTCAGTTCAACTAAACTAAAGAGGAGCCCAAGGCACTAGGCAGCTGGACTTCAATCTATGGCTAATTTCACCATTACCACAACTGTCACCATTGCTAACCTTAGCCTATCAGAGCCATGCCTTTGTCCTCCTAAACAAGGATGGTGGGACACCTTGACAAAATAAAGGTCATTTCTGAAACAAATTTCTGGGAAATGGGATTGGAGAATGATATGGTTATCTCTTTTCCTTTCTCTCTCAAGTATCTTATTTATTTCTCCTACACGGTTCTTCTTATGTTTCTAGTACATTATTTCCTTTCATTATTAACTTACTCATGTATTGCTTTTGATTAGTCCTTTGTGGAAATTGAACAGAAATTATATACATGGTTGATAGTTTAACTTCTACTCATAAAGTAACTGTCATTAACAATAGCTAACTTCAGAATTTAACTTCTACTAGTAAAGTAGCTGACAATAACAATAGCTAACCTTACACAGCACTTATTATGTGCATTGGAAACCTATAACTTTAATTCTTACAGAAATCTTGGAGGCCAAATACTGTTATGACTCACATTTTACTCAAGAGAAAAATTAGTCAGGAAGGTTAGAAGACTTAACCAGATTTTAATTAGTGGCTGACCCTAGAGATCGACTGACACAGCATGGTTCCAGAGTCCCCATGTAGAATCAGCCTTCAAATCGTATTTCTGCAGGACATGATTACCCTCAGTATTCTTTCAGAATAATTTTTTTACATCATTCTCATATATGCTTTTACCTAACTTAATAAACATTGAAAAAATCAATTTCACATTATTATTTATCTCATAAAAATGAAAGAGTCATAAAAAGAATTTATGCCAAGTTGTTCTCCTTCATTGTAATATTTTGTCACTATTACAATCTGCTGTTCATTGTCAAGGGACCCATTGATGGTTCTTATACGTTCTTTTTAAATAATTTAAAAATGTATGTGCTTAAAATTATGGCACTGTTCATATAAATAGAAGTTTTTGGGTGATACTAATTGACGGATCTCTATTTTTCCCATTCTCTATTTTAAAACAAATTAAGTGTTATTTTAATACAGACAGCTGGCAGACATTGCCTCCTTTTTTGTACAATTTAACAATAATGTAACTGTCACATAATTAACAAAGCATAAAAGTAGTTTTCTTTTGTTATCATTGGATAATTTTCTAATTTATTATTTTTATTAAGTCTTCTAGAAAAGCTAAAGATGTAAAAAGTGAAATTTTTAAATTAACCTGTATTAAAGACAACTTTAAATTATTTGCATAGGACAGTAGTGTATTAACACATACTTGGAAGTGATTTGTGCCCGTCTTAAGTAAAACCATTACACAAATATTTATGGAAAAGTTTTCACAATCAGGTGAAGTTAAAGAGCACTGTAAACAACGTTGACTACATTTACTTCATTGTGGTCCAAGATGCTATTTTAAACAAATTACTGATGGCAAAAAAAAAAAAACCCCACAAACCACAATCTTTTAGAAAATGGCATTTTTCTAGCTCTAGTGGGAGAATTTATTTTTAAGTAATATTTACTTAAAATGGCATATTTGTGGCAGTTTATTTAAATAAAAATATATGCAGTAATAAGTTTTAGAATCTGTTCTTAAGTCAACATATTCCCTTACAAAGATATTTCAGAAGAGACTTTACGAATATAATTTATTCAAGTAGGAAAGAGGTGATTCATTATTCCTCTTTATGTATCTGAATCTGTGTAATAATAATGAGACATATTTGGGGTTTATATTGATTTTTATTTTATTTTGGCAAATATAATTGATGTCTAAATTCCATGTGCTCACACACACCCCGAGATAGAATAAGGCCACTTTAATATATGAATTTAATTATCTATCATTATACTACAATCACCTAGCAAATGCTAAATTCCCTCATGCCATACATACTTAACCCAGAAAGAGTTATTCTAATTTGTGGCATTTTAATTTTGACTGATTAACATTTGCTTCATTTGAATTATAAACAAGTTTGTATAATAACCTTGTGATTAGTGAGTGACTTTTCCTAATTTTAAGTGGGAATAAAAAAGAATGTAGCCATCAGGTATATTAGAATATGACCTCTAGCTAATTAAATTGGTCAACATTTCAGAGCAAATTTGTAGAAAACTTTCATATACTTTATCTCCCGTGATAGTTGCAGAAACCATGTGAGGTTGCTCTTACTATCCTCTGTATGGTAGGATACTCTGGATGAAAAAGTGAATTTTAGAGAGTATGTGAATTCTTCAAGGTCATATAGCTAATAAATTCAGACTACCTTCTTCAGATTTAATGTCTAATTCTATCCATTTTCACACTGTAGTTATTAATCAAAAGTTAATATTTTATTATTGGAAAAGTATAAACTTGCTCATTTGTACATAACACTCTTAGCTTGATACCCTCTTCAAATTTTGATATGGTAATTGTTGATAAGAAATTTCACTAGGCAAAATGTATTTTTTAATTTTGAAATGGAACATTTAATGAGTTCTTTTGTACCATGCACATCATTTAAAGTGTCTCCTTCAATGCAATTCTGAATCTCCACAACTGCCAGCATGCAAATACATACACACACACACACACACACACTCTCTCATGCTGGCAGTTGTGAATATATATTACATGTAAAAATACATAATATCATCATTTGTGAACTCTTTAAAGTATGATATTTTATACAAACAAGATGCTTTAGGGGACAAGTGGTATTTAAGATCCACTGCCTTCTACACTCATTCTTATAAATTCTATCATGTCCCAGACCTTGTCATTACCAGGAATGAATAAAGAAAAAGAACTAGCTAGATCGAGTAATTAACTAGTGCAGCAAAAGCAGGAAACAAGTGATACATGTGTGCCAGGAGATGTCTTGCCCACATTCAAATCCCATATAAGCAACATGAAAAAATAGCATTACTGGAGCCACAGTCCAGGACTGTCATGCCCTATGCCCTGGAGAAACTGAACGCAGACAGTAATGACTAACATCTATGCTAACCACAGGCAAAAATCATTAAGTAGATCACTACTTCTGTCGTTTATACTGTAACAACATCTGGGCTAGAATAGCAGGGTTACCTAAACAAACTGCGTTTCTAGCAGACAAATCATAAAATAAGTCAGAAAACTTCAAATTCCTGGGTAAATTTGAAGTTTAATGTGAAAAAAATACATAGCAAAAACAGGATTTAAAAACATATTTTGGATGATTTCCTGTTAATCCATTATTTATTTGATTGACCCATAGGGAGCATTCTTGCTCAAAGTGGCAGTGGTGGGTAATAACAATGGGTACTTCTCTGTGAAAGGCTAAACCCAACCTGAGAAATTGTTCTCTTCACTTGAGTTTGGAGAATAGATGTCCTGGAAGCATAACTGTCACCTACCAATAAAATTCAAAACAATTTATAAGGAGATAGTCACTGTATACATTACATAAAAATTATTAAAATATTAAAAATGCAGAGTTTTTAACTCTTGTTAGTCAATATTGATTATTTTTATTTATTCAATTCTGTTATTTATGTTATTAATGTAATAATTTCAGATGGTGAAAATCAACATATAGAAAACACAGAAATCAACATCATTCTATACATCCTTGTTAAATTCACAATTTCACTGCCCTTCCTTTGAAGCAATGACTTTTAAATGTTTGTATTTTGGATTTGCTTGTTTTTCTCCACAATGAAAATGAAATTGGAACTTATGTTTAAAAGGGAAGCAAAGCATAAATATTTGGAAAAGTTGCAGCCTGACCATGTGGAAAAACAACAACAACAACAACAAAAAAAAAACAATTTTCTGGGGAGAAATTCAAGCCACCAGCTGTAGAAATTTGCATAAGTAAAGAGAACCCTAATGTTAATTGCTAAGACAATGGGGAAAATGTCTCTAGGGCATTTCAGAGATCTTCATGGTAGGCCCGCACATCAGAGACCCAGAGGCCTAGGAGGGAAAAATGGTTTCATGGGACATGGCACCCTGCATCCCAGTCACTATGGCTTTAGCAATGGCAAAAAAAAAAGGGCCAAGGTACAGCTAAGGCCATTGTTTCAAAGTATGTAGGCTGTAAGCCTTAGTGGCTGCCATGTGATGTTGGGCTTGTGGGTACACAGAAGCCAAGAGTTAAGCTTTGGGAATCTCCACCTTGATTTCAGAGGATATATGGAAACACCTGGATGTTCAGGCAGAAGTCTGCTTCAGGGGTGTAGCCCTCACAGATAATCTATACTAGGGTAATGCAGAGGGGACATGTAGGGTTGGAGCCTCCACACAGTGTCTCCACTGGAGCACTGCATAGTGGAGCTATGAGAAGAGGGTCAACGTAATCCAGACCCCAGAGTGGTGGATCCTCTCACAGCTTGCACTGTGTGCTTGGAAAGGCAGCAGGCACTCCATACTAGCCAGTGAAAGCAGCTGGGAGGGGGGCTGTACCCTGCAGAGCCACCTGCAGAGGTGCCCAAGGCCTTTGGAGCACACCTCTTGCATCAGCATTCCCTTCATGTGAGACATGGGATCAAAAGAGATTATTTTGGAGCTTTAAGATTTTATGAACATCCCACTGGGCTTTGGACTTGCATGGGGCTGGTAGCCTTTTGGTTTTGGTCAATTTCTTTCATGTGGGATGGAAACATTTATGCAATGCCTGTACTACCATTGTATCTTGAAACTAAAAAACTTGCTTTTGATTTTACAGGCTCACAGGGAGAAGGGACTTTCCTTGTCTCAGATTAGACTTTGGACTTGGACTTTCGGGTTAATGCTGGGATGAGTTTAGGCTTTAGGAGACTGTTGGGAAAGTATGATTGTGTTTTGAAATGTGAGAAGGACTTGAGATTTGGGAGGAGCCAGAGACTGAATGATATAGTTTGGCTTTGTGTTCCATCCCGAATTTCATCCTGAATTGTAATCCCCAATGTTGAGGGATGGCCATGGTGGGAAGTGATTGGATCATAGGGGCAGTTTCCTCCATGCTGTTCTTGGCTTAGTGAGTGAGTTCTCTTGAGATCTGATGTTTAAAAAGTGTGACACTTCCCCCTGTCTCTGTCATTACTATGTAAGATGTGCCTTGCCTCCCCTTTGTCTTTTACCATGATTGTAAGTTACCTGAGGCCTTCCCAACCATGTGGAACCATGAGTCAATTCATTATTTTTTCTTTATAGATTACCCAGTGTAAAGTAATTCTTTATAGCAGTGTGAAAATGGACTAATAAAATAAAAATATTATATATTAAAATCTATATTGTATCCTGTTAACATATCTCTAGCAGCTTTCTTTTGGAATAAAATTATCTGTTATATATTTTACCATCTTTTATTTCAAACTTTCTGTATATTGTATTTATTTATTCAGTTTTTTTAAACCTAAGTGGTAATTGTCTTCTAAATGAAATATTAGTTATTTCCATTTGTGATGTAATTACAGAATCAGTTGAGTTTAAATCTATAAATTAATTTCCTCTTTTTTTGTACTACTACTCTGCTTTTCCTTTAAATGAATGTTCTTTAGAAACATTATAAAGATTTTTAGTCATTTTTCCCTACTAGCTTGTTAACTATCCATTTTTTTTCTATTCATTTAGTGGTTACTCTGGAATTTACAAATTCATACTGGATTTCTCAACTGTTGATGTAAATCAGTGTATTACCTCTTCCAAAAAAAGCATGGATTTTAAAATACTTTACCTTCCTTTAAAATTTCTATTTTTGTCATATGTTAATTGCATATTTTTAAAACCTCTTAGTATATTATAATTATGGAGTTATCTAGTACATGTTTATTTAGATTTATCCATATATTTACACTTTTTATTATCCCTAACATTCAGTTTTCAAACTGGACAATTATTTTTGGCTTAAAGAAAACTGTTTTTTATGCCATTCATTATGGACTACTGGTGACATTTTCTTCTCAGTTTTGTTGTCTGAAAATGATTTCAATAATTTCCATATTGAAAATCGTTTTCTCTGATTATAGAATTCTAAATTTGCATATTTTTTCTTCCAACATTTTCATAATGTAATTCCATTAGCTTCTGCTTTTATTAATTTCATTGAGAATCAGCTCTCAGTCTTACCCTTGATTTTTTTGAAGATAGCATGACTTTCTTTCTATTGCTGCTTTTAACATTTACTTTGTCTTTGTTTTCGACAGTCTTACTGTGATATGCCTGGGCATAGATTCTTTAGATTTAACTTGCTTTAAATTCATTGAGTCCCTTTTGTCAATCAGAAGAAAAAAAAAATGCCGTTATCTGTTTACATGGTCTTTTTCCCAAACTCTCTCTTTTCTCTTTGTGAATCAAATGAAAATATGGCCCTCTTACACTACATATCTTTGCTCCTTTTTTATATTTTGAATCTCTTTATGATTTCCATTTTGGATATTTTCTTCATACTTTTCTCCCAGTTAACTTTTCAGTTTACCTCTATACAACCAGCCATTAAGCCCATCAATTGTGTTCCTAGTTCTTAAAAATGCATTATGTCTAGAAATTCCATTTGACTTTTAGGAAATGGTTTATATTTCTCTGTCAAAGTTGTTAATGTAATCATTTAAATTATTATTAAAAAGTTTATGTCTCATCAGCTCATCACATGAATCTCCTATTTATATTTTCCATTGTTTCTTTTCTTTTCAGACACATAATTTTTTACCTATTTTGTCTGGTGTGTTTGATTATTGCTAGACATTCTATATGAAAACATGTAGAAATAATATAGACCTATGATAATATTATCTTAACTCAGAGATAATTTACATTGGCTATAGCAGGCAAATAGAGACACTAGTAATCCTGAACTATTTTTGTCCATTTCTAAGAGTAAGGTGATTTGAAGTTGGGTTCTAGTCCCTGCAAGTATTGGAATATTTCTCATCCATCTTTTATTCTAGGATACCCTTTACAGTCTCAGTGCAAAGCATTGTGTTTAAACAGTGCTGGATTTTTACACAAATTTTATTGGTTTGCTTGGACAGGCTATGTGCATTATGTTATAATCCCCAGACTCCAATGAAGCTCCCAGAAGTTTAGCTTCTCAGCCTTTCAGCTGACTCTTTGGAAATTGTTAGTTATTCTTTAAGATAAAATTGACTCTAATGTAGTATCTTCACTTCCTGGTTTTCCCCCCTATCCTGACACCATAATTCTTCTCTGTCATGTGAACCTCCCTAGGCCTTTAGGTTTTGTTTTTTAACTATTTAAATTTTCAGTTTATTTTCTATTTTGTTAACTTTCTTGTTTTTTTTAATCTTTCCCTTTTTGCTCTATATTGTGTACTTTCCTTTAATTTCAATCTTCTTGGTTGTCAATATCTTTTTAGTTTTTATTTTAATTTTGGCAATCATTTTTAGTAGCTAAGAGCACTCTTTCAGTCTGTGAGTTGTTTCCTTTATATTACACCCAATTGTATTTTCATATAGTTATAAGAAAATTTTAAAATTCTCCAAGCATACTAATAGGAATACTTTTATAATTTCTCTTTTATCCCCCTGAATTATTTCAGTTTTCATTGGGGATGTATGTTCTGTTTTATTTTTGTTTTTTTCTTTCTTCCTTCGCTCAGCAGGAATTAAGAGCTGCTGGCAACATTCCTGCTTCTCACTCTCCACAACATTCACAGCTTGCCACCAATATCTGCTCTGGGACCATTAAAACCAATGTCATCACATCTTTTATTTCTGTTTATGTGATAACACAAGAAGCTCAGAATTCTCTTATTATCCATAATACCTTGATTCTGATCCACACAGAGCTCTAAAGATCACTCTTGTGATCACTTCTGGGGCTACATCTCTCATCAATCTTCATTTCCTTAAAACAAATAATCAAACAAGCAAAACAAAACAAAATAAACCTGAGTAACTCATTGTCTATCACTGGCAAATCTATATCATTAGTCACTTCTGAGACCTCCCTCTTGCTCAAACTGCAATCTGAGTTTCTTTATGCCAGTCCTTCCTGTGCTGACCTCATATGTTCATACCCTCTTACAAGTTTGCAGTATTACTTCTTATTTCAACCTCTAAATCATTTTTCCTCTATTGAAAAGAAATGGCCAATTTTGATTCCGATGTTATAAGACTCCAACAACTCATTCTTTTTCAGCTGGTTGTTGACATTTAGGAGTTTTATTACCTAGCTAACTGTCACTCTCTCTGCCATTACTCCCATTATTATTCTGGATTAATTTAATTTTCTGATTACTAGAATCTAGTAGATTATTTGTGTCATAACCTAGTTTATTAGCTTCTTGATCTTTTATGTGTCATTCTTGACCTCTATCTTACTTATTTCCATGGTCGCATCACAGATCTTGTCTTGACCAATAACCACAACTCCTGCAAAATCTTAGTTTCAGATATTCCACTCTCCCATTACCATCTTTCATTTTTTCTATCTCACTTCTAGAAACCTATCTTCAACAATTCCTCTATCACAATATACATAACCTAAAATATTTTATTTATTTTTAATTTTTTCATATATTTACTCCCATTAAGTCATTTCCAGTTTTAGTGGAAATGTTCACTATTAGCATACTTTTCTCTCATCAGCATACTTTTACATCTCTCATCAATCTTCGTGTCTTTAAAACAAATAGTCAAACAAAACAGAACATAATAAATCTGAGGAACTCATTGTCTAACACTGGAAAATCGATATCATTAGTAACTTCTGAGAACTCTCACTTGCTCAAACTGAAATCTGAGTTTCTTTATGCCAATCCTTCCTACAGTCCATTATTAACATATTTTTCTCATAATTTTTACTTCCTATCCCTATGTTTTGTTTCACTTACTTGTCAAAAATATAACCTTGATGAAACACATCTTTCCTCCTGTTCCCGACCAAAACCTGCATAGCTGAATGTGGCTACCGGAAACTGCAAATAGCTGATCATCTTATTTAATATTAACATTGACCAACTTTAATGATGCTTACTGCACGGAAAGCAAACCCGTGCATTTACTTACACTCCTAAAGGCTTTTTAAAATAACTGTTCTATCTTCAAATTACTAACATCTCCCATCTAATTATTTCCTTCACTTGATAACTTTATTCCCCTAATACATATAAAATAATAGCAATCACAAAGTAATTTATCAAGTTCTCACTGCCACATTGTTCCACCTATGTCGCATCTGTGCCCAAATACTCTACCACTTCTCCTGTCACCACAAAAGAACTGTCTATATTCTTGACTTCTGTTAAGCATCCAGTTGTACAATGGATGTCATATTCTTATGCTCATATAAAGATACTACTCAGAGATCTCTCTTCTCTTTTGCATCACGTTGTTTTTCTCCTCTACTGTATTATTTCCATGAGTTTACAAATATGCTATTTTCTCTATTAAAAAAATCAAACCAATAAAACCTAAACATTTTTCTTGACTTCAATTAATGATCTGGCTAGCATTATATTCCTTTACCTTTATAACACAACTATGTGAATGAGTACTCTGTATTTGTTATCTCCAATCCTATTCCAATCTTTTTCACACACAAAAAAAGATCCTATCAAACTTGCAAAACCACTCCAATAGAACTGCTTTAACTAGAGATTCCTCCCATCCCAGCATGGGTCTCTATGCAATATGACTTTGATGTTCCCAGCATCATTCTATTTTCCAACCTCTCAAATCTGGAATGCTGCAATAACAAGAAACTAAAGCATTTGCTGTTGGCTTTGTGACTATGCAGCAGGAGAAAGCTGGAAAGACAATAAATAGACTATTGATGGAGATTGAAAGAACTGTGAAGAACTCATATGCACAAAATATAAAGAAAGCAATATATTGATCAATGTATAAATTATTGGCTTTTACTGATCTTTTGCTTCCTTCAACTTCAGTTCATCCCAGAATGTGACCCTCTAGAAGCTAGACTATAACTTTATTTGTCGTGCAGTGTTCAGCTCTTAAGTGAAGATTTCAAGATCTTGCTTTCAAGCAGCTCCTCCTCTCTGACCAGGTTAGATATACTTCTATATCTAGAAGTATAGAAGTATATAGTCTATATACTTCTAGAAGTATATAGACTAGATGAATGATTCTGTCTGCATTCATATCTATTCATTTTCTCCAGATGGTAAGTTGATCTTCAGAAGACTACATACAATGCACCTTTGCTCAGCATGTTCTTTGGGAGATAAATAGTAATGGAATAAAGAATTGCACAGTTAAAACGAAGAAGAAGACAACTTGGGTGAGGGTATTAGGAATGGGCCTGAAATAGTTGAGCCATCGGGAAGAAAAAATAAAATAAAGTAAATGAAGCTATTAAATGATGTCTGGGACCATTTTGTACACCTGTCTTTTCTGGTGTTTTTGACTGACTACTAGACTTTCTACATAAAAGAAATGTAGAAATAATATAGACTTATGATGATATTATCTTAACTTAGAGATAATTTATATTTGCTCTAGCAGGAAAATAGAATGTCGGGCTGGAAATGCTTTGGGAGTCTGAGGAGGAAGAATCACTTGAGCCCAGGAGTCTGAGACCAACCTGGGCAATATGGCAAGATCCTGTCTCTACAAAAAATTTAAAAATGAACTAAGTGTGGTGATGCACACCTGTAGTTCTAGCTACTCAGGGAACTGAGGTGGGAAGATTTCTTGAGCACAGGAGCTTGAGGCTGCTGTGAGCCATGATCATGCTATAGAACTTCAGTCTGGGAGACAGAGCAAGACCTTGACCAAAAAAATCCCCCAAAATAGTTGTCTGAAATAGTCATGTCACATCAAAACTACCAGTATTAAACCTTAAACAGCATGCAGTATTAGTATACTGGAATACTTAAAACCAATGACTACCCTTGAAAGATGGACAGATACATTTGAGTATAAATGAAGAGGACAAGTAGAATCTTAGATATCTTGTTAAATTCCATGGGAATGAATGGTCTTACTGATCTCTGCATTCCCAACAGCCAAAAGATTCTTGCATATAATAGGAACTCAGTAAATATTTGTTGCATATGAATAAATGCATGGTAATATCTGTTCTTTATGTATAGATTGGCAGATAAGCAGACATCTTCAGATATTTTTGAAAAATGGTAAGTAATGTACTATGGCCAAAGTTTAGGGAGGTAATAATGACAGTTAAAAAATTAAGCTTGAAATGGGCAAAAGATCTGTAATCATATTTATGTATTTTCATTGCATAATTTAATCAATATAAAATAAGCATTGTATAAGAGGCTTCAACTTTGTAACAGAGAGTGTGTTTAGTTAAGAAATTTTTAGGATTTTAAGCATGCGTTACATCACACACGTAATTTTGTTTTGAAACTATTAATTGAAGTATGTTTTCCTGGTATAAATAATACAGAGGTTATTTTATTTAAACTTTTAATTGATTTATATTCTCAAAGACATTCATGGCAAATAGGAAATTTATTTTTGGGGATTCTTGCTAATGAGTATTACAAACTATTTTGAGTATAGCATATCTGAACAGGTGATTTTGTTTAGCTAACATGTCTTTGAAGAAATAATAGTTTCCCATTCTGGTTACAAACAACTTATTTTTTAAACTCAGATGCTGCCTTTCAAAAATAACCACTGTCTATAGATCAAAATAAAGTTTCCTTTTTCATTGTAGGATACTGACACACTAAGGATGTAGGAAGCATTGGAACCATGTGTCACAGCTGTGCAAGGCATTAACAGCAGCAGCAAGAGACTTGGGAGGCAGGTGCAATGAGCTAGAAATCGAGAAAAGCATGCTGTGCTCTTTGTAGAAAAAGGTGCAATCCATACCCTTACACATTGTAGAGACAAACTAGATTTATTGCAAATTAATAGGCAAAGCTTAGAAACTGGATGTAGTTCAGAAAAAGATGGAGAGACCATGAGTTCAAAAATCAAAGCAAGAAACAGGAGTTGCTAGGAAGCTAAGATGAATTTCTCTAGACTTTGAGTGAAGAATTAGATGTCTATCTCTTGGTATATTAAATCTTCTGTAATAAAGTTTGAGCTTACTAAGGATTATTAAATGTACATTGAGAAAGACATTTACTTTTCTTATGTACTTAATATATAACTATAAGCCCAGATTAAAGATATAGTCTAAAAGAGTTTCATTTAATTTCTAAAATATTCAAAATAGAATATTATCATCTCTTGGAAAGAAAGAAAAGTAGGAGTTTTATTTCTCTAGGGGGTAAGATTAGGATAGTCTGTACTAATAGGAAATAATATTACTTCAACCGCTAAATTCTTCACTTCCTATTTTCTTCATTACAGCAGTTACAGCCATAATTTATTTTATTGCAATTTACTTTATTGTGCTTCCGACATATTGCGCTTTTTACATGTTGAAGGCTTGTGTCAATCCCGTGTCAAGAAAGTTTATGAGAGCAATTTTTCCAACAGCATGTGCTCACTTCTTGTCTCTATGTCACATTTTGATAATACTCACAATATTTCAAACTTTTTCATTATTATTATAACTGTTATGACAATCTGTAATCAGTGATCTTTATATGACTATTGTAATCGTTCTGGTGTGACATGAACTCTGCAAAGCCAGTGAACTTAATGAAAAACTGTTATGTGTATTCCAACTGTTCCACTCACTGGCCATTCCCTTGCTTTTCTCCCCCTTCTCCAGGCTTTCTAATCTCTGAGACAAAACAATATTGAAATTTGGCCAAGGAATAACCCTAGAATGTCTTTTAAGTACTCCACTGAAAGGAAGAGTCAACCATCTCCCACTTTAAATCAAAAGCTAGAAAGGATTGAGCTAGTGAGGAAGGGATATTTGAAGCTGAGATAGGCTGAAAGCTAAGCCACTTTTGCCAAATAGCCAAGTTATGAAAATGCAAAGGCAAACTTCTTGAGAGAAATTAAAAGTGTTACTCCACTGAACACATGAATGATAAGAAAGTGAAGCAGCCTTCCTGATATGGAGAAAGTTTGAGTGGTCTGGATAGAACAAACTACCCACAACATTCCCTTAAACCAAAGGCTAATTCAGAGCAAGGCCTTAACTCTCCATAATTCTATGAAGGATGAAAGAGGTGAGGATGGTGCAGAAGAAAGGTTTAAATTAAGGAGAGGTTGGCTTATAAGGTTTAAAGAAATAAGCCATCTCTGTACATAAAAATGTGAGGTAAAGCAGCAAGTGGTGGTGTAGAAGCAGCAGTAAAATATCCAGAAGATCTATCTAAGATAATTAATGAAGATGGCTACACTAAAAACAGACTTTCAATGTAGACAAAACAGCCTTGTACTGGAAGACGGTGCCATGTTGAAATGTAATAACTGGAGAAGAGAAGTTAATGTGTAATTTCAAAACTTCAAAGGACGGGCTGACTCTCCCATTAAGGGATAATATAGTTGACGACTTTCAGGTGAACCCAGTGCTCATTTGCCATTCTATAAATCCTAGGGCCCTTAAGAATGATGCTAAATCTACTCTGCCCATGCTCTATAAATGAAACAGTAAAACCTGGAATGACAGCATGTCTGTTCACAGCATGCTTTACTGGATATTTTAAGTACATTGTTGAGACCTACTGCTCAAAAAAGAAAAGATTTCTTTCAAAGTAATATTGCTTATTAACAATGCAACTAGTCACCCAAGAGCTCTGATGGAGATGTGTAAAGAGATTAATGATGTTTTCATGTCTGCTAACACAGCATCCATTCTGCAGCCCATGGATCCAAGAATCATTTTGACTTTCAATTCTTATTATTTAACAAATATATTTTATGAGGCTATAGCTTCCTTAGATAGTGTTTCCTTTGATGGGTCTGGGCAAAGTAAATTGAAAACCTTCTGGAAAGCATTCATCATTCTAGATGCCATTAAAAACATTTGTGATTCATGAAAGGACGTCAATTATCAGCATTAACAGGAGTTCAGAAGTTGATTCCAGTTCTCATGGATGACTTTAAAAGGTTCAAGACTTCAGTGGAGGAAGTAACTTTAGATATGGTAGAAATGGCAACAGAACTAGAATTAGAAGTGGAACCTGAAGATGTGACTGAATTACTGCAGTCTCATGATAAAATTTGGAGACTTGTTGCTTATGAACAAGCAAGGAAAGTGGTTTCTTGAAATGAAATCTAATCTTGGTGAATACGCTGTGAACATTGTTTAAATGACAACAAAGGATTTTGAACATTACATAAACTTAGTTGGTAAGGCAGCTGTAAGTTTTGAGAGGATTGACTCCAATTTTGAAAGAAGTTCTGTTGTGGATAAATGCAATCAAACAGTATCCCATGCTACAGAGAAGTAATCCGTGAAAGGAAGAGTCAATCAGTGTGGTAATCTCATTGTTGTCTTATTTTCTAAAACTGCCATAACCACCCCAGCCTTCAGCAAACACCATGCTTGTAAGTTAACAGTCATCAACACAAAGGCAAGACCCTCTGCCAGCAAAAAGTTAATGACTCATGGAAGGCTCAGATAATCATCAGGATTGATTAGAAATGAAGTATTAATTAAAGAATGTACATTTTCAGACATTATACTGTTGAACACTTAATAGAATACAATATAGCATAAACGTAATTCCTGTGTTCACTGGGAAACCAAAGAATTTGTGTGATTTTTTTATTGTGATATTTGCATTATTGTGGTGGCCTGGAGCTGAACAATATTTCTGAGACATCTTTCTATTTTTATGTAAATATACGCTTGAATATAAGACAGAGAGAAACGAAAAATGACTGCTATTTTTTTAAAATCTAGTTTTGTTGAGAATGAAAATGAGAACAAAAAATGTTGAATTGCTAATAAATTGCTTGTTTTTTAAGTTAACAGTATAATAATCCTATAATATACAGGACTGATTACTAGATTTTTATCTATAGTTATTTTACTAAGATTTATTTTCAATTGAGTTGGAGACTCTCTTTTTATGCACTGGAGTTGTTTAAGAAGCATAATTATTATCTATTTCTTGGCAATTACATTTATTTAAAATATCTTACTATAGAATTATCTGAAATAACACGTGTGGCATATTACTGGAAAACTTTTAATATGTTAAACATTTTTACATATGTAATATTTATTTTTCTGTTTTTCTTACTAATAATTCTCTTCTTGTCACCATGCCTTCTTAGAGCATCTATATTACCTTGTCAGTCCCTATGCTCTGTGGTCAAGCCATATGTCTCCAAATTTGTGGTACATCTAATCAAAAATATATCAATAATGTTCGGAATCTATTTTTATAATAGTATAACTTGAAGATAAACTTGATTTAAAGCCATAAAAGTTTTACATCCTTTTGTGATAGGAACAAAACATGTTTTCATGTGTGAACAATGTCAATTCTATGTCCTCATCATGTAAAAATAGGAATAAATGGTAACAGCTAGAACTAGTTCCCAAATTTATTTATTTACTGTGTTTCTTGTTTGTTATTTGTTATTTTCATGTCCATTTTAAAATGATAGTAGGGCGTTTCCTCCTCAGAGAACTCTGTCATGGAAAGTGTTTACTTCTGAGATAAGGAAAAAGTACAATAAAGTCAACATTATTCCTCAGCATAGTAAGCTTTGGATCTTCACGCAAAAGCCCTCTGTTAGCGTCAGCAATTGAGGACTGTCTCCTTAAAGCCTTTACACACCAATCTGGACAGCAGCTTCATGTGCAGCTAGAGGGAAATAGGCAACAAGCTGTAATTTTATTTTCACCTCTACCACCCAATTATACTACATCTCTTGTGCCTTTCTTTGCCAATCTCTGTGAAGGTTCCCAAGGAACTGGAACATTTTCTTACAGCAAACTGAGGTAGATAACTCCAGGTAATTAGATTGAAAAAATGCTTAAGGATTCCTTAAAGCACCGCTTCATGCAATGCTGCATAACTATTGATTACTGGGAAACCATAAGGGGAGGAAACCAGATGTGGAGCAAACACACGCTGAGCAGGTAAATTTAGACTTCGGGCAAGGACTCCAAATCAAATATTAATTTCATTTCATTTGAAACTGCTTGAATTTGTCGCTCTTTGTATCTGCTATACTTTGTTATCATCAGTGCATATTTAAACTGTGTATTTCACACAGAGAGTACTAAAGAATATTTTATTTGAAATAGCATGTTTAGTAAATTTCCCAGGGAACGTATCTGTGGTAATGATTGCTTAAAATTAGTCTTTTCTACCTACCATTACCTGAGAATAATAAAGTACCAGTAATAAAGGTAATCTCTGTAAAATTTGTCACTTAGTGGTGTCAAAGCAAACAACATTGACACGTTGCTTAATACTGATCCTAATCGTTATTTATCTTAAACTGTCAAACAAGATTAGCTCTTCTTCAACATTACTTTCTACTATACTGTATTGTTTAATATTCATGTTTAAATGTTTTATTTACTTTCTATATCCAATCTCTTAGTTCTCTCACTTTCAGTTCCTAAGTTAGCAACTTGAGTTTGTCCTTGACTCTTTCTTCCCTCCCACCTTGTTTCCAATCACTGGGCTTAATTTGTCTATTACCCTCTGTTTTCTTAATATCACGAATATAATTCTGCAATAAATTCTCAAATATAACTTATATTTATGCCAAATATTTTAATTGATTTTTTGTGCTTTCAGTTGTATGGTCATCGAGTTCAGCTATCACACCGACAGGAGAGAAATGTATTTAAAAAGAAATCTGTTCGTGTCATTTGTTTAGTCACATCGTAATTTGAAATTTAATTATTGACCATTTATTTTGTAGTTTCTGGAAACAGAATTCACTTTTCAAAAGGAGGGCAAGACAGGTAATTCAACAAACAAATTCAAGTTTGATTAAGGTTGTTTACAATATAAAATCTCATTATTTCAAGTTGTTTTATGTAGTGAAATCTCTCCAACTTTGTTACTCACCGCTGCCCCCAACACAAACGTAACTACCATCTTGTTCCAGGAAACGCAGGCACCGGAAACGCTGATCTGCTTTAGTCCTCTGAGCACAACTTGTTGTTTTTATCCATCATCCTCTTGTTCACACGATTCTTTGAGGCTGTGATTCTTTTACTGTCCTCCCTTGTTTTTCTTTTTTTTTTTTTAATTTTTATTATTATACTTTAAGTTCTAGGGTACATGTGCATAACGTGCAGGTTTGTTACACATGTATACTTGTGCCATGTTGGTGTGCTGCACCCATCAACTCGTCAGCACCCATCAACTCGTCCTTTACATCAGGTATAACTCCCAATGCAATCCCTGCCCCTTCCCCCCTCCCCATAATAGGCCCTGGTGTGTGATGTTCCCCTTCCCGAGTCCAAGTGATCTCATTGTTCAGTTCCCACCTATGAGTGAGAACATGCGGTGTTTGGTTTTCTATTCTTGCAATAGTTTGCTGAGAATGATGTTTCCAGCTGCATCCATGTCCCTACAAAGGACACAAACTCATCGTTTTTTATGGCTGCATAGTATTCCATGGTGTTTCTAATCCTTCTTTACTTAGAGATTCGGATAGAAACTCTCTAATCCAGAAAGCTATCTTTAACCATTTGGAAGAATTTATCATTAAAAATCAGATTTAACCAATGGGGAAAAAAAACTTTATTCAGTGTTTAAATAATCATCAGTGCATTCTCCATCGCTGCACGTGCCATAAGGTATCATAATTACAGTCTACACGTACAACTCTCTCCAACTGCAGACTTTTTGAGGACAGTCTTCATGCGAGGTTTTTGTTGGCATTGTGTTTGCCTCAAGATAGAGATTTAATATGAGTGAGGGTAAAGGACTTAGAGGACAGGTCAATAGGTGCAGCAAACCACCATGGCACACGTATACCTATGTAATAAAGAAGATATTAATGTACAGACAGAAAAATAAAATTTGGCAAATAATAGTTCTGCATTTTCAAGGTCACTTTTTATTAATTTATTTGAGTATATTACCTGAAAAAATAAAGTGATATAGTTGGTTTATATATATGTATATACATGTATATAATATATATTACATATATGTTTATTGTATATTAGTTATAATACATGTTATATAACTATGTTAATATACATTGTACCACACATGTAGTTGTACATAACGTTTTATATATAATACATATTTATAAATATAAAATATATTTATATATTATATATTATATATATAATATAAATATATATTTATATACATACAGTTTCTATTCATTTAGGATATATATATGTGTGTGTGTTTATATGTATATTTATATCATAGATGAACCAAAAATGTATTACCTTCTGCAATATTACCCGCTTGGAGATAGGATGCAAAGATATTTCAGACATCTTGAAGGCAATTGAATAGATAGATGTACAAATGGTCCCGACTTAAAATGGTTTGACTTGAGTTTTCTGCTTTAAGATGATGCATAAGTGATATGTATTTAGTAGAAACCATACTTCAAAATTTGATTTTCACCTTGTCCCAGGCCTACCAAAGTGCTTTGTGATACCCTGTTGTGGTGGTGAACAGTGGCAGCAAGCCCTCAGTCAGCCAGTTGAACACAAGCGTAAGTCACTGATGCTCTTCTTTACGTACTGTGTTACAACATGATTTTGCCCATAGGCTAATGTGAATGTTTTGAGCACATTTAAGAAAGGCTAGACTAAGCTTAATGTTCAGAAGCTTAGGTGTGTTCAATGCATTTTTGACTCTAGATATTTTAAATTTACAATGTTTGTCATAATGTAAGTCAAGGAGCATCTGTATTTCCTTTTCAAACAAAGGTGGTTGATTAATCCTCACTATTTATTACACAATTAAAATACCCATTTCTTTAGCCTCTGCATTTTTGTACTGATTCCATAGTTTTCATTTACACTTTTTCTCCCTTAATGTACATTGTCGCACTACTTTAGATGGCATATATTCTCTGAAAATTTTCCACTCTCTAGCTCCTACTTCAACCTCTCCTTATTTGTAAAAGCTTCAGTTGTATATGCAACTGCTTATTTAACATCTCCTTTTGAATTTCTAATAAGTAACTCAAACTTGATTAAAACTTAACTCTAGATCTTCCCCTAAAATCTTGCATGTCTTGATTACTAATTATCCATAGTCTAATAAATTAAATAATAGTCCACATTCATTAATTATTAATTAAGTTAATTAATATCAACCCCATTTTTTTAAGGTACACAAGTCAAAACACATGGGTGTAATTTTGATCACTCACTTTCTTTTTCATGTCACATATAATTCATCATGAAAGACTAGGGTCTACTTTTTAGTAACTTCCTACCTCAAAGTAACTTTGAACTGTTGCCCAGAACTTGTTCTTGCTCAGTGAATCTTTTCGCAACCCTGTAGAAGGAAGCATTCTATTAAAATGCAAGTCAATTCACATTCACACCTCTGCTGAAAATCTCCCAGTGATTTTCCAGTTCATTTAACAGTGAAAAATCTGATGTTACACAATGGCTTACAAGGCCCTACTCCATCTGCCCTCTGTACACTTTCTGACATCATTTTGTCCTACCTGCTGACTCACAATGCTATAGCAATACTGGAATTTGTGCTACTTCTTGCCAACATAGGCACATTTCTATATCAGGAGAGTTGCACTTGCTGTTTCTCTGCTTAAAATAATTTCTTCCTTGATATCTACATGGATCATTTCCCTGTATTTTTCAGTCCTCTGCTCGCATGTCCTTTCTCAGCAGGGTCTCAGTGGGAGCCCTAATTAAAATTTCAACTGCATTTTTTCTTCACTCTCTGTACCTGTCCCTTGCTTTGTTTTTCTTGCCATGAACTACCACCACTAAACACTGTCTATATATTACTCTTGTATTTTCTATATTTTCATCCTCCAAAACACACTAGAATGTAAGCTCTGCAAAGCAGAAATTTTTGTTGATATTGTTCACCTCTGCAATCTCAGTACTTAAATTTTAGTAGGTGCTAAAAAGTATTTTTAGTGAAAAACAATGAATGAATAAATGAATTGAAATTATTTGAATCACTTTTAGACTTCACATTTTGTCTGCACAAAACCTTTTTTTGTCTTAAAATTTTATTTCTTCTTAAAAAATACCTGGACAAATGTGCAGAAGGTGCAGCTTTATTACATAGGTATACGTGTGCCATGGTGGTTTGCTGCACCTATTGACCTGTCCTCACCCTCACTCATCACCCCCTAACAGGACCCAATGTGTGTTGTTCCCTTCTATGTGTCCATGTGTTCTCATTATTCAACTCCCACTAACGGATGAGAGCAAGCATTATTTGGTTTTCTGTTCCTGTGTTAGTTTGCTGAGGATGATGGTTTCCAACTTCACCCATGTCCCTGCAAAAGACACGATCTCACTCTTTTTTATGGCTGCATAATATTCCATGGTGTATATGTACCACATTTTCTCTATCCAGTCTATCATTGATGGGCATTTGGGTCAGTTCCATGTCTTTGCTATTGTAAATAGCACTGCAATAAACATGCATGCTACAAAAGAACTTTTCAAATGTTATTATACCCGTTTCACAATCTGGAAATAGAAGCAGTGGTCCTTGAACCAAATAACTTGAACCAATGATCATATACAATGAGAAAATTTTCTGCCAAATCCCAGAGATTTCTAAATGACCACAAACATTTTGAATATTTTATATTGCTGGACACTTTAATAGTATTATAGTATTGTTCTGTTCTGGTTGTAAATTTCTGCCTTTTGGAGGTTATTTGACAATATTCATTGGGTGATTTTTATATTAATTATTATTGATATTATGGCATGAATCTTGTCCTCATCATATTTTAGTATCAATGTATCTGTCCTAGAAAAATAACAGTATTTTTATTGCTCAAGAATAATGTAAGAAACATTGTCCTTGTCTGATCTTCAGTGGTTTAATAGAATGTCTTTCTGAGAAAAGTAAACCCAGTTCACTTAGGTGAGTTCTCTAACTCCTTTCTCAATTACTTTGTGGCACAAAGGTGTTTACACTTTCTATCTTTCATGGGGTGATACAATATCATTAAAATATATTTTTCAGAATATTATATATTATATATAATATATATATTTTAAATAATATATAACTATATAATATATAATATGTAAAATATATTTTAATAATACATATTATATAATAAATATAATATATGTTATATAGAAAATATAATATATATTTTAATAATATGCTATACAATTAATATATATTATATATTAAACATATAATATATTATTATATATATTATATATACAGTATATTGTATACTGCATATATAATTATATATAATTATATAATATAATAGATAATAAAATGTATTATATATAAGATATAATTATATATAACAAGATATAATTATATATCTTATATATAACAAGATATAATTATATATCTTATATATAACAAGATATAATTATATATCTTATATATAATAAGATATAATTATATTATATCTTATATGTAATAATTATATATAACATATAATTATATATTATATTATGTATAAGATATAATTATAATAAGATATAATTATATATTATATTATGAGAAAATATATATTATTATATATAATATTTAATTATATATAATGTATTATGACTATAATATATATTATAACAAAACATTTAAGATATATATTACAACAAAATATATGCAATATGTTGCAACAAAATATATGTAATATTATATATTATAAAAATATATATATAATATAACAAAATACCACAAGCTGGGTAATCAATAAACAATAGAAATTTATTTCTCATAGTTCTGGAGGCTGAGAAATCCTAGATTAAGATGCTAGCAGATTCTGTGTCTGGTGAGGACTTGTCTCTGCTTCCAATATGGCACCTTGTTGCTGTGTCCTCTGGAGGGGATGAACACTGTGTCCTCACATGACAAAAAAGACAAAAGAAAAGGCAGTGATCTGAAGCCTCTGTTATAGGGGCATTAATTCTATTCATGAGGGTGGAGCCTTTAAGACCTAATCATCTCCCAGAGGCCCCACCTCCTATTACTATCACCTTGGTGATTGGGTTTCAACATATAATTTTGGAGGACACGTGGAAGACATTCAATCTATAATAGGTACCCACTCACCTTTATCTACATTCAATCTATAATAGGTACCACTCACTTTCCATTAGGTGGAACAGGAGACTTTTGCAGGTCTCTTTTTCGGTCTCAATTTTACTTCAAGTTTCTTAGCACAACTTGAAAACCTGGGGTAAGGATGGGGAGTGTTATTCGCTGAGAAAATTAATTTTGCAACTGAAGTTTTTCAGATTCCAGTGGGTCCCACCTGCCCCATCTCCATCACTATTAGCTCAACAGTCCTCTTTCAGATTAGGTAAATTGACTCTTTGGTAAATATTTCTCAAGCTGCCTCTCGTCTTACTGGGTTTACTCTCAGAAATGGATGTGTCTTTCAGTTTACCATGAAGAATTAGGAAACCGAGGGAGATTTTGTTTGTTTGTTTCTCTATGTGTGTGTGTGTTTGCGTCTTCCACTTTTCAATTTCTATACATATTCATGATTTTATGAGTATATATAGAATATATATGAGTATATAACAACCAGGATTGTTATTTCTGGTTTTCCATTGGAGTGAAGCTTATGTAAATATTTCATATGCTAACAGTTTCAAAGTCCAGCTTATTTATACTTACTGATATAATTTATATTTTTTAGTTCTACTATATTAATTTTTTCCAATTAATGCTGTTGGTTCAATCTTGTTATTATTTTATCAAGACTTTAGTTTACTTTGAAAATTGCATTATTATATTTTCTACTTTATTGCTATATTTTAACAGTGTGTTCTCTTGTATTGACCATTATTTATTTATATTTCATCAATTTTCTTCTCATAATTCACATGGATTAAACAAAATATCATTTTCTTCTTATTTAAATAAACTGGTTGTCTCCAGGCTATTACGAGGAGTAAGGGGAAATAACACCACCTTTATGCTCCAAGAAGTCCCTTCTCCATTTCAAATGTAGTGCGTGTCCTTACATTGCAGCTACTTCCTTCTCTCTGATTCAGAAATATTCTCTGACCTCATTCCTAAACTCTAGTTTTATAACTTTCTAGGACTTTCATTACATTTTGGAAGATTTTACAAGCCATGTTTTTTTCTGAGTTTCTCAGGAGCTTAGATTTTTTTTAAATGCTATATATATATATATATATATATATATATATATATATATATATTTTTTTTTTTTTTTTTTTTTTTTTTTTTTTTTTTTTGAGACGGAGTTTCGCTCTGTCGCCCAGGCTGGAGTGCAGTGGCCGGATCTCAGCTCACTGCAAGCTCCGCCTCCCGGGTTCACGCCATTCTCCGGCCTCAGCCTCCCGAGTAGCTGGGACTACAGGCGCCCACCACTTGGCCCGGCTAGGTTTTTGTATTTTTTAGTAGAGACGGAGTTTCACCATGTTAGCCAGGATGGTCTCGATCTCCTGACCTCGTGACCCACCCGTCTCGGCCTCCCAAAATGCTGGGATTACAGGCTTGAGCCACCGCACCCGGCCTAAATGCTATATTTTTACCCAAAACATGATGGAGCTTTTTGTTTTTGTTTAGTGTGGTTTGATCTGGTTTTTGACTTATTTGTTTTTAGTTTAGGTACCATTTGGAGGCTATCAGGATTTTACTGAGTCCACTTAGAATTTGGCTTGATTTTTTTGTGTGTGTGAGTAGTTTCCTTTTTTCTTTCGTTCTTTTTTTTTTTTTTTTTTTTTTAAAGATTTTAGTTCCCCAGATTGTGGAATACATCAGTAATTTCCCTTAACTCCTGGCATTAGATTGATTGAAAATGCCCATTTTATAATGTCAAGAGAGTGTTCTTATGACCACGTTGTGGGGTCAAAGAAACTCAAGGGTGGAGTATTTGATTAGACCTAATAGCTTTTGGAGTTGCAACATAGGTAGCCTATTGTCTTGGCCTTGGTATCGGCAGGTTTACAATGCATTTCATGCATAGACAAAAAGTGATGCCCCACAAAGATCAATAATACCATATGTAGGTACCGATACGTATTTTCCTTTTGGTAAAAATCTGTTTCATATATTTGAGTTGGGAGTAAGCAGTATTGTCATTTTAGTAAGGTAAAATGTTTTTCTTTTTTTTAGAAAGCTCAATGGATCCTAGTGAAAATTTAAAGTATTCACAAAAATTCAAGGATTAGACAGGAAGTTTTCTAGTACTGTTTATATTCAATGTTGTATACGAGAGCTACTAACCAACATAAGAAGAATGAAGTACTATAAAGACAGGAAATCAAGAACATTTTTATTTCCAGAAGACATTAACATATACACAAAGGGAAAAATTTACAAATAAACTAACAAATGAATTAGCAAGCTTATTGAACCTAAAACGAATATACATATATTGATAATTTTTCTTTATATTAGTTGTAAACTGAGACATATAGTAACACTAATATGAGTATTCTGTTTTTAAGATTAATAAACACTATAATGTACCTAAGTATGTATTTAAGATAAATAATAGTAAACCCACAGGAAAGCCCATAACTTTTTACTAAAGAAGAAATCTAAATATATAAATGTACATACCATATACAAAGGGAAGAAAATAAAATGTCACTAAAAAGTCATTTATTTTTATATTAATCCATAAATACAATGAAATTTCTGTCTTATAAAAATACAGGAATACCTTAGAGATATCACAGGTTTGGTTCCAGACCACTGCAATAAAGTGAATATTGTAACAAAGTCCATCATACAAATTTTTGGGTTTCCCAGTGCATATAAAAGTTACGTTTACACTAACTGTAGCCTATTCAGTATGCAATAGTGTTATGTCTAAAAAAATCAATGTACATACCTTAATAAATTTAAAAATACTGTATTGCTAAAAATGCTAACAAAATGAGTACATGCTGTTGGAGAAACAACACCAATAGATTTGCTTAACGAAGGGTTGCCACAACCTTCACTTTGTAAAAAACGTAATATCTGCAAAACACAATAAAACAAGGTATACCTGTATTGATTTTTAAGTTGTTCTTGAATTGGCTAAAGGATTGATAATACCTAGGACAATTTTGAAAACAAATTAAGGAAGACTAAGCTGCCTTACCATATATTAAAGTTTATATGACTATAGAACATAAAACTGTGATACTTGTGCAAATTGATAACAGTATTAAAATTTGCAAGAGCGCTGTGATGCTGGTCAACAGTAATGGTAAAATAAATTCCCTAGCCTTTTGTGTTCCAGAATACCTCTTTTGCAAAGAAATAAAGAAATATGCTTTTCCGTATGACTTTGGTAGGACTCTTTATTTTTTATCTATGAATTTTGCCTTCTTGAAACTCTTTATTTTTATCTTTTTATCCATGACAAGAGAAGTACAAAATCTCAAAATTGCCTTTTTTTTTTTTTTTTTTTGGCCACATAAATGATTAGGTGAACTCTTTCCCTCCCACTGATCACTTGGAAGAAAGTAATTAGTAACTAAATTTTGGCACCTGAACTTTGACTCAACCTCAACCAGAGCCAGCGGACAATGACCCCTTAACAGCCCCTTCTGGAAAAGGCTGGCTCAGGGCAGAACATTCTCTGATCTCCTGTTAGATCACACCAACCTAGCTCATCCCACTTTACACAACTGGTTCTTTCTAGCCTTATTTACTCCTCCCTGTAAAAGAAAAACTTTTCTGCCTAACTTTTAAGATTCTTGCCAATCTTACACTTGACTTGTTCTTTCTATTACAATAGTCCTCTCAACTACAGTTGTCCCTTTCTCTACACTTGCAATAATCCTTTCAGATAAAATCTCTTCTTACTTATATGTGGAACTATTTTTTATTTGAAATTTACCAATGGAACAGAATGGACAATCTGTAGGCAGATCAAGAATTTGTGGATGTTTTTGTTATAAAACCCAAGCATTATAAGTCAATGAAGAAAGTATCAACTATTTAATAAATCACACTGAAAAGATAAAATACAAACCCGTTACATATACAAATAAATTTCAGATGTGTTAAAAGACTTAAATAAGAGATACAATCTTAAATTTTAACATGAAAATATTGTAAGTATTTATGACCACTGTCAAAAATGTCTTTAGACAAGATCTGAAAAGTACAACTTATATGAGTAAAGGTGTACATTTAATTTCATTAGTATGTATATTTTCTGAAAGAATGGAGGAAGATATATTTTACAAATTTAAAAAGTGAGGATCAATCTAGGATTAAACATCTGTAATGCCTAGAAAAAAATAGCATACTCAGAATATATAAAGAAATTCTACCTTTCCTTATTCTCTTGTCTTCTCCAAATTTTCTGAACAATTCAATCCAAAGAACATTCAGTGCCTAACCAAGGAGCCATGGGAGCATGATTATATAGGAACTACTGGAGCTTGAACAGTATGGGAAGGGAGGGTGTAAATGCCGGGGATAGGGAGGGTTCTGTAGAGGATGGGAGGAACTGACTTAAAGTCCAAAAGTCTAACAAAGTTCAGTGTTGGGCATACTGAAGTAAGAGTTTCAAGAAGGCAAAATTCAGAGGACAGTGAAAATGATCGTTGACAGAAGAGAGAACGATTTCCGTTGGGATGGAAGAAAAGATATCTAGAATGATGTAACAATTTAATAACCATGTGTAACAAACTACTCTATAGCAGCTTTTGGCTGTGTGGTGTATACGCATTGATTTCTCACTCAGGCATGTATAGGAGGTTGTGGCTGTGCTGAGCTCTTGAAGGACTGGCTGGACTTTAGGCTATGAGTTGGGTTCAGGTCTGCTTTAATTGTTTTCCATTGGGCATTTCAGAAAATTCTTATACTGCTGAAGTGAATGGCCCAAGTACAAGAGACAAAGTCAGACAACGCAACCATAAAAACAGCCTCTGCTTATGTAAGTTCTTAAACCACATTGGCCAAAGCAAGTCACCTACCTGAGCCCACAGCAATGGGACATTATTTCTTGTACTCTATACAAGATTTACAGAACAGTATTCCTTGTATTCTACAGAGAGGCAACGCAAGTTTATACATATATCTATGGGGTGAATTTATTCACTTGCAACAGTGTAAGAGGAAAGAATGGGGTTATTAATAAAATCTACCCCAGTTAGAGACATACTATTTTGACTTTTAAGTAAGAGACAAAAAGTTGAGGAAAAGGCATACCATGATTTAATGTGCTTTTCAAATATTGCATTTTTTTTTTTTTTACAAATTAAATATCTGTGTTACTTTTGCATTGAGCGAGCCTGTCAGTGTCATTTTTCCAATATCATGAGTTCACTTAATGTCTCTGGGACATATTTTGATAATTCTCACAATATTTCAAATTTTTAAATTACTATTATGTCTGTGGCATAATCGTATCCATAATCAGTGATCTTTAATGTTACTATTATAATTGGTTTTGGGTGCCATGAAATGAGCCCATATAAAATGACAAACTTAATTTAAATGTTGTATATATTCTGACCATTCCATGACCAGTCATTCTTCTATCTTTCTTCATCTCCTCAGACCTTCCTGTTCCCTGAGACACAACAATATTGAAATTGGGGCAATCAATCACCCTGCAATGGCCTCTCAATTTAAATCAAAAGCTAGAAATTACTAATCTTAGTGGGGGGGTGGGGAACATACCCAAAGCCAGACAGGACAAAAGCTAGGCTTCTTGTGCCAAATGATTAGCCAAGTTCTGATTGCAAAGTAAGAGTTCTTGAAGGAGACTAAAAGAGCTGCTCCAGTGAACATATGAATTATAAGAAAGTAAAACAGACTTATTGCTGATATGAGAAAACTTTTAGTGGTCTGGATAGAAGAGTAAACCAGTCACTAAGTCTCTTTAAGCAAAAGCCTAATCGACAGTACGGCCTTAACTCTCTTCAGTTCTGTGAAGGCTGAGAGAAGTGGTAAGCTGCGAAGGAAAAATTGGAAGTTAGCAGAAGTTGGTCTACGGGAATTACTGAAATAAGTCATCTCCATAACATCAGAGTTGCAAGGTACGACAGCAAATGCTAAGGTAGAAGCTGCAGCATACTTTCCAGAAAATCTAAGAAAATTGATTAAGGCGGTTACACTAAAAAACAGATTTTCCGTGTGGAGAAAGCAGCCTTCTATTGAAAGAGATGCCATCTAGGACTTTTATAGCTAGGGAGGAGAAGTCACCACTGGCTTTAAAGCTTCAAAGGACAAGCTGATGTTCCTGCTAGCGGCTAATGGACCTGGTGAATTTTAAATTGAAGGCAGTGCTCATTTGCCATTCTGAAAATCCTAGGGCCCTTAAGAATTATGCCACATCTGCTCTGCCTGTGCTCTACGAAAGGAATGACAAAGCCTAGATGATAGAGTATCTGTTCACAGCCTGCTTTGCTGAATATTTTAAGCCCACTATTGAGACCTATTGCTCAGAAAAAAAGACTTCTATCAAAACATTACTGTTCATTGCCAATGCAACTGATTACCCAAGGGCTCTGATGGAGATGTACAAGGAGATTTATGTTGTTTTCTTGCCTGCTAATACAACATCCATTCTGCATCCTATGAATAAAGGAGACATTTCAATTTTCAAGTCTTATTTAAGAACTACATTTTATAAGGTTATAGCTTTCTTGGATAATAATTCCTCTGATAGATCTGGGCAAAGTGAACTAAAAATCTGAAAACAATTCAATATTCTAGTTGTCAATAAGAAGAATATTTGTGATTCATAAGAGGAGGCCAAAATGTCAGTATTAACAGGAGTTTGGAAGAAGTTTATTCTAACCCTTGTGCATAATTTTGAGGCATACATGACTTCAGTGAAGGAAGCAACTGTAGATATGGTGGAAATAGCAAGAGAGCTAGAAGTGGAGACTGAAACTGTGATGGAATTGTCACAATATCATGATAAAACTTGAATGAATGAAGAGTTGAGTTGCTTCTTTTGAATAAACAAAGAAAGTGATTTCTTGAGATAGAAACCAGTCCTGGTGACAATGGTGTTGTCGTTATTGAAATGACAACAAAGTATTTAGAAAATTACATGAACGAGTTTGATAAACCAGTGGCAAGGCTGGAGAGGATTAATTTTAATTTTGAAAGTAGTTCTACTGTGCATAAAATGCTACAAAATAGCATGGTATGCTGCAGAGAATTCTTCTGTGAAAGAAAGAGTCCATCTGTGTGTCAAACCACATTGTTGTTTTACTTTCAGAAACTGTCACAGGCACCCCAACTTCAGCAACCACCACCTTGGTTAATCAACAGCCATCCACATGAAAGCAAGACTCTTTACCAGCAAAAAGATTATGACACTCTGAAGGTTCATAGGATCATTAGCATTTTTAGAAATGAAGTATTTTTAAATTAAGGTATGTGCATTTTTTAGACACAATGATATTGTACACAAAGTAGACTCTAGTGTAAACGTAACTTTTATATGCACTGGGAAATCAAAAGAAATCATTACACAGTTTATTGAAATATTTTTATTGCAGTGGACTGGAACTCAATTCCCTTATCTTGGAGATGGGCTTCCATTTCTTCTTTACATCGCGTACATAGTAGGAAGTAAGATTATCTGTATTGAGTGGGAGTGACAGTGAGGTAGTGGTGAAAATTACTTGAAAAAACTGAGGAAGATTTTAAATATGTCCTGAGAGGAATGAAGATGTGGACATGAGACGAATGAAGATGGGGACATAAAGACTGATTCGCAAGTAATTCTGAGGACTTAGAAGTGGTTAAAGATCATGCATTTGGTAGTACTATTGATCTGGACAAGTATTCAACCATTTGTGGCAGTATTTTCATTGCCGAAGAAGATAATGCTGATGGCTAGTTCATTTTATAATGATACTATTTGCTTTATTATTTTCCTGACATATTCCTCTTAAATGTATAAGATAAATACAACTACTGCCTTTATTTTACAGGACAGTGGGTGAGTAGCAATTTTACTTTCCAAGTCTTCCAAGGGACATCTGGCAAATCTGCATATATCTTAGGTCTTTACAACTGGAGAAGAGGGTGTTACTGACATTTATTGTGGAGGCCAGGGATCCTGTAATGCGTAGGATAGCCTCCACAGTGAAGAATTATATGGGCCAAGTGCCAGTAGTGCTGAGGTGGAGAAACTCTGTTTATAGATGAAGAAACAGGCTTACTAGGTAAAGTAGTTTGCTCAAAGTTACACAGCTGAAAATATTAAGCTAATAACCAGTGAACTGGATTTGAATGTGACACAGAGCCCTGGTTACTCTTTGTGTAATTATCTGATAATAATTTAGATATGTAGAGATGAAATATGTACAAGTCAAGAAAGTTTAGAGTATGGGTATATAAAAGGGTGGTGAAGAATAGAAGTGGCGATGACTGGATTTGAGAACAAAGAAGTATAAGATAAGGGTGTTGATAGCAACGCCTGCAAAGCAGCAATATCACTGTTGTGTTTGATTATAGTATTTCAATGGATAAATAGATTGTGAGTCAAGTATTATTGTTGCTAAATGATGATATCAGTGTATAAAAGGAAGTCCTATTAGATTGAAAATAATAGGTGACTCATGAAATTACTTTTTATGTAGGCGGAAAATGGTTGAACATTTTCTACTTTATGCGGTTCAATCTACTAGTTAGGATTTCTACCAGACAGTGGAAAATAGTGGTTTGGAGCTAAGAGAATACACCATACCCCCACCTCCATGTTCTCTGGATTTGGGAAGAGGAAGTGGTTCCTGCTAAAGATAGCTGCAAAGAAATGATTCTTGGGAGAACTGCAGACCTGAAATAAGGAGGCTGCCACATTGCATTCATCCTTTGGAAGGAATGGTCAATTCCATAAGTGATTTTTAATTTCCATCTAATAAAATGCAAAGTTCTTGGTTTGTTATGTAACTATCTCTAAACTATGATATGCCTAATTTTCATTGCAAGTCTCATCAAATTGACCTAGGTGATGGAAACCCATGTTGTAGGTTCCTGCCATAGTAATCTTGCTTTGATTGTCCTTATGCCTACTTCAGGATGCAACACACTATGTATGCATTTGTTACGTGTTTATTGAATGAATCAATTTATACATAAATATTTAATTACATAAGTGAGTGAGCATGACCTTAAGAGAATTATTTCAGAAAATGTAATTTTTACTGAAAGTCTTTTGAGGGATAGGTTTGACAACGTACTTGTTTGATCTACACACCTATTTAACCATTAAAGTGAGAGAATAGGCTTGAGAAGAAACTGATGGCTTGTTTTATTTTCTAGTTGAATGGTATAAGGTAAATGTTCTCCCTGTGCAACTGTGGAAATTATATCTCATATTAATTACTATTTAGATTGAACATTCTTAATACTACTTAATGAATGATATATTAAAAATAAATTTTAAGAAAAAAGTGTAGAACACTTAAAATATTAACACCACAAATTACCTTTTCTCCTATAATTTAAAAGCACTCCATTGTGACATATTCTTGTTTTTATCTTTGAAAATTAGCTATAATGTTAAATAAAATACTAGAAAAATGTTATTTAAAAATCTATAAGCATATATAATTCTTAGGTTGTTAAAGTAAAATATTAATGTGAGCTCAAAAAGAGAATTTAAAAATATGTTACTGTTTTTATTACATAGCAATTCATTAAAATATATCTCATATTTTTGTTTATAAAATATTTTTGATAACTCAGACTATTTTTAATGGCACATTTATAAAAGTAGAATTTGATACTTCATGTGATATGATCCCAAATACAAAGCAATTATATAGTTTACACACTTTTTTTAATACTCAGTTCTTATTTCTACTGCCTTCACTGTTTTAAAGATTTGCAGTATATTTTATCCTATTAATATATTTGATAAATATCTTTAAAACTTTAAAGATGATACTCTGTTGATATTTATAGAGCATCTCAAACTGTAGTGTGATATTTAATGATGGATTTAGACCAATTCTTGACATATTTATAACTCCAATCAGATTAAATTTTATCTGCTTTTCGGGAATAAAGCCATTTAGGAACAAAAGATTCAAGCAGTTTGAATATTACTAAACAGTATGTGTTCTTTTAGTAATATAGTTTTAAGTGATCTTATTGTGGGGAAGAAATCCTTGAAATGCAACAAGCTATCAAACAAAATACATAATATGCTAATAAAGACCTTATAATTTATTTATTTTATTGTATTTATTTGTATTCTTCTGCTCTCATATATTTTTATTATGCTCAATAACGTTAATTTGGGGAGGGAGGATATTAAAATTGTTTCAAATTATGATCTTATCACTTTAATAACTTCTGTACATTCTTTAAAATTGATGTGCTATGTTGTTCCCAAGATTTTCATGTTGAATAAGGTATTCAAAGGATTGGAAGAAGACGTATAGACATTTAAGAAAACTATATTTGCACCAATTATTTTATGTGAGAACAACCTATACTAGTGCAGGTATATCATGTCTTTTAAAGAGTTGTATAAAAATTAAGAAGAGTATTTTTATTGAAAACCCTGACACTTTCTGAAAATTAGAAGTTCATGTTATGAAGGAGAAGAAATGAAGATCAGAAGTGAGATCATAATTTCATGAGTTTTGTCTAGTACAACTTTATTCATTTTATTTTCAGTCTTTACATTCATTTTTAATAGTGTATAAATCAGAAATAGAGCAGCATTAAAAGAAAGTCGTCTTTGGAGATTCACATTTGGGAAAATAAAGCATTTATTCTATCTTCTCAAGCCACACAACTTTTAACCCTTTCTCTCTCTCTTTTATTTATTTTTTTTAAAGATTTTGCAGGTTTATATAGTTAGGGTCCCCCAAGTTATGCTGCAGTGACACAACAACCAAAGCTTGTTACTCAATTCTGCCTCATGTCCATGGAAGGCAGACAGGAGCCCTGGCTCCATTGCAAGTTTGATATGGGAAAGAGAGTATGTGACTGTTTTTTCCCAAAAGTTCCACCTAGAAGTGAAAGTAACCACTTCTGCTCGCATGTCATTGCCCAAAATGAATCCCATGGACACATTCAACTTCAAGTGTAATGAAAATGTAATGACATGGCAGGAGAGATGTGAAATACTTGTGAGAGAATATACATCTTCTATCAGCAATGTAAAATAATAAATGTCAGTGATATAAGTGATCCTCAAAATGTTGACAAAAAGAAAATTAAACAAAATAGAATATTAATCCAGTATTTCACATATCATAAAGATAGTATCAAAATATGAAAAACCTTAACAGAATACATTTTTATCTTAATTAAATACTTTAGATTAATCTTCTAGTCTTTGGTCATTGTGTATTATGCCATACTCTATTAAATATGATTGTCATATGGAAACAGTTTCAGAAAATATAAATTACTTAATCTCTGTGCATACACATATAACTAAATTATCATTTGTGCATACATTTCCTTTTGCTCGGAACTAGAAGAGTGAGTTTAGTTTCCAGGATTTTGTAAAAAATATAGGTACATGGAATCTATTCTTTTTTAAATGCATATTGTTGGAGCAGAAAAATGGGGTTGTCTCTCTGTGACATATGCTTGCTACATCTTACATCTCCAACAATCTCTCATTCAAGCACTTTAAAACACATTCCTGTATGTCACCTCACAGGGTAGCATCATGCAATCAGGACACAAAAATGCTAGATGTGTTTTGACTTCTGAATAGACTCTGTAATTAGGTTTGGCATGAACAACTGAAAAAACTGTCTTTTCTCATGCCGATAAAGAAAACAAAGCTGACATTTTGGTTAATCTTATTCTCCAATATTATAAAAATTAATAGAAAAAAATGCATTGAATTCATTTTAAACATATTCAGTGATTATGTTTTCAATACTTTATTGAAGAAAATTAATTTTAAGTTATACTTCTCTTGTATGTCAGTACAAGATATATCGCTAATTGAATACATTAAAATAATTTTTGAATCTTATTAAACTAGACATTCATAAAAATTGTCTTCCTTTTTTAATCTTCTTTATAAAAATACAAATATATACACAGTTTATCCTAAAGGTATTTTCTTAAAATTTTGGAATAAAAAATTATAAATGAATACGGAGATTAAATGACTGTTTAAAATTTTTTAAATAGATTAACTCTTGAATATATTTGGATATCTCAAAATATTTCATGAATATTACATTTATCTAAAAACACCAGTTAAATAGCTTTCTCTATTTCAAAAATACATGTGGATTTAGAGATACCCTCAAAGGATTACCTGTGGTAAATTATGTTATTTTCTCAAAAAAGTAAACTTTTCTTGGATGTCTCTGTGTAGAATTTTGAGCACAGTTGTTCATGCTGTTTTTTCTTAAGCTGAAAGATGTCACTGCCAGGTCTTAAACGCAAGGAGCAGAATGCCAGTGAGAACAACTTGCCCAATATCTGTCAAATTAGGCCAAGCATGGGCCAATGCCCAGAATCCATGAAGAATGCTCTAAAGGTCAGGACATCAGCTAACTGCAAAAAGCCCAGAATTGCCTTTTAAGGAGTATAAAGTACACTTATCTCCTTCCACATGCAAAAAAATAAATAAAAAAGGATTCTGTATTTCTAATCTATCTGAAACTAAAATGAATATTGATGACTTGGTTAGAAGTTACATGCTTTAGGTAGTATTATCACTCAATAAAAATGCTATGCTATAATTAAAGAGATAATATAATCAATTTCTTTTTCAGGATAACTGGAACATTTTTCAAGTAGTTAAACACCCCCCCACAAAAAAAATATTTAGTTAAAAATGTATAGTAAATAAATCTGAGCCTGTTGAATACAGAAGATATTATTTCTCTAGCACTAAAATCAATAGAGGACAGGCATGCTCTGACTGAAAATAAGATTTTGTATTACTGTATATAAAACGATAATTTAATTTCTAGTCTCTAGAGAGACCAAAGATGCTGTCTTTACTTTTTTTTTCCTCTGCAACATATACCAGGAATAAATGAAAGATATTTTAAGTTACACATTTAAAGTGAAAATAATAGACATGATCAAAGTGTTTCTTTTTATGTAGCTATTTCTCAACTGAGTACTAACAAACAAGACAATGAAACAGCTAGCATAGAAAATATGTGCAGGATAAAGTTAGGGGAAAATAGGTAATGGAATCTCAAATAAATATATCAATTGAAACAAATTATAAAGATGCATTCGTATAGCAAGCATTGAGATTTGACTGTTTCATACTTTTCAATGGTTTTAAATAGCATCTTATTTATAATACAAAAATTTGAACTATTTTTATGGTATATGTCTTTTTACATGTTTTCTAATTGTTGATATGTTTTTAATGACTATCACTTGAGCTTTTCTCATTTCCTGTGAGGATCAAGTTACAATAAAATTTTGTTCATTGGGTTTGCTGAGATGTTGCTAAACATAACTTTGAACATAGACCATTAATATTACTGAAGAAATATACTGGCTAGACATAAAATCAGAATGATGAATTTGGGAGATGCTGTCCTGTAATTTTTAAAAAGCATATGAGTTTTATATTTTTTCCTAATTTTGCTTTCTGGAGATTATTAAAATTGAAAAGTTACATTGTCATGAGACACATGGGAATTTTTAAAAATTAATGGATAGCAGATAAAAGTGTTAAGTAATGATTTTAGTTAATGTTTAAATATATTAAAATTCAAGCAGGTGCACAACAATTTTATTGTATTTAGTAACAAAAGCCATTTGACTATCTAGAGAGGGTGAGAAACTATAACTCTACCTTGGAGATATCTTCAATTATTTTTGCTATAAGCTTCTTGTTAATTAATAATGACTTCTAATAAATAAAATTTTGGTGTATCATTTAGTAAATAACATACCTATTAAGTTGCTTAGTGACTTGCATTTTGTAAATGTGGAAATAAATTGGCTTTGAATTGTAGATCAAATTCAATACTTAAAATGTTAAAGAAAGATTTAAGCAATATAATGTTAAAGATTTGTTTAAATAAAATGTTACAAAGGATGAAACTCTCTAATCACAAATAAACATTGCTAGGAGACTTTTTTTTTTCCTGAAAACAGTCTTGATTGGCTTAAAAATACATTTTTACAGGTTGAGTTTTATTTTCAATTAAAAGACAGCAATTTCTGTATTTAGAACATCACTGGGACAAAATTAACAAGCTAGTCTCATTTAGCATTCAACTAAATGTTCACATAAATTTTCAAGGCAATGGATGGGTATTCTAACAGTGGGGAGCAAACAGCTCCCTAGAAATAGTAAAAAAAAAAAAAATCACTTTTTTAAGACTCAAATTAATCAAACAGAAATGATGCAATTGTACTAATTTCTGGATTAAATTAGTATAAATTTTCTTGAATTACTTACATTGCCTAACTTAATTAATGTGCCCAAGTTCTCTTTTGGTAAATTTGTAAGATTTTAAAACACCAAATAACCTTAAAGAAAGTCCTTTTCAATATAGTTCTGAATTCTTCTCAATTATGGTTCCAATTATGTTAATAAATAAGGCTCAACTTCATAAACTAGTACAGCTACTGAAAAGTTTCAGAAATGCATTGACAAACTCTCAGATAAACTTTGCATTTTAAATGAAAAGAAATGCATTAATTTAAAATGATAGATTTAACTTTGGTGGTGTAATACATTTAAGTATGTATGATGTAACTAAGAGGGTAGAACATTTATATTTTGTTCTTCTGTTTATATGCCAGCATTAAACTGTTAGTTTTTCTAATCGTTTTTATCGTATCAGAATATTTTTCAAGAAAGACCATAATCCAATTTCATTAATTAAATACTTCAAACCTTCAGTAAAAGATATTAGACTTGGAAAATATTAAAGACAGAAACATTGCAAACATCCAAATATTTATTTCCAGCTTTATTCATCAAACCATTCATTGTGTGTGTGTGTGTGTGTGTGCGCGCGTGCTCACGAGCGTGTGGAGTACTTTTTATTTTTCAGAGCATCCAAAACATTATCAAATAATTTTTAAACAAAATTTACATTTATAAACATTTCCCCAAATTGATCAACTTTCTCTCTTGTGTGTAATTGGGTTATAGGGTACACACTTCTGGTATGTGTATGTTATTTACTATCATATCCCTATTCAGAACAATACTCTCTTTGCAGCTTTCTAAAGAAGGACAACTCCCGATTTTACACATTTGAAGCAAAACAGGCCCCTGACCTGCCCACAAGAGAGTTTTACTCAGCTTTAGTCTTGCTGTTGATGATATGTGACCATCCTCAATTACTTGTTTTTGCTAATTCCAGGCTTCACTCTCAGTAAAATAAGATAGTCTGACTAAATGATCTTCAAAGATGTTATGTCCATCGTATGAAATGAAAATATTTATGTTTCCATGCTTTTAGTGACCCACCCTCTTTTCTTTCCTTTTTGCTTTATTTGAGTTATTGGCAATGTCTGGATATTATTGTATTGTGCATAAGGAAGCACATTTCTGTTTTTTGTTAACCTGTGTAAGAATGTAATCAACAGTGCACTTGTCTTTCACGTCGTCCGCTTGGCCCTTTTCCAAGTGAACTTTCTTTCCTTCTTTTCATTCCTGCTTTAAAGATTTTCAATAACTTTCACTCCTGCACTAAATAAAAGAAAGTAATAAACATATTCTTGTATCTCTATTTGTATTTGGTATGTCTAAGATTTCTATTAATCTAATAATTTTATATTAAATAGTACAAATATGTGGTTTGAAAAATCAAGTAGTGGCATAAATTTATAATCAATAGTACGTAACACTTATCCTATTCCTCCTCTTCCCTCCCTGGAATCTACTTTTAACCCTTTTGGTTGTTTCTTCTGAAATTTAACTACAGAACATATATATGTATATACAGTACATGTTAACTGAATGATAGCCATGTATTGATCTTTTCATGAGACTATATCTACCAAATTCTTATCCTATTATCAAAGTTAAGAATTACAGTTCCTTACTATTGAGCTATTTACCTACGACATTGTGCAGTTGATGCTAAACTTTAAGTCAGAGAAGTAATCATTGTCAAAAATCTGTAAAATGAAATACAACCTCAAGACAACATAAGTCTCGATATGACAGTTTCTCACGTGTCAACATGAATACAAAACTGATGATACTCCAACGTTGTAACCACTCTTGTTTGACAAAACAAAACATAATCACCACAGAAAGGTAAGTACCTAATTTAAGGGTATAAAATGCATGTGTAGTATTCTGTGTAGTGGAATATAAGTGTAAAAGAACACGGACTAATGCATTGGCAAACTATGATCATTATCATAAAGCTGTTCTGAAGATAAATATGAACTACAGAAGTAGATATTTGAGAGATAAGTTTCGCACTAGAATGAAGAAGCTAATGTTGACCTCAGTCTAATGACTGTGTATGTAAGGAGAAAACAGGTTATTTGCGAGCATTTATTTATTTATTTATTTTGCAGGCCCTAAAATGTGTTTTCTATACTGTTGCTCACTAAATAAGGTAAGTATTATTTTATTTTCCTTTTTAGTAGAAACCTACAGTAGACAGCTTCAGTTTTTCTGAAAATGTGTATATGAAAACAATCACATTTCTAGGGGGACAAATGGGTTTCTGTCCTACGTAAACTGGGTCTTTTTGGATTAACAAATGTCCTTTTTGGCTTAATTTAATATCCCCATGTTTACTTTCCTTAAGAAAACAACTGGAATTTCAAAAATATCCCTGTTTATATATATATACACACACACACATATATACATATATAAATGTATATATATATTTCTGTCCATCTGTCTGTCTATTATCTATCAATCCATCATCGATCTATTCTTGGTATACATAAATGATATTATTGATTAAAAGTTTGGTTGAACACATATGTCTCAACTATGTATGCCTAACAGTCCTTTCCAGAGTGAGCATATGTGCAGAGAGTGCTTCCATCTGTGACTGTTGCAGAGCATGTCACAAATGATCTACCCCTTAAATGTACCATCAGTCCCTGAAGTCAGAAGAGTTACTCAGTTCTTGCCACGCTAGACGTCCTCTTGTATTCTTCCTACTTTCCCTTCCCTGTCTACATCCTGGAGAGTCTCAGCCCTAGGATGATATTAGAAAATTGACTTTAGTGGATACTTACTTTTTATACCTAGCTTGATTGAGCTATGGAGTGATGTTGCAGCTCGTGTGTTAATACCACATTAGCTCTTCCATAGCTAATGTTTTTAAGTACTTACAAGAAAACTACACTGGAAGTGAAATGTCTGCTTCATTTATCTGTGTATGATTCAGGCTTGGTGGTATATTATCATGATACCATGATCAACTTTCAAACTTTTTTAGAAAAAAAGTGGTTCAGGGCAGGTGCGGTGGCTCACGCGTGTAATCCCAGCACTTTGGGAGGCCAATGCGGGCAGATGACAAGGTCAGGAGATCAAGACCATCCTGGCTAACATGGTGAACCCCATATCTCTCCTAAAACTACAAAAAAATTAGCCGGGTATGGTTGCACATGCCTGTAGTCCTCGCTGCTCGGGAGACTGAGGCAGGAGAACTGCTTGAACCTGGGAGGCAGAGGTTGCAGTGAACTGAGATCACATTACTGCACTCCAGCCTGGGCGACAGCAAGACTTGGTCTTAAAAAAAAAAAAAAAAAGAAAAGAAAAAAAGTGGCTCAAACCACTTCCAATAGGTAAGAATATATATATATTTTTTCTGTTAAGTAAAATTAATTTTTATGTAGAGAAGCTGCTGGTGGATTTTAAAAATAATCTCTCTACTACTGAGTCAATATATTGAAACCATATCTAAATTTTCCAAATAAAGATAGGAGTTTACAATGATGTTTTCTCCAGGAAAATGAAAATGAAATTCTAGGTATCAGAGCCACCACACCCACCTGCAAAAAAAAAAAAAATGAGGTTATATACAAAGATACAGGGGGGAATTTATGTCTTCCATAGTATAAACAAATATTGCAGTGTACACAGGAACTTTGTACTTTGTTGTGAGTTGATGTGTGAAATTTTCAATCACTGAGTAGCTGTAAAGAAATTAAACTAAAACACTGGTTCTAATTGTGTTTTAATCCAATGACATCTTTGTTAGTTTACAAATTTTATCAACTATAACCTCATAAATACATATACCTACTTTATGTTCTGTGAACGAGTCATCATTATAGAGAGTAGAATCTGAACTTTAAAAAGTCATTGAGATGAATGAGACATTCAATGTCATGTGTGTGTATATATATATGTGTGTGTGTATATATATGTGTGTATATATAATGTTGGTTTCATATATATATATGTGTTACGACTTATGTTCCATACTCTAAAAGAAATTCATATAATTTTATCCTCTCTGTGCAACAGAACAAAAGCAAGCAGTTTACTTTATTGTTATTACATTAAGATAATGTCACATAGGCATGCTGTTCTGGACATTTTCTTATAGCCTTTCCCCTCCCCCCACAGATTGTCTTTCCATTCTCCTCCACCCTGCTTTGTGACCTGGAACCCTGTCCTTCAAGGGACTACACCATCTGGGCTGCACCGAGCCTGGGAGATGCACCAGCAGATCTTCTTCTACAAGGCAGGAGGAGAGGAGAGCCAGAGTCTTTACACCCTGGTTCCTGACTGCGTAGTGCGGCCATAGCCAATGCTGTGCAGCCCTCTTTGAAGTGCTCTCTCTTACAAGTTCTGCCACTTGCTACCTCCCCATGTCTTCCATGGTGGACAGTCCCCATCCATCTACCCATGACTGCTAGACCAGAGACATGCATCATTCTTTCTTGGTTTCCCTTAGATCTTTCTAAAATTGTTCTTCATCGAACTCTTTTTGAGTGAGTCATAGTTCTCCTTTATGAAGTCTAAATATTGAGCTAAACTTAATATTTGTGCCACAAAATTATTTATTAAAAAACAGAATATATAATTCTAAGAAAGATAAAATTTCGCCTGGAAATTATTTTGTAAGTACAACTATTAAAATGTTTACATTTGATCATTTTACCTAATAAGTACACATGTAAATTGATGTGATTTGGATATTTGTCTCCTTCCAAATCTCATGTACAAATGAAATTCCCAGTGTTGGAGGTGGGGCATAGTAGTCTGTGTTTGGGTGATGGGGGCGGATCCCTCACGGTTTAGTGCTGTCCTTGTGATAGTGAGAGTGTTCAAGAAAGATCTGGTTCTTTGAAGATGTGTGACACCTCCCCACCTCCTTATTCTTGCTTTTGCCATGTGACCTGTCTGCCTACCCCTTCACCTTCCATTATAAGTAAATACTTCCTGAGGCCTTGCCAGAAGCTATGCAGACCAGATGCTGGTGCCGTGCTTCCTGTACAACCTGCACAACTGTGAGCCAATTAAACCTCTTTTCTTTATAAATTACACAGTCTCTAGTGTTTCTTTATAGCAATACAAGAATGACATAATATATCAATATAATATTTTTATAATTTTTAGCACATAATATGTGTATAAAAGTACTTAAATATATTTAAACATGATAGACTCTTGTTCTTTAGTAAGTATTGCATAAAAGAGCACCATGTCTAAAATAATATCCATATATTTCAAAGTGTCTATCTTCTAATAGTGTGCTATTAATAAGACTTAAGGTTTGCATTTATGTCTGAAAAGAAACACAAAAAAATTCAGAGCACACATAATTATGTCCTTTATTTTCACATTTCTGTGTATTTAAATAATTATAAGCACTCTATTACAAACACTTATATACAGTTTTTTTGGTTAAGGTATTTTATATAAATATTGAGGATACAGAGATGAGCAAATCTCCTTCATCAAAGAACTCAGAGCCAAATGTGCTAGAGGGAAACATGTACAAAATAACACCCAAAACACAGAGGTAGAGGAACTGATTATACACAAATTATACGTGTTGTAAAATTGCAACAAAGTATTAGCAGTTGTATAATAGTAGCAGCTCTATCAGCACCCTCTGTTATTTCTTCTGTCTCTGGTTCTTAGATCCATGGTAAGCTGAAGCGTCTAAGGTCCATCCCTCCTACCCATTCTCTAGATGGCCCATTTGTTTCTGTTGCTTCAGACAGAATATTTAGACCATCTTAAATAATAAAATATACGTTTGGAATTAAAGGCTCAAAGTATGTGTAGAGGAAATCCCATATGTATCCCAAATTTGCCTGATAGTTTTATCAGAGCAGGCACGAGTAGGTACTAAAATGTTTAAAGATAATAGATTAAAATAAAAGCAAATGACCAAAGAGAGCAACCAGCACGATTCCTGAAATGGCCATTATATCTCAATTAAAATGCAAGACATGTTACCAAAAACTATTCTTAAGAGTGATTTATATTCAATAATACTTTTGATGTCAGATTTTAAATTACATTATTTTCTACAATGACCACTAATTTTAAAGGCAAAACCTTCTAGAATAAAACTTTTATAGACATAGTATATATTAATGCACTAAAATTGTGGATTATAGGTTTATATTTTGAATGAAATGTTAAAATACTTTTTTAATAAAACAAAAATGTATTTTAAATGGGCATGATTTAGGAATAAGCTTGGATTAATGAGTTTACAAAATTGTAAAAATACCTTAAATCATTAGGCTACTTAATTTAATCAACTTTATGAAACCCAAATTAAGTATTATAAACTTGTTGAAGAAAGTAGAATAGCATGGGATTAATAAAGGGCTTTTAATAATTAACATTTTCCTCTCATCTTTATTGTATAAAGTGACACCTTTATCTCTGGCATATGTAGCCGGGTGGATGGGTTGCCTTTTACTCAGAAGCACAAAAATGGAAAAGGGACAGACTTTGAAGTACGGAATCATGTGTTCAGCTTGGTCATGCAGAGTATGAAGTGCTTTGAGGCAGTGAAGAAACGATGTCCAGCAGGAAGCTGAGACCAGGATTCTGAATCTGTGAGGAAACATTTCTTGACCATTTTTGTACAGTTAATTTTATGTGACAACTTGGCACCCATACACATCTCCTTAAACATATTTAGTCATCAAATAAAGACAATAACAAAGTTCTACTTCCACCTAACATGATGAAGCTATCATGCATACAACTGTAACAAACAAACCCTTTCTCCCATAAGACAATGCAAATTTCTTTGAGGAATGCTTAGTCTTCTTTTTGATAGCTCATAACTGAAATACTGTGATGTAAAGAAAACAGTACTGTGGAGGCTGAGGCAACTTTATCTCAGATGCTAATCCACCATGTTGACTTCAACTAAGCTCAGTTCCAGGAATGCCCCTGTGTTTCTATTTTATCTACTGTTCTTTGTATAAGAGCATGTATTTACCATAAGTTCTGGCCTTAAGTCAAAACAACCTTGATGTCATTGTACTTACCATAAATCCTGCCCTTAAGCAGTAGTCCTACACATCCCTTCTGAAGCACATACACTCTGTCCATATGCCATGTAAGTCCTGGGTCTAAGGAGTAATAGTGCAAGGATCCACCATCTTATTTAACGACCCCCTGATTATGGCTTCTGTTTGTAAGTCCTTGTTAAATGTTTCTAAGAAACTGGATTTGTCAGCCTCTTTCTTTGACTTTGACCTTTGGGGGTAGGTTTGCTTAAACCTGATCACTGTGGAACAAATATGTAAAAACTGTCATAAAAGATGAACACATCTTATGTTACAAGATAAGGAGATAAGAGGAAAACAAGATGGTTCTACTCACCAAAGCCTGCCTGGTTACATGCACTTCTGGACAATTAGCTAGCAGTGGAGATCAGCGTTGAGTCCCGGAAATGACAATACTCCCCAGAGTGATCTGCCAGCTGTCTAGTGGCAGGTGGATTACCTGATTGCATCGGACAACTTCCATCATGGGAAAGGAAGTGTTATGTTTTTACAGGAATAGACACTTAACAGTGGGTACAAATTTGCCTTCCCTGCATGCAATGGTTCTATCAAAACTATCATCTTTGAATTTACAGAATGTCTAATCCAATTTTACTGTATTCCACCCAGCATTTCTTCTGATCAAGGAACTTACCACACAGTCAATGAAGTGTGGCAATTGGCTTATGCTTATGTAATTCACTGATCTTATCATGTCCTCTCTATTGTAAAGCAGCTGGCTTAATAGAACAATGGAATGGCCTTTTGAAGACTCAGTGATAGCACTAACTAGGTGATCATTCCTTGCAGGGCAGGGCAAAGTTCTCTAGAAGGTTGTATAAACTGAATCAGCATGCTGTCATGTTATATGGTGCTGTCTCTCTTACACCCAGAATGTACTTGTTTAGGAATCAAGTGGAAATGGCTGTGGCAATACACAGTATTACCACAAGTGACCTGCTAAGGAATGTTTGCTTCTTGTCCCTATACCTTATGTTCTACTGGCATACAGAGAGGAATACTTCCACTAAGAAACACAATGATTACATTGAACTGGATATTAAGACTCTCCCGGATCCCCAGCTACTTTGGGCTCCTCACACCTCTAAATGAACAGGGAAAGAAGGGAGTTACTGCATTGATTGAGTAATTGTTCCTGACTACTAAGGGCAAATTGGATTGTTACTGTACAATGGAGGTAAGAAAGAGTATTTCTGAAATACAACATATCCGTTATGGAATCTCTTAGTACTAAATTGCCATGCCCTGTGATTAAGGTCAACGGAAAAGTAAAACCATGTAATTTAGACAGAGCTACTTGTGGCCCAGACTCTTCAGAAATAAAGATTTGAGGATTTAATTTACCCCATTAGGTAAAGAACCAGAACCTGTTAAGGTACTTACTGGGGGAAAGGTAATATGGAATGGGTAGTGGAAGAAGGTAATTATAAATATTGTATTCAAGCTAAGACCACCTGAGCAATAACAGAAATGAGGACTGTAGCTGTTATGAGTATTACATTCTTATTTTGTTAGGTATATGGTTGTGTTTGTGTGTACATATAGATCAAATATCTTTGTTTTCTCTCCTCACTTATCCCTTTATCATATAACATCTATTGACTTTATATCATGGTATTTAAATATTGTTAACTTTATATTATGGTATTTAATTTATGGGATATAGAGAAAACTAAACATCACCAAGAGCTTTGTATTCTCTTCTGGGGAAAGAGTTAGTGCATTTCTGGTTGTACACAGGATAGCTATATTATGTTAGGTGGAAGTATGACCTTGCTATTGTCTTTATTTGAAGATGAGCTATAGTTTAAGTAGTTGTATATGGGTACCAAATTGACAAAGGGTGCACTTATAATGGTTAATTTTATGTGTTAATTTATCTAGGCCATGGTACCTAGAGATTTCATCAAACATTCTAGATGTTTCTGTGAAGGTATGTATTAAAAGAGATTAACATTTAAATCAGTGGCCATTTTGAGTGAAGTAGGTTACCACCTATAATGGAGGTAGGCCTCATCCAGCCAGCTGAAGGCCTAAAAAGAAAAAGACTGACCTCCTCAAGAGGTTTTCCCCAAGAGAAAAATTCTGCCAGCCAACTGCCTTTGAATTAGAGCTGCAATATAAACTCTTCCTTGAGTCTCCAGTCTGCAAACCTACCTATAAACTGTGGAATAGTAAACCTCCACAATTGAATGAGCTAATTTCTTTTCTTTTCATTTCTTTCTCTTTTTTTTTTCTAAGACAGAGTCTCATTCTGTCACCCAGGCTAGGGTGCAGTGGTGTGATCTCGGCTCACTGCAGCCTCTGCCTCCCGTCCAGTGATTCTCCTGCCTCAGCCTCCCAGGTAGCTGGAATTACAGGCACGCACCACCACGCCTGGCTACTTTTTATATTTTTAGTAGAGATGAGGTTTCACTATGTTGGCCAGGCTGGTCTTGAACTTCTGACCTCAAGTGATCCACCCACCTCGGCCTCCCAAAGTGCTAGGATTACAGGCATGAGCCACTGCACATGACCACTAATTTCTTAAAATAAATACTAATCCTCATCCTTCTTTCTCTTTCTTTGTAAATAGGTACATAGAAGATAGATAGATAGATAGATAGATAGATAGATAGATAGATAGATAGATAGACAGACAGACAGACAGATGTGTATATTCACCCTATACCCTATTGTTTGTTTTCTTCTCCCTCTGGAGAACCCCAATTCAATTATTTTCCCATTGATGTGCAGCGCTATTTCCACCATGTATCATACATCATATGTGTTTGGAGGAATATGAACTATGAGTTCTATTCCATTTAGCCAGTTTAAACTACTGGCTTGGTAATAAACTTCTTCAAAGTTCCATGGCTATTTTTGACTTTTACAATTCCATTAGGATTATAGTATCGACTTGTCAAGCTATGCTAAAATTCCTGGTGAGATTTTGATTAGAATGCCAATGGACTCTTTAACTTGGAGAACAAACTCTCCCATTTTATCCATCTGTTAACTTTTCCTCATTGTATGTCTCCTCATATGGTTTGTAAACATTGACTGTGCACTCACTGTGAGAGCAGTTTTCATGAGAGCCCCATGAGTCTTGGCTTTTGAAAGATCTATAAAGGAAAGTTTTGTATTTTTTCCATGAGGGAAACACCAGGGCCCTCAGCTTTTGAAGTCATAGTTTTTTATATGAATTTCTTAACTTACTATTCACAAAATACTAGAGAGGTGTGAATTTGATAACCACACCTGCTTGAAACTTCTGACCCCTCAAGGGTAACTTTTTATGTATTCTTTTAGCCTAGCACCTGAAGGGGTATAAGATTCTTTAGTACTTTCTTAAACTGATGAGTGGAATTCATATTCCTTTTTATATACCACTATGACGTCTGCTGTTATGTTGGTAGCTTAATTTCAAGTTCCATTTTATTCGAGTCTTGATTTCTGGAATCCTTGATTTACATGGATATCAAGACCATAGCCACTTGTCTTTACTTGGTTCAGAAAACGCCAAAATACATTTGTACTTCAGTTCCTGCAGAATAAACTTCTTCATATTTCCTATGATTTAATTGACTATAATTGATAAAGATTTAATTACCTATTTTATACTTGATTTCTTAAAACAAAATCTGCTCTTGGATTATCAATTTTAATTATTTTGTAGTGGCAATTTAGATGGTAGTGAAGATGACTTTGAAATGATCATGGAGACCACATAAAATGTCTAGGGTCTAGTAAAGGAATACTACATAATTTCCTTGAACTCAATTTTTCTCATTTATAAAATGGAAATAATGAAAAAATAATAGTTTTGGATATTATGTGAGATACCATGTGTAGCACTTTACAACTATTTTAGAACATATTATACACTTAATGAACAAGAAATATTATAGGCTTTGACTGACTTCAAAATTATGCATATGAAGGAAGGGAGTGTGAACAAGAGTTTTAAAAATATTGAGTATGTAGAAATGGAAGGTATAAACCAATTACACACTTCTTTAATTTGAGAGTCTCAGTTTGTTGCCCAGACTGGAGTACAATGGTGTGATCTTGGTTCACTGTAATCTTCATCTCCCAGACTCAAGCAATTCTTCCACCTCAGCCTCCTCAGTAGTTAGGACTACAGGCATGCACCATCAGGCCCGGCTAATTTTTTTATTTTTAGTAGATGGGGTTTCACCTGTTATCGGGGTTCAAGCTATCTGTCCACCACGGCCTCCCATAGTATCAGGATTACAGGCATGAGCCACCAAACCCCACCCCGCTAAACTCTTACGAAGTCAACACACACGTATATAAATATGGATATATGTGTGTATGAATTTGCTTACATCTCTGAAGAGAGAGAAAGAATGGCTCCTAAAAGCAATTCATACATTGTGTTTCTTATGCTCAACTAAGAAAACTGATTTGTTGCAAAGTTTCTAAAAAGAAAAACTGAACAAACGCTGGTGTCAAGACATCTCCATGCGTGGTTCAGGTGTACTTTTGAACAGGTCTGATACTCTCTTTATCTTAACCCACATGGAAAAAGTTTATTCCATTTTTCAAGGACCAAAACTGAGGTCCTACCAATTTATCCACAAGTGCCAGTTCTCCGTGAGAAAAACTGAATAAGGAGGACAGGCCTCATTACAAATAGCTATGAAGGTAATTAAATTAGATAACATGTACCATGTGGACTATTTTGATGGTGAGCAGTGCTTGATATTTTTGTGTCTAAATTTTTTTAATCAGTTGTTCTCATCTTTGTATGTTGCTAAGATGAAGAGTCCATGAAAGTAAGGATTTTCTTCCTCCTTTTCTCCTCTCTTCTTCCCTGTCTCTCTCTCTCTCCCTCCGTACCCCCCTTCTTTCTGTACATCTGGCAGATTCATTTCCATGTATATTTATATAGTCCTTTATCTACATGTGTAGACAATTTCATTCTATTTTTATAAATTTTTTTACTTAAATTTTCTAACTTGCAGAATTTAAATCTTACATCATATTTTTTTTCTTAAAATGTAAGCACTTAAAACAACTGAATACAATTTTGACTGTATTTTAGCATACAGTTTAGAAATTTTATGATTTTGTAATTTTCATTTAATTAATAGTTAACAAAATTGATTTATATCACAAATTATATTTTTAAAAGTATTTATACTTGGTTTCTGCTGTTATTTTTGTTATTTATTTCTCATCATGATGTTTTAATTTTCTGCCAGGCAATCTGTTTCTCTCACAATTTCACCTTAAAAAATAAGCTGTTTTGTGTCTGTGTGCCACCTTTAAAAAATCAGTTTTTTAAATGTTTCATAGATTAATAAAAAATAAGATATACCTCTCTTTGCAATGTTCATTTTAAAAAATATATTAATAAAATCAGTCTTATGAATTGTATTTTTTATTTGACGTCTCTAAGCTTCTAAAAGCGTAGTTAATAAACTTAAGGTGGTGGTTAGAATTGGGCATTGCTATTTCTAATGAATCAAAATCTGTGAATATGAGTATCATAAATCAGGATGAGCATCATTATCCACATTTCTAAGTAATTTTTATACAAACCGACATTTGAGAATTGTGTATTCCTCTAATTTTTGACAATCAATATCTTATATAAACCTTAACATTTAAACAATGTCAAGGCAGTAGGCACATTTGGTATATTTTATTTAATCGCCACAATAATAGTATCATGGTATTGTTATTAAGAATTAACGAGCTGGAATAATTCATACATCGTCACACTCCTAGTAAATTGAAGATTAGATGCAATCTCAGGTTATCTGGCTCCGGGGTCCTTGCTCTTAACCACTGTAAATATATTTTCTTTTCAAATAGAAACATGTAAACTGTGCCTCTATTAAAATCACACAGTAAAATATGTCTTTGTCAAAGTGTTCCTAATTTTAAGATAGATATAGTGGTTCATTACTACAAAATCTCCATTGTAAAATGTGTGATTAATGAAAAGAATACAGGCCAGGTGCGCTGGCTCATGCCTGTAATCCCAACACTTTGGGAGGCAGAGGCAGGTGGATTGCTTGAGCCCAGGAGTTCGAGACCAGCCTGGGTAACGTGGCAAAACAAAATCTGTAGTCTACAAAAATACCCAAAATTAGCAGTTTGCAGAGATGTGTGCCTACAGTCCCAGGCTAGGGTGGGAGGATCGTCTGAGACTGTGAGGTCAAGGCTGCAGTCCAGCCTGGGCAATAGAGTGAAACCCTGTCTCGAAGGAAGGAAGGAAGGAAGGAAGGAAGGAAGGAAGAAAGGAAGGAAGGAAGGAAGGAAGGAAGGAAGGGTCTTTGCTCTATTTTATGCATTTCACACTATAGCAGGTATGAATATCCCAACGCCTGTTCTTATGCTATTTGCTATTTGAGAGATCTACATTTTTATTTCACTGTGTCTTTTATAATGAATATATGCCTGATTGACTTTCCTTCCTCTGGTTAAAAAAATACATACCTTTGGGTATGTATATTAAAGGGGTGAACTGGTGAAGATGGAAGTACCTTAGATTGCTTTCTATTTAATATTTTACAATGTTGCCTTAAAGATTTAAGTACTATTTGAGTGAGTCATCTGGGATCCAAGAGGCAATTTCTCACTATCTTTTTTTAATGATGCTCTTAAAATTTTACCCCCTTTTACTTTTTTGAACTTTCATGGTATTTTAACAGGAAAATTAGAATAAACCAGAAATTATAAACAGTACTACTTAAATATTAGTGGTAGAAAATTAATAATTCAAGTTTTTAAATTTGTGTATAATGAACACAATAGAGATTTAATATTTGGAGGAAAATATTTTAATGTATAAATAATACATTTCTATCACAAATGAAATTTACCTTTGAATATAATGAGAGAGGGAATAGCTACTTTCAATTCATGGATAACAGATACAACATATGAATGGGGGAATGAGGCAAATCACAAGTGTAACCCTTAAATTATAAGGGGAAGTACTTTTCACTTCTGGAATATCACACTATTTTCTCCATTTCTGAACGTTAACCAAAATGGTTGCTGAGATATCTTTTTATGTCCAGAACCCCTTAGCTGCTTAGGAAAGGCTCAGGCCAGGTAGGTGGCTCACGCCTGTAATCCCAGCACTTTGAGAGGCCAAGGTGAGTTTGAGACCAGGTTGGGCTATATAGCAAGACCCCATCTTTTTAAAGAAAAAGAAAAAGAAAGGCTCAGAATATTGTTAAAATTGTTAAAATAGGGCCAGGTGTGGTGGCTTACGCCTGTAATCCCAGCAGTTTGGGAGGCCGAAGCAGACGGATCACGAGATCAGGAGATAGAGACCATCCTGGCTAATATGTTGAAACCCCGTCTCTACTAAAAATACAAAAAAAAAAAAAAAAAAATAGCCAGGCGTGGTGGTGGACACCTGTAGTCCCAGCTACTCGGGAGGCTGAGGCAGGAGAATGGCGTGAACCCGGGAGGTGGAGCTTGCAGTGAGCCGAGATGGCGCCACCGCACTCCAGCCTGGGCGACAGAGCGAGACTCCGTCTTAAAAAAAAAAAAAAAAAAAAAAAAAAAAACTATTAAAATATAAATGTTTGTATGTTTGGTGTAGTTCCTTTTTCATGAGGGCTTAGATAATGAAAGTAAGAAGAAATACTTTGTGGATTAAATTGTGTCTACGCCACAGAAGGTCATACATACATTTTCTGTTGCCTGGCAGATGTAAATGACCCTGTGCCATTTTGGGAGGTATAGATTTCAAGTTATGTGTTTCAACACATAGTTCAATTTGAAATTTAAAATCAGAGTTTGAAACACTTGGCTTGAATCAACTGAAGATCAAGAACTACTTCTTTTCAATCTCTTTCTGGCTCTTGTTTTTTTGAACGGTCTTTCTCGTCAGCATTTAAACTTCTCTACTATTGTCTTACTCATTTTATAACAAGAAAGCCAGCATTAATATTATCCCATAACTTAGCTTAATTATGCATCTATTATTTCGTTAGAAATACATATATATCATGTTACATCATTTTATTCAACAGGTAAGGATTCAGTTTTGTTACTGAATGGACACATGAAAAATGATTTTACTCCAGAGTAACATTTCATCATCTTTTCTATTTTAACTATTTTCAGCACTTCTGTGAATTGCCAGACCGCTAAGTGAGACAAGAAAAATATTATCCCAACTTTAGAGTTGCTATTATTTATACATAAAAGAGCATGCTGTCTTTAGTGCAGCTGCAAACTAGTATTAATCTACCATTTGAATGCCTGGCAGACTCTCCTAATAACCACAAATGTAACCAGTTAGATTGGGTCCTAATCTTTTCACTCTTATGAAATGAAGACCTATTAAAAATAATGATACTATGATAACACTAATTTGACTGGTACTGCTATTGCAAATCAGTGCTATACCTAGAGGCAGCTGTAGGTATTTTATTGAAAGCCAAAGTAAATTGGGGCAGTTCCCCTAGCAGTATAAATTAGTCAGAACCTTTGAGACATAGGTATATTTTAGGAGTGAAGCACTGAACTCTTTTTCTAAGAATTATGTCACCTTAATTCAGTAATTTGGTATGCCTCGGGGTTTGCATGTGTTTTAGAGATACTGTAATGAAGCGTGTGAGTATTCATTTAAACACATAAGTCCCCTAAGAATAAAAGGCATGCCTAATTCACTGGAAATGCTATCATTCTCAGAATGTTTCCAGAAGTAATGCAAACTTGTACTAGCTAGGTTAGATAAGTTATTAGGAACATATGGTGATGAAATGGGTAAAATGTGCTAAAGAAATTGAAAATTAGGTCATCCTCAAATGAATGATCATAGCCCGTAAAGTTTACAAACTGAAAAACCACAGAGTAGTTTGCCTCCCTGACTCTCTGGCTTGGATAGATTCACATTCTTTTTTTTCAAAGTCTTCATACTCCATATGTTTTTCTTGATCCAATTTAAATGCTAGGCATAAAAGTAGAAATTTTACAAATTGGGGTAAATTTCTTTATCTCTTATAGTGGTCTGAGAATTCACAGAGGCACTGTATATTGTTAAAATGGAAGAAATAGGAATGTATTGGTGTGTAATAAGATTTTTTTTTAATTTGTGGCTATAGTTTAGTGAAAAACAATGCCAAGTAGGCTTAAAAACTGGTACATTGCTTGCTTAAGCTGTCTTCATCCACTGCTAACTGCTTCAATCTATAACATGCTTGTTTTTATCCTACACAGGTCATGTATACCTCTCCAGAATTTGCTTTTCTTGTATGTAATGTTGTATTTTTTTCCCACTATTAAAATTAAACTGACAGAAGAAAGTGTAGTGTAATCAAAGAGCATAGATTTCAGAGTTAGATAACTCTTTGTTAAAACCTGTGTCTGGCTTTTATTGTTGTGTAACTCTGGATATTTTTCCTTCAAATATGTGAGCCTTGTTTTTTCCTTTAAATACATGTGTTGAGAGAACTATTATAAAGCTCTTATTATTAAACTTTTTAATTTCTTATTAAGCCTGTAAAAAAATTGCCCCTTCTAATTATGGCTAACAGAGTTTATGTAATAAGAAGAAAACATATATTTGTCCCATTGTCTTATTTGTGGTTATATTAAATGTACATATGTTCCTATCTTATAAACAATGCATTTGTATTTCCTCATCACTGTGCTAAATATGTTTTGATTAGAATTTTAAACTGAGTATCATCAGGTAGATGCTAAATTGTGCTTTTGATGTTCTAGTAAAAATTATTCACCTTCTTTTGGTTTTAGAGAATCAAGCTGATTTTAAAAACATCATACTGGGAATGAAATCAATGGGCTGATGTGTCAAATTTGCACAAAGAACACTATCAACATCAAGGACCCACATCAATGCGAGAATGATTTCTACTTGTCTGATTTGTATGCTGTGAAGGAATATGTAATGCTGCTAGTAGACAAACTCCAGGCTATGTCCACATGACATAAACATTTAGGTAGTTGAAATGTAAAAATAGAAGCCTGGTATTTTGATTTATACTTTAGTAACAAATTTGCTTTTTAGTTATTTAAGTATTATAGTGTAGATTCTAAGTACAAGTAGCAATACTAAAGAACATGTGTAGATCTTTGGCCTATTCCTTGTTTGAGTCAATTTTTTTAAAACAAATATTTCTGTAACTTGAAGTTGTATTGTAGAACCTAAAATTTAAATACTCTTAGAAACCAAATTTTATACAATGACATTTATCAGATTATTAAGAATTACACATGCATATACCAGTATGATAAAATATCATATTTGTTTTTAATCATTGTCATTATACTATTTAATCTACCAGGTTCTCCTAATGCTCTGTGTTAGAGGGACAACATGACTAGTATCTTAGTCCCTTTCCTATTACTCATAACAGAATACCGAAAACAGGGTTTTTATAAATAAAAGAAATGAATTTCTTACAGTTATGGAGGTTGAAATACCTAACCCTCGGGGGCTGCCTCTGGTGGGGGTCCTGCAGGTGGGGCACTTGGTGGAATCCCAAGGTAGTGCAGGGCCTCGTTTTGTGAGAGGACTGAGTATGTTAGCCCCATCCTCTCTTCCTCCTATGAAGCCACCAGTCTCACTCCCATGATAACCTATTAATCCATTAAACCATTCATCTGTGAATGGGTATATCCCTCATGACTTAACCACCTCTTAAAGGCCCCACCTACGATACTGCGATATTGAAGAATAAATTTCAACATGAGTTTTGAAAGAGATGATTATTCAAACCATAACAACTGGTGTTACGGTCCTTCAATGGTGAAAGTAAAATGATAAAAATAAAAATAAACTTTTTAATAGAAATTGTTTTCAAACTAAATGAATGAAACAAAACATTAATACATAAATCATAAGAAACATTTTAGTTATATAAATCATGTATACATTTATTTAAGGGCAAAAAAGAATTTGACTTATAACATCATGTCTGCTAGGTCTTAAAATAAAGTACCCACAATATTTTTTGAGTTCATCTATGTGTGCATAGATGAGAGTGAAGCTTATTTATGAAATGATCTTCGGGCAAATGAAAACTCCTTCACTTAATTTTAACTACATATTTAATTATGTGAAAATAAATTTTCTTTGGAAAAAATCTAATTTGAAATATTCCCTGTTGCTGTGAGTAAATAGTTTCATAGAGCGAACCATTAAACCAGTGTTACTAAATACAAATATTTCAAAGGCACCACATTAAAACAAGCTTGCTGTATCTCATTGATATGTATTTAAATATTAATTTAATTCTGCTTGATTTAAAAGTTCTGAATCACACCTTACCAGTTTATGTCACAGGGAGATGGGGAGCAGATTACTATGCGTAAAGAAAAATAAAACTCTGCCATTGTGTATAATTGTTCATTTTATTATACTGTTTTTATTTTCACTACAATATTTTGATAATAATTACAACCAGAATGTTCTTTGATAGGTGAATCGATAAAGAAACTTTGCATCCATGCAATAAAATATTCTTCAATTATAAAAATAAATGCACATTCAAGCCACAAAAAGACATGAGGAAACCTCAGATACATTTTGCTAAGTAAAAGAATCCAATCTAAAGAGACTAAATACTATATGATTTCAGTTATATGATATTCTGAATAAAGCAAAACTAGAGAGATGGTAAATGGATCATCAGTAGTTGCCATGGGTTGGCTGTGGGGGTGTTGAATAGGGGAAGCAAGAAGATTCATTTAGGGCAATGCAACTAATCTGTATGACACTGCCTCAGTCGATAACGTGCTGCCTCAGTCGATACGTGCCATGACAAATTTCTCAAAACCCATAGCACTTTATAGCACAAAGAGTGAACCTTAATGTTGGTAAATTTTTAAAGTCATTTGAGAGGCTGGGGGATTCAGGGTTAGAATGCAGAATGTGACAGCACAACTTAACTTCATAAAACAACCTCGCTGAGGAAGTGGGAGATAAGGTGATTTGTAAATGAATGCTGTCTGTACAAGTAAACGCTAAAGGAACTGCACATAACCACTGTACTCTAGTTGACAAAGTTTATTCCCTTAGGGTTACAGGTTAACAATACTGACACTACTTTACATGTATAATATACTGGAATTGAACAATTAAATAAATGGAGGGTGGATGTGATGAGTCAGGTTTCTCACTGTTGGAGTGGAAGTTTACAAATAAGCAAGGAGAAGAAGCAGAATGATGCATGTAGTAATGAACCAGATTTGGGGATAGCAAAAATAACTCCTGTTTGGTTAATATAGCTACAGATAGTTAGATATAGAAATATTTACGTACATATGTGCATATATGGGTTAGTGGATTCTTACTCTGTCAGCAGAGAGGACTTAGAAACAACAGCACTTCAGTAGTGACAAGCACACCTAGTACCCAAATCCAGGTTTCTTTTTCTCTTTCTCCCTCCCTCCCTTCCTTCCTTCCTTCCTTCCTTCCTTCCTTCCTTCCTTCCTTCCTTCCTTCCTTCCTTCCTTCCTTCCTTCCTCTTTCTTTCTTCCTTCCTTCCTTCCTTCCTTTCTCTCTCTCTCTCTCTCTCTCTCTCTCTCTCTCTCTCTCTCTCTCTCTCTCTCTCTTTCTTTCTGACGGAGTCTCGATCTGTCGCCCAGGCTGGAGTGCAGTGGTGCGATCTCGGTTCACCGCAATCTTTGCCTCCGGGTTCAAGCAATTCTCCTGCCTTAGCCTCTTGAGTAGCTGGGATTACAGGCCACCGCGCCTGGCTAATTTTTGTATTTTTAGTAGAGACAGGGTTTCGCCTTGTCAGCCAGGCTGGTCTCAAATGCCTGATCTTGTGATCCACCTGCCTCCGCCTCTGAAAGTGCTGGGATTACAAGCGTGAGCGCCCGGCCCCAAATCCAGGTTTCTGATACCACTTTCCGATATTAGGAAACAGGACTCCTCGGAGATATGGCCGATTCTGGGACTTAAACAGAAAGAATATAAAATAAACTTGGATCATCTGGTAGTGCCATAAAATAAGAAAGTACTTAAGACACACACACACACACACACACACACACACACACACACACACACACTCCTTCAAACCCCGTAATGATAGGAATATGTAAAAGGGAAACAGGAGTCAACTGAAGGAGCTCTCAGTTGCCAAAACTAGAAAAAGTTAAGCAGGAAACAAAACAAAGTATAATTATACTATAACTCAAAGTATACAATAAATTTCCACAAACTCATCATGACACATGTGAATTTTTGAACAGATAAATAAAAGAAAATAGACAAATTTCTGATGCAGAATAACTTTAAATTATTTATATAGATACTTGGACATTTGCTAGATAAAGCATAAGTTTTACTCCTGGACTGTGGGCTGCACATAACTTTCTCCCAAACAGTAAGGTATGGAAGAGGAAAAACAGAGTAACCTTGTAGTGCAATAACCTGACAAACACTACCTTGGCCAGGTGATCAATGTAAACTTCAATTGTAATAATTAATGTAGGTAGTACACACTGTACTGTTGACATAAGGTAATAATACTTTTTATGAAATGGCACTTTATCTCTGTGGTCTATCACTTAATAAACCCATATTTAATCATGATAAAAGGAAAAGACTAGACAAATCCCAGTTGAAGGACGTTATACAAAATACCAGGCCAATACTCTTAAAACTGTCAAGGTCATTAATAACAAGGAAAATCTGAGTAACTATTATGCCAAGAGAAGCTTAGAGAGACATAATGACTAAATGTCATGTAGTAATCTCAATATCTTAAAATAGCAAAAGGATATCAGGTAAAATATTAGAAAATCTAAATAAACTATGGACTTCTGTTATCAATATTGGTTCATTAATTATACAAAAATGTGCTGTACAATGTAAGATGTTAATAGAGAAAACTAGATTTAGGGTTTATGGGAACTCAGTAATATCTTTGACATTTTTCTGTAAATCTAAAACCAGTTTAAATCATAAGGGTTATTAAAAAGTATAGTCTACCATATCTTTTCCCAAAGCATATTAACAATGAAACAGTGTGAGCAGGTAAATATTTGATACTTTCCTTGAAATATGGTTCAATTAAAATTTAAAATAATATGTGACCTTTTCTTCAATTTCTTTACTTTTTTTTATTACAGACCTAAAATGTTGCCAGTTGACCTAATTATTATTACAGATTGAGCCAGCTCTTCCTCAGTGCTATATTCATTTCCCTTCAAGGAAAGAAGCTTTTATGAGAAGCTCATTCATTAACAAACTCATTTCATTAAGTTTGGAGCTCATATGTAAGCTTATTTTTCCTATATATGCAAAACCATTAGATAGGATTAAAAAGAAGAAAAGAAAAGAAAGCAAAAGAAAACAAAATAAGAAAAGAAGAAAAGAATGAGATGTGTGCTATCTTTCAACTAGGGTGTGATCACAGCCCATAAGCCTCAGGAGAGGCAGTGGTTAAAGGACAAATGTGAAGGACAAACTGAGTGATGGTACCAAAAGCCTGTTAGAACTGATAAACAAATGTGGTAAAGTTGCAGAATGCAAAACCAACAGGCAAAAATTAGCAGCATTTATGTATACCAACAGTGAACAATATGAAAAAGAAATCGAGAAAGCAATCCCTATTTATAATACATAAAAAGAATATACCCAGGAATCAATTTAACCAAAAAAGTGAAAGGTCTATACAAGGAAAACAATAAAACACAGATGAAAGAAATTAAAGAGGACACAAAAATATGAAAAGATATCTCATGCTCATGCATTGGAAGAATTCATATTTTTAAAATGACAATACTACCGAAAGTATTTTACAGATTCAATACAATCCTTTTCAAAGTACCAATGACATTCTTCAAATAAACATATAGAAAATATCCTAAACTTCATATGGAATTACAAAAGACCCTGGAAAGCTAAAACAATTCTGAGCAAAGTGACCAAAGCAAAAGGCATCACACTACCTGGCTTCCAACTACAGTACAATGCTATAGTAACCATATCAGCATGGTACTGGTGTTAAAAACAGACCCATAGAACACAAAACGGTATAGAGAACTGAGATAAAAATCCATGCATTTGCAGCCAACTCTTTTGATGAAGGCATCAAGAACATACAACGGGAAAGGACAGTCTCTTCAATTAATAGTGCTGGAAAATCTGAATCACCACATGCAAAACAAACAAAAAAATGAAACTAGACACTTACATTTTACCATATGAAAAGTCAAAATGGATTAAAGACTTAAACCTAAGACCTTAAACTATAAAACTACTAGAAGAAAATGTTAGATAAATACTCCATAACAATAGTCTGGGCAAAGAATTTTTTGTGTAAGACTTCAAAAGCACAGGAAACCCAAGCAAAAATGGACTAATTGAATTACATCAAATTGAAAATCTACTGCACAGCAACATAAATGATCAAGAAAGAAAAAGACAACCCACAAAGTGGGAGAAAGTACTTGCAAACTATCCATCTGACAAGAGATTAATAACCAAAGTTGTAACGAGCTCAAACAAGTCAATAGCTAGATAAAAACGAATAACCAATTTGAAAAATGGGGAATAACTATTTGAATATCTGAATAAGTATTTGTCAAAAGAAGAAATACAAATGGCCAATAGGTGTTTGAAAAATGATTGAACGCTAATCATCAGAGAAATGTAAATGAAAACCACCATGGTGCATCATTTGACCTCAGTTCAAATGGCCTTTATCAAAAATATAGAAAATAATGGATGCTGGTGAGGATGTGAAGAAGGGGGAATCCTCGTACACTCTGGATGGGAATGTAAATTAGTATAACCACTGTGGAAAACTGTATGGAGTTTCCTCAGAAAATTAAATATAAAACTACCATATAATGCAGCAATTTCACTACCAGGTAGATTTCAAAAAAAGAAAGAAAGAAAGAAAGAAAATCCATGTATCGAAGAGATATCTACACGCCCATGTTGATTGCAGCACTATTCATAATAGCCAAATTATGAAATCAACCTAAGTGCCCATCAATGGATGAATGGATAAAAAATGGTGTATAACAGACACAATGGAATATTATTCACCCTTAAACAAGAACAAAATCTTGTCATTTTAAGCAATATGGGTAGAACTCTAGATCATTATGTGAACTGAAATAAACCAAGCACAGAAAGACAAATGTCACATGTTCTCATTCATACGTGGGAGCTAAAAAGTAGATGCCATGAAAATACAGAGTAGATTGGTGGTTACCAGAGGTCTTGAAGGGTATTGAAGAGGGAGGATGAAGAGATATTGATTAATGGGTACAAACATACAGTTAGATAGAATAAATAATAGATTAGTAAGGTGATTATAGTTTACAATAACCTACCATATATTTCAATACAGTAGGAAGAGGATAATTCAAATTTTTCTAGCATAAAGAAAAACAAGTATTTAATGTGATGGATATATCAATTCCACTGATTTGATCTTTACCAAATACTTGCATGTGTTAAATTATCACAGGTACCCTGAAAATATTTACATCTATTATGTATATATAAGAATAAAATATTAATATACCCATTTCTACATCAAAAATTTTACAAACTAATCAAAACTGTTTATTTGATTGTAGATTAAAAAGTGTAATTCATTTTATTAACTGTAAAGTCCATCCTAAATATTTTTGGGGCCAAGGAAAAGAAGACAAATAAAATCTCACATATCATATGTCTAAAATGTGAAGTTACAATCAATTTAAGTTCAACTTAAATTGTCAAATTTTGCTCCTATACATTGACAACAAACTATTCTAAAATTCATATGGATCCAAACAAAGAGCCCAAATAGCTAAAGCAATTCTAAGCAAAAAGAGCAAAGCTGGAGGCATCACATTACTGGACTTCAAATTATACTATAAGGCTATAGTAATCAAAACAGCATGGCACAGGTAGAGAAACAGACATATAGACCAATGGGAAAGAATACAGAATGCAAAAATAAAGTTGTCCTTATTCAACTATTTGATCTTTGACAAGATCAACAAAATCAATCAATGAGAAGCTGTGCATGGTGGCTCAAACCTGTAATCTCAGCACTTTAGAGGCTGAAGTGGGAGAATCACTTGAGGCCAGGATTTCAAGTTTACAGGGAGCTGTAATTGTGCCACTACACTCCAGCCTGGGTGACAGAATAAGATCTTGTTTCTTAAAAAGGTTAAAGTAAAATAAGCAATGGGGAAAGAACTTCCATTTCAATAAATGGTGCTGAGACACCTGGCCAGTCATATGCAGAAGAAACTGGACCCCTACCTTTCATCATGTACAAAAATTAGCTTATTATGGATTAAACATTTAAATGTAAGGAGTTATGCTGTCACAAACCAAGGGGCCCTGGGGCTACCAGAATCCAGAAGAGGCAAGCATCGTCCCCTAGAGGTTTTGGAGGGAGCATGGCCCTGTTGATATTTGGGTTCCAGACTTCTAGCCTCTTACTGTGAGAGAAGAAATTTCCATTGCTTAAAGCCACCAAGTTTGTGGCATTGTTTTTAAGAGCAGTCCCAGGAAACAAATATGTGGAAAACTATCTTTATTTAAATAACAAAAATTAGCAACATATTATAGTCAACTGAATACAATTATTATTGTACAAGCTCCATTGTTCTGTTGATGGGCCAAAAATGTTTGGATGAGTGAAAGAATACTTCATTCAAAAATTATTTTTGAAGTTATATATTATTACAAATTACGTTTTTTTATTCAATTCAGTTTTTTATCTTCGTCTTGACAAAATCACTAACCATACTGTCATAAACAACATTTTACTTAATTTTTGTTCTATTGGCAATAACTGTCAGTATAAACTTTTAAAATGCTAAAAGTATCTTTAAAATGTTAAGATGTGAAAGACTATAAATAATAAGTAAACATACACCCAAGTTACAAAATTTGAAAAGTGTTTTATAAAATATGTAAATTAAAGTAAATATAAACATTAAAATTATAATCTCCAATGCTTTCTAAAATGTTATTTCAAATATTCAAAACATTGATTATAATTAAAAATAAATATTATTAATGACATTCAAAATTTAAATTAAAATTACTTAGATAACCCTGAAATTTGTGTTTGATTTTTGAGACAGATAATTTAATAAAATATTTTTATAGAATTAAATCTTTTTAATTCTAGGATTCATGATGAATTGAATAGGCTAATGTAAAGGATCCATTTTGTGACATTAGTCCTCTTCTGAATAAATTTGAAAACAAGAGGAGAAGTATATTTGAATAGAAATATGTGTTTAGATTTGGACTATTATTTGAAGTGTTTGTGAAGCATTTGGAGTCTGCTGTCCAACAGAAGTTCAATATACAATTGGAAAATGTTTGACCTATGTAACCTGGCAAGTGGATTTACAGAGTCAAATGACTGCACAAATTTGTTTTATGATCCCTTTTATACACTGTTTTAAAATAACTATCTTTTTTAAATCTTAAAGTTTTCAGTATTTTTGTATTCTAGAATATGCTGAAAATTATTAACAATTTATCAATTTTGGTCCTCTAAACATATTAAGATATTTCTTACCATTGTAAAAGTTTATACTTTCTCTGTTTTCACCTTGGGAGGAGCCAAAACAGTTCCAGAAGAATATACTTCAAATAATGTAAAAGAAGATCATTTTAAAATAGAGAAAATATATAAATCTACTTTATATCAAACTATAAATATGTTTACTCCTTAAACAAGAATTTCTAAATAATAATTCAAATAAACTAAATGTTTTTAAAGCAAAATTGTAATCAATCATAAGAAACTAATTGAAGACAAACTAAATTTTATATATCTGGACATTCTCAAGGTAGACAGTTTTGCAGTGCAGCATTTTTCTAAATCTTTATCACACACACAAATGTTATATTGTTTAGAAAAAAGAGAATGCCAAAAAATATAAAAAAATACTATTTAATTTTTCTGTAAGATCAACAAGGAATGAGTAAGGAGGCTAAGACTCTTAACTTGCAGGTCTCTAGTGACTCAGTTTACATTCTTGAAATACGGTTGCCCCTGAAACAATTCAGATATTAAGTAGATATATAGAAAGTTCATAGGTAGATAGATAATGGATGATAAGATAGACAGATTAGATGGGTAGATAAGAGAAAGATGATAGCTAGCTAGATTGCTAAAAATGTAGATATAGATGTATCCTATTAAATAAACACATTTTGAGGTAGCTGTGAATAGCTTTCTGGAATATTCTGGCATGTTATTACTTTTATTTAATAAAAAGATTGATATGCTCTACATTTTAACTGACATAATCGTAGATTGCCTCATATAGATAATGGCACTGCATTCTTATCCTAGGAGAACATGTTTCAATAATGGTAGAGGAAAATAGATAAGTCAACCAGTTGTGATATATGGTTAGAATTATGACCAGGCACCTTGAGAAATAATATTGTTTATAATGAAACCAGTGCAAGTGTTTCCATTATATTTACTGCAGCTACATATAACACCTGTCACATAGTTCTTTTACTCCTATTCTTAAAGTTATAATGATTCCAAGAATTAATTTTGTTGAACAGTTTGTTTATGGAAGTGGTGATGTCTGCCAAATTAAACCATTTCTAAGAAGAGTGCTCATTTATCTTCCTTGGATTTCAACCAAACACATTTCACAGATAATGACAAAATGTAACTGCAAAACTTAAACTTGACTGGCATAAGGTTTAAGTAGAAATATTCCATTTACATCTATATTCATATCTATATCCATCCACATCCATATCTATTAGGCAAACTGCCCATTTGCAAAGACTCTTACCCTTAGGGTAGTGGATCTCAACTTTGCATATTGGAATCACTTGGGAAGCTTCAAAAGATACTGATATCTGGGTTCCATCCTCAGAAAGTTATATTTAATTGGTCATGGGCATTGGTTCATGGGCACTGCAATTTTTAAAAGCTTTCCAAGGGATCTCAATATCCCAAGAAATTGTAGAACTACAGTCTTAGCATCTTAAGAAAGCTTGAAGAAAAAGGATAGCATGTTAGATTTTGTAAATGTTCCATTGAAACAACTGTGCCTAAACACTTAGTACCATCTTCTTTGGATGTGTTTTAAAATAAGAGATTATAGATTTTAAAGTAAGAGATTTTCAGTTACTATAAATCCAATATTTAGATAAAATATAATTGAAAACTAATTTCTATATTATTTTGGTACCTAGCCCATGGAGCTGTTGCTTTTAAGTTTTCTACTTCATGATACAATGATTGCAGTATTGATTTTTTTTTTTGTTTTAAGTTTCAGGGTACATGTGCAGGATCTGCAGGTTTGTTACACATAGGTAAATGGGTGCTATGGTGGTTTGCTGCACCTAGATATTAAGCCTAGCATGTATTAGCTATTTTTTCTGATGTTCTCCCTCCTCCAACTCCCCAACTCTCACCACCAATAGGCCCCAGTATCTGTTAGTTTTCTGTTCCTGCTTTAGTTTGCTGAGGATAATGGCTTTTCAGCTCCATCCCCATCCCTACAAAGAACACCATCCCATTCCTTTTTATGACTGCATAATATTCCATGGTGTATATGTACCACATTTTCTTTATCCAGTTTATCATTGATGGGCATTTGGGTTGATTCCATATCTTTGCTATTGTGAATAGTGCTGCAATGAACATACACATGCATGTATCTTTATAATAAAATGATTTATATCCCTTTGGGTATATACCCAGTAATGGGATTACTGGGCCAAATGGTATTCTGTTTCTAGCTCTTTGAGGAATTGCCACACTCTCCTCTACAATGGTTGAACTAATTTACAATCCCACCCACAGTGTAAAATTGTTCCTATTTCTCTGCAGCCTCGCCAGCATCTGTTGTCTCTTGACCATTTAATAATCAGCATTCTAACTGGCATGAGATGGTATCTCATGGTACCATGGTATCTTTGATTTGCATTTCTCTAATGATCAGGGATGTTGAACTTTTTTTCACATGTTTGTTGGTTGCCTAAATGTATTCTGTTGAGAAGTGTCTGTTCATGTCCTTTGTAAAGATCATATTTATTAATGTTGATTGAAATTCAGTGATATGCTCATACATATCTAACGACCAACTCCTGGAGGACAAAAGGCTCTGACATGAAGCATTTTCTGATTTTCATGAAATATTTATTTCTTACTATGGTTATTTTCAAGCTACAACATGAATCAAACAGTTCACAAAGACGCTAGAAATTTAATAGTCAGCTGTTGCAAACTTGGAGCTGGCTCCACACACCACACTGCCAAGTGATGTTGCATGTCTAACCCTATGAGCTGCACTAAACATGTCAGTTCATCCTCAGAGCCACACAATGATAAAGGGACATTGCAATTAGTTCTAATTCATAGGCAAGAAATAAAAGGCTAAGTAGACAAGTTGCTCAAGTCAGACAGTAGCTGTCAACATACTATTTTGAACACATCATTTTGAACACTTGCTATGAATCAGCTTGCTATTTTCCCTGCTGTAGATTCATGATGGTGTCTCTACCCTCAAAGAACCTATAATCCACTAGTAAAAAGCAGAAAAATCAGTAAGTCAATATACAGGATAAATTCAGTGGTTGATAGGAGCAATGAAGAAAATAGGATTGATGATATGGTAGAGAGTGACTGGTACAAAAAGCTACTTTAGGTTGGACTGTAGAGGAGTTTTCTTGGAGTAAATTGTACATGGTAACTACATAAAGTAGCAAAACTTTGGGAGAGTATTCTAAGTGAAAGAAACAATGGCAAATTTGCTAAACGTGGTTTAAGCAAGGGATTTCTGAAGTATAACTACGAATGTAGGAAATACACCAGGAAAGAAAAGAAAACAGTTGGGGAAAGTTGGCAGAAGACTGTTTGTATGTTTGTTTGTTTTATTGAGATGGAGTCCTCACTCTGTTGCCCAGGCTGGAGTGCAGTGGCACAATCTTTGCTCACTGCAACCTCCGCCTCCTGGGTTCAAGTGCTTTTCCTGCCTCAGCCCCCAGAGTAGCTAAGATTACAGAGGTGCACCACCACATCCGGCTAATTTTTGTATTTTTAGTAGAGACAAGATTTCTCCATGTTGGCCAGACTGGTCTCAAACTCCTGACCTTCAGTGATCTACCCACCTCAGACTCCCACAGTGTTGGGATTACAGGCATAAGCCACTGTGCTTGGCCCAGAAGTTAGTTCCTTATAGGTTCTTGTAGATTTCATTTATTCTACCTATAATGGAAAGCCTCCCTAAAATATTAGTAATGAGAATGATATGATCTGAAGTATGATCCTAAAGATATATCAAACTTCTCTGACCAAGGGGGTGTAGGGGTTTGAAAGAACAGGTGGAAGATTCTGAAGGCTGTTTAGGCATTGATAATGGTGACTTAGATCAGTGTAGAGTTTCCCAAGTCATGTGCGGAAGCAATGGTCCTCTCACATCTCAAGGGCAGTTTGTGGAGTTAGGTGTCACTTGTCCCAAACTGCCTATCACTTCAGCTGTAAGCAGCCTTGCCTTTTCACCCCAGTATTGATATTAATAATATCAATTTCTCTAAGCCATGACATAAAAGGAAAAACACAGGGAAGTGGTTAGCAGTGAATATGGGAAGATACAATACAATTAAATTACAGATATTATATGAAGGTAAGGCTATCTGCATTTATTGATCATTTCAGTGTGGGATTTAAAGAAAAAGAGAAAATAATAATGGAATCAGTCCAAGTCCACATAGGAAACAGATGGAAGGCTCAAAAGTGTGGACAAAAAGGAGTTTAATCAAAAGGCAATTTGCAAAGCTATGGAAAAATTAAAGGGATATCAAAGGAATTATGAATTACCCTGGGACTCTCAATCATAGGAAGCGCTTATCATCCTTAGCCCTCAAAGTGCTATGGGGCAGTACTTTTGACTTTAAAACTATTTAACACAATTAAAGAAACTTTTGAATGGAAACACATAGAACCAAAATGCTTTTCTGTTCTCCTCACTCTCTTCATAGTGGTATGGGATACATTGGCACAATAACACATTGATGTCATTATAGAAAAAAAAATTCTTATCAGCAAAAGAAAATTTCTTTGTAGATGCTTCACTCTGAAGTATCAAAGTCCCAGGCACACTTCTAGAGAGAACTCTAAGTATTGACTCTTCCCTTTTCGGATACAAAGTTTCGAGGTGTCAACATTCTTGGATTCCTCAATCAATTTCTTCATGATTGTAGTATTTGAATTTTGCTGGCTAATAACCCAAGCCAAAGGCCTCACTGAGTCATAATTATTTCACCTATGTTTGGCATGCGTATTTCTGATACCAAGATCTTGAGGTTCTGTTCATCTCCCTGCTCATTAATGTAATTGCTTCTTTTCTGGTATCTCTCTCTAAAACAAAGGTTTAAGTAAAAAGGACGAGTTAATCTGAACTTACCCCAGTTAGAGACCAGTGGATTCCTCACTATAATAAAGATTATCATGAGGTCTTTTCAGTGCAGGTTGTCCTAGCATGGTGGCACACACCTGTAATTCCAGCTACTTGGGAAACTGAGGCAGGAGAATCACTTGGACCCAGGAGGCGGAGATTGCAGTGATTCGAGATTGCACCATGGCACTCCAGCCTGGTGACAGAGTGAGACTAAATCTTAAAATAGTAATAATAATAATAGTAATAATAATACCACAAACTGAGTAATTTATAATTAAAATAAATTTATTTATCACAATTCTGTAGGCTTGGAAGTCAAACTTAAAGGTGTCAGCATCTGGTGAGGGCCTTTATGTTGCATAATTCCATGGCAGAAATTTGGAAGGGTGAGTGAGGGTGAGAAAGAGTGAGCAAGAGGACACTAAACTCATTTTTATAATGAAGCCACTCTTGTGATAACTAACCCACTTCTATGATAATGACATTAATTTATTCATAAGAGTCAAGTCTTTATGGCCTAATTACCTTTTAACAGACCGATCTCTCAATACCGTCACAATGGCAATTAAATTTCAACATGCCTTTTGGAGGGGACATTCAAATCATAACACAGGGGTTGAAGTAGGAATACTTCGGGGCTCTCTTTTATTCTAATTGTCTCTATAATACATGTTTATATGTGTTTCCCGCTTTTATTTATTTATTTATGGTTTTTTTTTTTTTTTTTTTTTGAGACAGAGTCTCACTCTGTCGGCCAGGCTGGAGTGCAATGGCACGATCTCGGCTCACTGCAACCTCTGCCTCCCGGGCTCAAGCAATTCTCCTGCCTCAGTCTCCCGAGTAGCTGAGATTACAGGTGTGTGCCACTACACCTGGCTAACTTTTGTATTTTTAGTAGAGAAGGGGTTTCACCATTTTGGCCAGGCTGGTCTCAAACCGCTGACCTCAGGTAATCTGCCCACATCTGCCTCCCAAAGTGCTGGGATTACAGGCATGAGCCACCGTGCCCGGCCTGTGCTTCACACTTTTTTGTTCTTCATTGAAGTAATTTTAATTGAGTTAACTTTCATGGAACTAAATGAGAATGTGAGCATATTAATCTAGCATATCAAATATACCAACCATAAAATAGAAATTGAAATTTCTTTGGGTGTTTTCTTGTTTTCTGTTGTTGTTCAGTAATATAAATAGATCAATGTAGACATATTGATATAATACCTAATAGATATGCATTACTAAGAAGAATGTACATTATAACAGGAATTAATAAAATTGCAAATGTTAGAATTACAGATTTTTAAAAGTAAGCACTGAATTATCCAGACTGACTATAGACGAGAGAGAAAGAGAAAGAGAGTCTTTGAATCAGCACTATTATCTTCAGAATGGAAATGGTAACAATCAAATTTGAATGAGTATGCCATATACAAAGCTCCCACTTTAATGATTCTGTCAAAACTTCAAAAATCTTACTTTTCCTTGAGTTCTAAGAGTTGTTGAATGTGGAGTCAGGATTTATGGTAGTTTCATTGTCATGTGTGTTACATAGATGGCACTGATGAGTGTAAGATGTTAACATTGTCATATCTGAGATTGACATATTTATATGATAGCCTTAAGCTTTTGCTATAAATGTATATTCAAAATGAATACTTGATAGGCTAATTATAAAATAAAATTATAGTATTCACCTTTTCTTTTACAATGGTAATTTTTAAATCACTGGGTTAATCAATTTGATTTATTCTTCTTAGGTTTTTTTATGTTAATGCTAATTAGATTCATCTTTTATATCTGTTTTTCTTAGTTGTCTGACAAACATATGACCATAGTAGACAAACATGTTGGAGAGTTAAATTGGTTAGAAAATTAAAACACTACTTTCAATGCTGATTATTAATTATTTGTAAAGGTAAACCCATTGCAAAAAGCCTTAGGGCACATGCCAATTAACTATTTTTAGACCATAAAAATATAAATAGCTGCATCATGAGAATTTTAATTACCAATGGATGTCTCTTGGTCTGAAAAGTTAGGTTTTATAATATGCCCTGAAGGTCATAAAACAAGTCTCTGGAGAGTAAGTAGACAGGTAGTCAACAGCACTTACTGATGTATCCTTCTGAATAGAAGCAGAAGCCATGAATTTGGTAAGCTTCTGATTCCCAAAAATATGATTTTTTATTCTTGTAAACCTTATGTGGACTGGAAATCTGAGAGTTGCATAGGAGCAATGCTGCACATATTGAGAATTGTGGCATGTTCCTTTTCAGAGAGGAGCACCTTTTCTTCCTAATGAATCCTAACATGCTTTGGCCTGCCTGGATGACAACTAGTACCATTAAAAATGTATATCCCCAAAATTTGTTTTAGTAATTTATTTAGTAATTATTTGCAAAAGACTAGGGGATCACAATTGCTAAAATTGTAATTTTTAAAGTCTACAAGTGTGGGCCTAATTCTTAAAATGTTTATGGACCATTCTAGCCAGGGAGATTTCAGGTGATGTTTGAGTCAGATTTCCTTTGATAGAAACAAAAGATCCTGAATTGAACTTAAGCAAAACTCAGTTAAAAAAGAAAGAAAGAATGGACATGGAACTGGAGAGATAACACTCACTAATTTTTATTTAAAGATGAAAAACTAAGCTGCTGTTAGGAAAAGAATAAGGTCAGCTTATTAATCTTAGTAGCAGCAGAACTCAATGTTTCTTATTCAAGGCATTCACATCATAATTAACCAGAGTTAGTTTTCTGTGACCTTTTTTCCCGTGTAATTCTATGTATGATTTTAATGCCAAGGAATATATTGTGATTACCATGATTTGTGCACGTGCTAGACTTTCGGTTGGGTCATAGAATTGGAGCAACTCTGGTAATACTGTTCCAACAAGAACTAAGTGCAGTGGCAAATTGCAATGGCAGACTTCTCTAAGCAAAGTCAAAGAGAAGTGCTACTATTAAAGAATAATAAAGAAAAGATTTAGCTATTCCCCAAATAAATTATAAATTATTTATTTTCAGTATTATTTTCTTTCTACAAAAAGCTAGATTGATCTATACAGTTTCTCTCAAGAGAAAAAGAAAACAATAAATGACTGAGATTATGAACAGGCTGTCTTTTTCCAATGCTGCCTGCCCCATTTCGCTGAAAACGTAATGAATAGGCCACACATAAAATCTCATAGTTTGGTATGGGAGTTTGCACATAGATTTAAAAAAGAAACTGACTAAAATATTAGTCATTATAAAAACTGACTAAAATTGTATTAATTATAATATCTAAGAATTATAGTGTTTATAAAGAATTGTGTTTCATTATTTTATTTAAAAAGTCAATCCTACTGAGAAGATGATTCTGAAAATAAACCCGTAAAACCATAACCCCAACCTTCTATCCGTTGGCTTCTTCTCTGGAATAGGAAAGTAGCATCCTTAACATCAAAACTGGAGAGAGTATTGAGGCAGAGGGCTCTGCCTGGATCCACTGAAGTATTGGACTTTTTGGTACTAGGTCAAGGACAAGAACTGGATACTCTAATGGCCTATGTGTCAGCACTGAGATGCTCAGGATGGTCTGCATCTGCCTGCCTACATAAATTCTGGGGGAGGCCTTTTTGGTCTTTCTGGATCTGGAAAGGAGCTGCCAAAGTGAGCTGAGTGACTTTCAGGTTTGGAGGCTGAAAGAGGTCTGACAAATGCCGTTGGTGAAATACTGTCACAGGTTACTTGGGTGTTGCTTTTCTGGCCAGAAACCTCTGTGGCTGGTGACACCTTTGCCCAAGTTTCACTTGGGCCTCCTGGGCTCATTCTGTCTACTTGGCCTGGCACACACTACCGGTCTGAATCCCATGCCTGCCAAGGGCAAGCCAGGCATAGAGCGGTGAAGGGTGTGTGTACGAGTCAGTGTGGAGTTTGACCACTGCACACACTCAAGCACACTGGCTGCTGCAGACAGGAGGGCAGCTCTAGTTGCTGGCACAGGCGCTGGCTCACTGCAAGGGTGTGGCTCGACCAGGGACACCACAAGAACCTTCCATGATTGGCATCAGGGAATGTGGTGGTGCCCAGAAACTTGGAGACTCCAGGAACGACAGGCCCCCAAAGAGAGAGTTGCAGCAGTGGCTCAGGGAGTTCTAATGTATGGGCTCCCCAAAGGGGTCCAACTTTCTTTTCCTTCTCTTTGTCTGCAACATGGCAAACAAGGGACATGTTTCAGCCTTGTTTGTGTTACAGCTCTGTCATTCAGCAGGTCCCGAGTTCTTGTCCTGCACCCAGGAAGAGTGAGCTACGTGTACAAGTGGAGGGCAGGCAATGTGAAGTGGAGTGTTATTGAGTGACAGACTAGATCAGAGGAAATCCTGGAGTGGGTAGGTCCTCTCCACAGACAGGTCATCCCATTGAGTGTTCAGCTGTCAGCAGAGAGGATACCCAGGAGTGGGTAGCTGCTCTCTGCAGGCACATCACTCCATCATCTCCCTGAGTCTGGCTGAGTCCGGGGTTTGTGTGGACCTCAGAGGGGAGAAAGTGTATGCTGATTGGCTCATGGGGGGCCATTGGCGTGCTCAGAAAAAAGCACCACCAGTTTCCACTCTAGTCTGCGGGACTGGCGGATGGCCCCCAGGCTCCAGGCCTTCCCCGGCCTGAAGGTGGGGCTTCACTGAAGACTGCCCCTTTCTGCCCTGAAGGCTGTCTTCCTCCTACCATTTTCTGTGGTGCCCAGACTGTGCTGAGGGATGCCTACAGGCCAGCAACGAGCTGTCCTCAGACTCCTCTTGGCCTCCTTACCATCCCCATAGGTGCCCAAAGTCTGGAGGGGTCTGAGGCAGCAGGTGGCTGGTGTGTCAGCACTGCCCTGAGCATCTGCACACCTGGCTGGGCTACAAAACACCCAGGATTGGTGTGGATGCCAGGAGCAGGGAGAGGCCAGGTAGCGGGAGCAGACACCTCTGAATCTATGGGGGAAAGAAAAACCTTCCCAGGCCCTCAAGGGTGGAGAGGTGCCTGGTTCTGCTGTTGTGGCTTGGGCGGCTGCAGCTGTACCTGGGAGGGTGGAGCTTCTACCAGTCCAGCCCCCAAGAGCACAGGAAGACCTGGTTCTGCAGCTGCAACTTGGTTGGCTGCAGTTGTGCCCAGAGAGCTCCTGCCCCACCAACTCAGAAGGAGCTGGGTTCTGACTTGTCCCCGGCCCCTGCTGGCAACATGCAGCAAGTAGCCCCAGCCTCAGCTCCCTGCTGCAGCTAGTGTCTTGGCAGTGGCTGCTCCAGATGGCCCACTGCAGCCATCAGTACTTCTGGGAGCAAAGAGGATTTTTCTCTGGCCTTAGCAGGGAGTTGGCAGTTAAGAAATCATCTCCTGTCTGGTCACAGGCATAGAAAGAGTTGTGCTTACTTGTGACTCTCCTTTTGTTCATTTATCCCAGTAAGTTAATCTGAGGATGTAAAAAGAAAAAAAAAAAAAAATAGTGATATTCTTAAGAGCACAAGAAACCACAGGAAGGAATAACAAAGAACCCAGAGGTAATGTTGTTCACATTAAAATAGTCATTGGAGTAGGCAGACAATAGCCTTAACAAAATGATAATATGAGCCTTAGAGGAGCACCAGTTAAGTTATTAAAATCATGATATTACCATTGCAAAAACTCATTGAAACATTTGGAAGACTGAGACATCACTGTTCAGCACCAAATTAGTGGATTGAAAGGTCTTTTGAAATTGATAGCTAAGAAACCACAGGAAAAAAAAATAAAAGATGACACGTAGTGGAAGCAGTAAGATATTTTTTAGGATAAGTTGTCAGAGATATAATATAAAGTAGTATGCTTTTCAGAAGAAAGAAAAATAATAGATTATATAGAAGAAATAATTATTTGAATCAAAGGAAGCAAAATATCTGATCCATAGAAATGTTTGTTTCTCATAAAGTCCCAGGCAAGATTAATTAAAAATGCCTTTACCATTCTTGCAAACATCTTGAATTCTGAAGACAAAGACAATCATCCAGAGCTTTCAGTCAATAACAACAAATTAATTATAGAATAAAAAGGAACATGCTAGCAATAGCTTCTCATTGCTAACCATTCCTGGTAGGAGTTCATGAGACCTAGAGGAAAGTGCTTAATTCTAGAATAATACACATCAAAGATACAGTTCTTTTTTTTTTTTTTTCAAGAATATAATATATTGTTAACCATAGTCACCATGTTGTGTAACAGATCTCATTAAGTTATTCCTCCTATGAAACTGATATTTTGTGTCTTTTGACCAACATATTTCCAATCATCTTGGAGCCACTCCTGCCCCTGGTAATCACCATTCTACTTTCTACTTCTGTGAGATCAATAGTTTAAGACTGCACATATCCTTTGCCCACTTCATCACTGGCCATCAGAGAAATGCAAATCAAAACCACAATGAGATACCATCTCACACCAGTTAGAATGGCGATCATTAAAAAGTCAGGAAACAACAGGTGCTGGAGAGGATGTGGAGAAATAGGAACACTTTTACACTGTTGGTGGGATTGTAAACTAGTTCAACCATTATGGAAAACAGTATGGCGATTCCTCAAGGATCTAGAACTAGATGTACCATATGACCCAGCCATCCCATTACTGGGTATATACCCAAAGGATTATAAATTATGCTGCTATAAAGACACATGCACACGTATGTTTATTGCAGCACTATTCACAATAGCAAAGACTTGGAATCAACCCAAATGTCCATCAGTGACAGATTGGATTAAGAAAATGTGGCACATATACACCATGGAATACTATGCAGCCATAAAAAAGGATGAGTTTGTGTCCTTTGTAGGGACATGGATGCAGCTGGTAACCATCATTCTTAGCAAACTATCACAAGAACAGAAAACCAAACACCGCATGTTCTCACTCATAGGTGGGAACTGAACAATGAGATCACTTGGACTCGGGAAGGGGAACATCACACACCGGGGCCTATCATGGGGAGGGGGGAGGGGGGAGGGATTGCATTGGGAGTTATACCTTATGTAAATGACGGGTTGATGGGTGCAGCACACCAACATGGCACAAGTATACATATGTAGCAAACCTGCACATTGTGCACATGTACCCTACAACCTGAAGTTTAATAATAATAAATAAAAAAAAAAAAAAAAAAAAAAGACTGCACATATGAGGATGATCATGCAGCATTTTTCTTTATGTGACTGCTTTATTTCATTTGACATAATGCCCCCCAGTTTTATCCATGTTGTTGCAAATGACAGAATTTAGATCACTTTTATGGCTAAATAGTATTGCATTATGTATGCATACCACATTTTAAAAGGTCCATTCATCCACTGATGGACAGAGAAGTTGATATCATTATCTTGGCTGTTGTGAGTAATACTATAATAAGCATGAAAGTGCAGATATCTGTTTAACATACTAATTTCAATTCCTTTGGATATATATTCAGTGGTAGAGCTGCTGGATAATACGGAGTTTGATTTTTAATTTTTTGAGAATCCTCTATAGTGTTTTTCATAATAGCTGTACTCATTTACATTCCCACCAAGAGTATGCTAGGATTCTCTCTACATTCTTGCCAACACTTGCTATAAACACACACACACACACACACACACACACACACACACACATAGATAGTATTTACTTAATATATATTATTAACTTACATGATCGTAAGGTCCCACAGTAGGCTGTCTATTAAGCTTAAGGAGCAAGGAGAGCCACTCCAAGTCTCAAAACTGAAGAACTTGGAGTCTGATGTTTGAGGGCAGGAAGCATCCAGCATGGGCAAAAGATGTCACAGTTTTGCCTTTTCACATTTTTCTGCCTGCTTTGTATTCACTGACAGCTGATTAGATGGTGTCTGCCAGATTAAAGATAGGTCGGCCTTCCCCAGCCCACTGAATCAATTGTTAATCTCCTTTGGCAACACCCTCCCAGACACACCCAGGATTAATATTTTTCCTCCTTTAATCCAACCAAGTGGACACTCAGTATTAACCATAACAATAATTTTTAATTTAATTTCCCTTTTCATCATTTACCCACTGTTTTTTTTGGAGCATGTTGTTTAATTTCTACATGTTCATAAAGTTGTGTAGTTCTCCTATTGTTGATTTCTAATTTCATACACTTATGTTCAGAAAAGATACTTGATAAGATTTCAATCTTCTTACGTTTGTTAAGACTTGTTTTGTGGACTAATGCATCATCTATCCTGGAGAATGTTATATATGCACTTAAGAATAATATTTATCTAGTACCAAAATCTGTACTTTTTAGATGGAAAGTTTTTAGATGGAATGTTCAGTATATGTCTAATAGATACATTTGGTTTAAAATGTACTTTAAATTTGATGTTTTCTTATTTATTTCTGTTTGAATGATCTGTCCATTGCTGAAAGTGGGATTTTAAATGTCCCTACCATTTCTTGTACTGCAGTACATCTCTGAGATCATTAAATACCTGCTTTGAATATTTAGGTGCTCCAATGTTGGGTGCATATACATTTACAATTGTCATATCCTCTTGCCAAATTGACCCTTTATCCATATATAATAACTTTGTTATGTCTTTTTTTAAACAAAAGCCTAATTTATTAACCATAAACATAGCTACTTTTTCTGTATTCTGGTTTCCATTTGCATATAATATCTCTTTCCTTCCTTCTCTTTCAGTTTATACATGTCCTTATAGATACTGTGGGACTCAGCTAGGCAACATATAGTTAGGTTTCATGTTTTTAAATTTATTCAGACACTCTATGTCTTTTGATTGTAGAATTTAATTTAAGATAATTAAATTGATAGGTAAGACCTTAATACTGCAATTTAATTAATTATTTTTTAGTTGTTTTAAAGATGGTTTTTTCTTTGTGAGTGTCATAGGCTCTTAGCCCATTAAAAAAAAAATCACTGGCATTGTTACCAGTGGCAAATCCATAGGGGTGTCAAGTAACCTCAATTCTTGCCTCCTCAGAAGAAATAATTTTACTGAGGGGTCATAAGGCAAAGTGAGGGACTGAGGCAAGTTTTAAAGCAGGAGTATAAACTTACTAAAACGTTTTGGGGCAGGAATGGAAAGAAATAAAGTACACTTGGAAGAAGGCCAAGCAAGAGATTTGAGAGAGTCAAGTGCACAGTTTGACCTCTGACTTGGGGTTTTATATACTGGCTTGCTTCTGGGGTCTTGCATTACTTCTCCCCTAATCTTTCCATTAGGGTGGGCTGTCCACATGTGCAGTGGCCCACCAGCACTTGAGAGGAGTCACATGCACAGTGTGTTTCCTGAAGTTGCATGCATGTTCATATGAGGTGCTCCCCCGTCCCCGTGCAGTCTTTCTAGAGGGTCGCATACCAGTTACCTCCACCATTTTGCCTCTTAGTATGCATGTTTGAGCCCACTCACCCAAGTCCTGAAATCTTACTAGGAAGCTGCTGATCACCAGCTTTGAGGTTTTTTCTATCAATTAAGAGACTGTCTTTCCCAGTTGCCAACTACAACCAATTATTATTTTAGAAAGACAGTTTTAGCAACCTCCTGATCATCACCTGATAGTTGCCTGACATTCGTAGTGAGGGAAGGACCTCTCCTGCCCTGCTCATTTCTGTCTGACTACCTATTATAACAGCATAAGGCAGATTGACTAAAAGGAAGAGAGACATACAAATTCATTTAGCATGTATACGTGGAAGCCTTCAGAATGATGACCTAATTACCCAATGAATTATAGAAACTTGTATACCAGTTTGAAGTTACAAAAAGACTAGGGGCTTAGATTCTTGTAAAACAAGTTATGGGAGAGGGTAGAAGAGGAATTCTATCGAAGGACAATTATTGCTAGGAGCAATGATTGGATTAAGGAACAGAATAAATTGTAAATAGTTTTCTTTAGAGTTAAAATCGTCCTTGAAGACAGTCATTATTCTCACAAAAAGTTGTGCCCATTTGTGGTCACATCTTGGTCCTCTTTTCTGAAATAGATAATGAGATAACAGGGAGAGGGAGAAAATCAAAATTATTCTGCCTGGTGGATCTGAATCTTAGGCAGATACAGAAACTTTAGCTTCTTAAGGAGACATGGTAATGGGGGAAGGTCAGAGAGACCTTGAAGCTTCTTCAGTTCAGCATGTCAAAATGCCATATTCTGGCCTGTCAGTTTCTGAGTCCCAACACTTTCCTTCTCTGCTGCTGTATTTCCTTGTGTTTAAGTGATTTTTTAATAGTAGTATGTTATGAATCCTTGTTTTTGATTTTTCTGTATGTACTATAGATTTTGTGATTACCATGAGGTTGACAAAAACATCGTATTGTTATCACAGGTGATTTTAAACCGATAACTTATCTTTGATTTTTTAAAAAAAAACCTTTACACTTTCACTCCAACCTCCCACACATTCTGAAGTTTTGATATTGCAATTTACATAATTTTATAGTGCATATATCTTAACAAATTATTGTGGCCACTGTTATTTTTAATAGTGTACGTTTTAACCTTTATGCTAAATATATATAAGTGATTTACATACCACAATTACAATATTAGAGTACTCTGAATTTGCATGTGTACTTACATTTACTAGTGAGTTGTATACTCTCATATGTTTTTATTTTAATTATTTGCATTCTTTTCTTGTAGCTTGAAGAACTTCCTTTAGTATTTCTTGCAAGGCATCTATGATGGTGATGGACTCCTTAGCTTTTGTTGGTCTGGGAAAGTCATTATCTCTCCTTCATTTCTCACAAACTGTTTTCTATGATACAGTATTCTTGGTTAGCATTTTTTTTTCTTTAGCACTTTGAATATATCATCCCAGGCTCTGTTGGTGGTTTTTGATGAAAAGTTTGGTGCTAGCTATATCAAAACTCTCTTACATATGATTTGTTTATTTTCTCCTGCTGGATTTCGTATCTTTTCATTGGCTTTCATTTTTAACAACTTTATGATCATTGTCTTGGAATAGACTTTGTTGGATTACATGTGATTGATGTATTAGTTCATTCTCTCATTGTTAAAAAGAACTACGGGAGACTGGGTAATTTATACAGAAAAGAGGCTTTATTGACTCTCAGTTCCACGGGATGAACAGGAAGCATGGCTGGGAAAGCTTCAGGAAACTTACAATCAAGGAGGAAGGCAAAGAAAAAGGACTCACATCTTACATGATCAGAACAGGAGGAAGAGAGAAGAGGGAGGTGCTACACACTTTTAAACAACCAGATCTCATCAGAACTCACTCACTGTCACAAGAACAGCAAGGGGGAATTCCGCCTCCATGATCCAATCACCTCCCACCAGGCCCCTCCTCCAATATTGAGGATTACAATTTGACATGAGATTTGGGTGGGGATACAAATCCAAATAGTATTATTCACTCTGGCCCCCCAAAATATCATGTTTTTCTCACATCGTAAAATACAATCATCTCTTTTCATCAGTCCCCTGGTCTTAACTCATTTCAGCATTAACTCAGAAGTCCACAGTTCAAAGTCTCACTGGAGACAATGCAAGTTCCCTTTTCCCTATGATCTTGTAAATTCAAAAACAATTTTGCTATTTCCAAGATACAATGGGGGTAGAGGCATTTGCTAAATATGCTCAATCCAAAAGAGAGAAATTGGTCAAAACGAAGGGGCTACAGGCCCCATGCAAATCTGAAACCCACCAAAGCAGTCATTAAATCTTAAAGCTCCAATACAATCTGCTTTGACTCCATGTGTCACATCCAGGCAACACTAATGCAAGGAGTGGGCTTTCATGGCCCTGGGCATCTCTGACCCTGTGGCTTGGCAGGGCATAGCCCGTGTGGCTGCTTTCAGGGGCTGTCAGGCTGGTGTTGAGTGCCTGCAGCTTTTCCAGGTGCATAGTGAGAGGTGTTGGTGGATATACCATTCTGGAGTCTGGGAGATAGTGGCGATATTCTCTCAGCTCCACTAGGCAGTGCCCCAGTGCAGACTCTGTGTGGGGGCTCCAACCTCACATTTCCCCTCCACATTGCTCTAGTAGGGTTTCTCCATGAGACTTCTGCCCCTGCAGCAGACTTCTGCCGAAAACAGACTTCCAGGTGTTTTTTTACATTGTGTGGAATCTAGGTGGAGGCTTCCAAGTATCAGCTCTCACACTCTGCACACCCACAGGCTTAACACCATGTGGAAGCCACCAAGGCTTACAGCTTGCACCTTCTGAAGCAACAAGCCAAGCTGTACCTGGGGCACATACAATCATGGCTGAAGCTGAAGTGGCCTCGATGAAGGTTACCATGTCTGGAGGCTGCAGAGAGCAGTGGGACCCTGGGCCTTGCCCATGATATCATTCCTTCCTCGTAGGCCTCCAGGGCTGTGATGGGAGGGGCTGCCGCAAAACCTCTGAAATGTCTTTGCAGCATTTTCTCTATTATTTTGGGTATCAACATCTGGCTCCTCTATACTGATGCAAATTTCTGCCACTGGCTTGAATTCCTCCCCAGAAAATAGGTTTTTTCTTTTTCTACCACATGGCCAGGCTGCAAATTGCCAAGCTGTTACACTCTGCTTTGCTCTTAAAAATAAGTTCCAATTTCAGATCATCTCTTTGCTCATGTGTAACAAAGGTGCTCTTGGCTCCAGCTCCCAATAGGTTCCTCATTCCCATTAGAGACAACCTCACCCTGGTGTCTGGAGGACAGTGGCCTTCTCTCAGCTCCTCACGGGACTTCATTGTGAGCATTATCACTAACAGCATTTTGGTCACAGCAATTTAACAAGTATTTAGCAAGTTCCAAACTTTCCCACATCTTCCTGTCTTCTAATTTCTCTGAACTGTTCCAACCTCTGCCTATTCCTCAGTTTCAAAGCTGCTTTGACATTTTTCAGGTATGTTTATAACAATGCCCCACTCATGGTACAAATTTTTGAATTAGTCCATTCTCATATTGCTATATATTTCACCTGAAACTGGGTGATTTATAAAGAAAAGAGTTTTAATTGACTCACATTTCCACAGGATGTACAGGAAACATGGCTGGGAAAGCCTCAGGAAACTTATAATTATGGTGGAAGGTAAAGAGGAAGGAGGCATATTTTAAATGGCTGGAATAGGAGGAAGAGAGAGAAGAGAGAGGTTCAGCACACCTTTACACGACCAAATCTCAAAAGAAATCACTCACCATCATGAGAACACTAAGAGGGAAGTCCAACCCCATGATCCAATCACCTCCCACCAACCGTTTCCTCCAACAATGGGGATTACATTTGACATGAGATTTGGGCAGAAACACAAATCCAAACCATGTCAATTGGTAAACTTTGACCTTCCTTTACCTGAATATTTGCATCTTCCTCAAGGTTTGGAAAGTGTTTTTGCTATAATTTGTTTAAATAAACTTTCTACTTATTTATCTTTCTCTTCTCTTTCTTTAATTCCCATGACTCAAATATTTGCCCTTTCGATGTTGCTTCATATATTCCCTAAGCTTTCATCATTCTACTTTTTAAAATTTTTTCTTGTTGTCTCTGATTGTATATTTTCAAACAGCCAGTCTTCAAGGTCACAGATTATCTTTCTTTGCTTGATCAATTTTGCTGTTGATTTCCTCTATTGCATTCTTAATTCCATTCATTTTGTTTTTCAGCTCCAGGATTTCTGTCTGACTTTTTAATTATTATTTCAACCTGTCTATTTAATTTCCTTTCTCCTGATTATTTATTGGTTTTCTCATTTAGTTGAATTGCTTCTCAGTACTGTCTTGAAGTTTGCTTAGTTCCCTAAAATAGTTATTTTGAAATATTTGTTAGGCAAGTCATACACCTCCATTTATTCAAGGTCAATACCTGAAACTTTATCTGTCCCTTTGTAAATGTTTTGTTTCTCCTATTGCTCTTGATTACTATAACCATACATTGATGTCTATGCATTTGAAGAAATAAAGTGGGTCTTTATTCTAGTTTGTGTAGCCTGCCTTTGTCTGGGAATCCCCTTCAACAGTCAGACAGTCCAGGAATTCTGAGCAGGCTGTCTACATGATCCCTGTGCTAGAGTCTACTGCAGTGTGCATAGTATTGGGATACACCAGTGTGCATGGGATGCTGGAGCATGTCTAAAGCCTAGAGCCACTGAGGTATGCCTCTTGCTGAGGGCTGTCCAAACTCCAGGGCCCTTGGCATCAACCTAGCAGCAGTGCAATCTGGAATTCAGTTTGTCACACAAATCTGGAGCCTGTGACTGCATGATCCTGTCTGGTGCCAAAGTATATCTGGAGCCTCAGTTAATGGGTACTAGCCTAAAGTCTCAGCCCACAGGGGCCTGCCTGGTGCTGGATTTTACTGGAATAGGTCCATTGTTGGAATAGTCCCACTGTTGGGATCCAAGGCAAAGTCTTGTACTGACTTCTCTCTCTGTAACCTAAGCAGATGTTACTTTCTTGTGTGCTGTGCTGCCCGGGGTTTACAGCAGGGTTACATAGGTAATGTAAAACTGCTCTTTCTACCTTATCCAATGGATCTTTTCTTACTATTGTGATACAACTAGATACTGTGATGTCTTATCTGGTTTTCTTAGTTCTTGTGGAGTTGTTTTTGTTCCTGCATAGTTGTAAACATTGTTTCTGTAGGGACACAATAGCTGGAGAGATCTATTCTATCTTGTGCTGCCCATGCTTTAAATATGTTATATATATTTTATATTTTATGTAATATATTATATACTTATATAATTTATATAAATATATTTGTATTTATACAAAAATTTTTATATATATATATAAACAAAAAGTTGCCATGGTAATATATTTATATGTCATATATAGTATATTTACATTATAATATATTATACTATATTGTTATATAATATATAATATATATTTATATTATAATATATAATATATATTTATATTATAATATATAATATATTATAATATTTATTATATTTGTTTTACATGTACTATATAATATATAATATGTAATATATATTCTCATTTAGTTGAATAAACATATATAATATATAATATATGATATATAATATAACATATGTAATATATACTATATATTATATATTATTATATATTTTTTATATTATATAATATAATGACCTCTGCAATTTATGCAGAGATCATTGCACAATTTAAGAAAGAGTGAGGGAGGTGTGTGAGCAGAGGCTTAGTAAAATCAGAGAAATGGGAAATTATAAAGGATTGTTCAGTGTGAGTGTGATTTGCCCACCTGTGTCTGGTGGCCAGCAATTATGGAAGTTAAGATTATATAATATATATATTAATATATGATATATTATTTATCATATATAATATATTATATGTATTAGGGTAGAAGAGAAATATTTAAGAAAAGGAAGTTATTTTGGAGTATATTAATGGCACATTTTATCAGAAGAAAATAATTGAAAAATGAATTTCACCAAATGGTGAATAAACTAAGACAGAAATATCAAGGTATGGAAAAGCGGGAGAGAACATTATTATGATCAATTAATTTCTGCAAACACCTATGTATCTTAATAGATGTTAACGAAAGCATTATTCAGCATTTAAATAAATACATAGTGCTATGAATGTTTACTCTAAGTAACAAGATAATAATGATCTGGAGTAGGATTATTAAACAATGTAACAAAATTTAAGATTTGAATTGGGGGATTGAACTAGGGAAATAGACCCTCTACAGGTCCACTGTGAAAAGTGGGCAAAATCATGTGTCAAAAGAGCATAGACAAGAATATTTGGTGGATATAAATATTAGCAACAAAAAGTTGCCACTGTTATAATCATTAAGAATAATAAATATTACAGTGAAAATAGCTTTCAGCATTAAAGGGATTGTGAAGAGGACTCCCATTACTGTTGCAAAGATGAATTGCCCGATATTGTTGGCAGGCTATCTAGCAAAACCAATTACACTTAAAATGCTAATAATGTTAGACTCAGGACTTTTATTTTTTGGCTGCGCATTCTACAGAAGTAAAAGCTCACTTAGTAAAATACAAAAATGAGCATGCTTCTTTTCACCAGGTTTGTAGGTGATTATCTGGTTGTCCATATAAAAGAGAATGACTAAAATTCTTGTGAAATTTCCATATTTTGAATTCATATGCAACTTAAAAAGGATTAAATCATATACATTTTTATTTACTTGGAGATACGTACCAGATGCACATTTTTATGTACATAAATCAAGTGTCAGAGAAAAGCATGTACATGATCTTCTGTTTTTAAGAATAAACAATACCCTAAATATGTAAAACAAGTTGTGCATACGTGTTTCATTATATAGGCAATTGAGTTTTGTAAGAAACGTGATTCTGGAATGGTTTTCTTCTCACATAATTGCTAAATTTTATAAAATATTATTTTGCTGCATTCCTACACAAATTTAACACTGAGAGCAAAAGGAGAGAGAATTAGAGAATTACTAGATGATTTTATTTTACTAAATTTTCCACCAAACTTCTATTTATAAATTTGTTACTGGTTTGTTAAATGCATGTCTTTCAAAATTTGTATCTATACCCAACCACATTTGGAATTTGCTAATTTTTTATCAATATTTTCCAGAACTGAAAGATCTCTCTCTATATATACACACATGCACATATATTTCAAAGGTATATACATACACAGAGAGAGAGAATTTTATACATAAATGTGTGTGTAAGTATATTACTTTTTGTCCTAGTGGCATAAGACTGAATTAGCTTCAAAATCTCAAATAACCAGTTAAATCACCCAGAATTTTGAAATTATTATATAATTAAATCTTGTGATTTTTTCCCCTTCACATTCATATTTTTAAGTAGTTGAAAAATTTTAAAAGTTTAAATTACAGTAACATTTGAGGTTAAATGATCTGGGTTCTTCATGGGTTTCCAGGTGAATGATTAACTAAAATCTGTTTTGTCAAAGATAGACACAGCTAGACATTAAGCAGTGAAAATAGATTTTAGTCAAGTAACTACTGACAATAGGGGAAATAACTGAACTCCAATGCAATTTATGCAAAGGTCATTGCACAATTTAAGAAAGTGAAGGAGGTATATGAGCAGAGGCTCAGTAAAATTAGAGAAATGGGAAATTATAAAGGATTGTTCAGTGTGAGTGTGATTTGGTCACCTGTGTCTGGTGGCTAGCAATCATGGAAGTTAAGATTTTATCCTTACATGAAGACAAGACGAGGAGACAGAGTCTCTGTCGTTCCTCATGATTATATTTCAAAGGTATGGCTTTCAGGTCCTTGAGAAAGACATTTCTGAGTTGTAGAAGATGCACATACATCTCAAAGAGGTGAAAGAAGAATTCTTAATTGTAAACTCTTTTAGTAAATGCTCTAAGAAAGAGGGGTAAGGGGACTCTGTCAGATGTTGGCTAGAACAAGCAGTAAATTGTCCCACAACACTGAGCTTTCTCAGGCAGGTGTTTTAATGGGGAGACAAGGTTCATCCTAGAGACACAGTTGTATGTTGCTAGAAGCCATGTTCCAGTTTGTTCATCCCTTAGTGCAGATGTTTGTGGACAAAGTTGTGTTCAGAATTGATGGGTTCTTGGTCTCACTGACTTCAAGAATGAAGCCACGGACACTCGCTTCGATGTTACAGTCCTTAAACACGGAGCGTCTGGAGTTTTTCCTTCAGATATTCACATGTGTCCGCAGTTTCTTCCTTCTGGTGGCTTCGTGGTCTCTCTGGCTTCAGGAGTGAAGCTGCAGACCTTCACAGTGAGTGTTTCAACTCATAAAGGCAGCACTGACCCAAAGAGTGAGCAGCAGAGCCTTACTGTGAAGAGCGAAAGAATACAGCCTCCACCATACTCCAGCGAACCCAAGCAGGTTGCCACTGCTGACTCGGGCAGCCTTCTTTTATTCCCTTATCTGACCCCACCCACATCCTGCTGATTGGTCCATTTTACAGAGAGCTGATTGGTCCATTTCAACAGAGTGCTGACTGCTGCATTTACAATCCCTGAGCTAGACACAGAGTGCTGATTGGCGTGTTTAAAATCCTCTAGATAGACACAGAGTGCTAGACAGAAAAGTTCTCCAAGTCCCCACTAGGTTAGCTAGATATACTGATTGGTGTATTCACAAACCCTAAGCTAGATACAGAGTACCGGTGGGTATATTTACAAACCCTGAGCTAGACACAGAGTGCTGACTGGTGCCTTTACAATCCTTTAGCTAGACACAGAGTGCTAGACAGAAAAGTTGTCCAAGTGCCCATTAGGTTAGTTAGATACAGAGTACTGATGGGTGTATTTACAATCCCTTAGCTAGACATAAAGCTTCTCCAAGTACCTACTAGACTCAGGAGCCCAGCTGGCTTCACCTGGTGCATCCCCCACTGGGGCCACAGAGGGAGCGGCCCACCAGTCCCGTGCAGTGCGCCTGCGCAGCACTCCTCAGGCCTTGGGCGGTCGATCAGGCCAGGCGCCGTGGAGCTGGGGCGGTGCTCGTCAGGGAGGCTGGGGCCATGCAGGAGCCCACAGCGGGGAGGCTCGGGCAAGGCGGGCTGCAGGTCCCAAGCCCTGCCCCGCGGGAAGGCAGCTGAGGCCCGGCAAGAATGCCAGCGCAGCGGGCAGGCCGGTATGGCTAGGGGACCCGGCGCACCCTCTGCGGCTGCAGGCCCGGGTGCTAAGCCCCTCACTTCCCAGGGCTGGCAGCGCAGTCCGGGAGCTCTGAGTGTGGAGCCCGCCAAGCCCACGCCCACCCGGAACTCGCACTGGCCGCGAGCGCCCCCGCAGCCTCGGTTCCCGCCTGCGCCTCTCCCTCCATACCTCCCTGCAAGCTGAGGAAGCCAGCTCTAGCCTCAGGCCACCCAGAGAGGGGCTCCCACAGTGCCGTGGCGGGCTGAAGGGCTCTTTAAGCACCGCCAAAGTGGACGCTGAGGCCTAGGAGGCACCCAGAGGGAGGGCTGCTTGCACGTTGTCACCTCTCAAAGTCACTGTGTGGCAGGATTTCTGCAGTTGTCAGTTTCAATTAATGAACAGTAATCTACAAACTTCCACCTAAGACTAAGCATAGATGAAGGTAAGTACTTCCAAATTTTAATAACAATGAAACATTGTTTCCTTAACACATTCAACCATATTGATTAAGCATGGAACTCAATTTTATGAAATAATAAGCGTTGAATTTAGCGGAATTAGTTGATATAAAGTTTTCTGACAAAGCATGTGCTTTCTTAAAATTTTTTCTTATTGTCTCAAAAATTCAGATTTCTTCATAATTTTTTACAGCCTCTCTTTCTCTTTTTTATTCTGGAAGAGTTTCATTAGATTTTACAAATGAGTGAGCCTGTACATAAGTGAACTGAAGTAAATGTGGTTTGATTCAGTACTTGTGTTCATTAGGCTAATGCGTATTAGATTACTTTAATCCAAATGTATAGAATTAAAGGAAGAAAATACATCTCTTTTAAACTTTTGTTTAAATTTAAAAGTAGATTTGAGCTAAACTCCTCATTATTAGTAACAATTAAAAATGTTGATGCAAGTATGACAGTGATTTTTTTCAAAAAATTATTAGTAACGTATATAATGAAGTCATGTATTTAAACTCCACTTGCTAGTTTAATGTTTGGAGACATATTGATAAAATACATTCAAGTCAAAGCTTTCTTATTAGACGAAACAATATTTGCATGTTAATTTAATTGCTTCAATAAGTGGTTATTTCAAGACAAAAATAAACATGTTTAGATATAATTAAGAGCAAGTAACCTTTTGAAAGGGCAAAAAAGGTAATATGTTTTGTGATTTTTAAAAACATGATTTTGCAGTTGTTTTCAGAGATACGAGAAAAAACTATTGATCTCAAAATGAATTGAATAAAGCTGTTTTTAATCAATTTAACAAAATATTTCTGCTTATGTGATATTTCCCTCCATACTTTAGTGTTCAGCAATCATATCAGAAGGGTAGATAATGGATTTCTAACACTGTCTGGCTTGAGGTGAATTGAGATAGTCACTGTTTTCTCTACTTTGAAATTTATTTATGAATACGCAGGAAACCAAAATATTTCACCCCAAAATATACTTTTTGTCAGATTTCAAGATTCCTATTAAGAAGGACAGAAGGTAAAAAATAACTGAAAAGTCTTTGTTTGTGGAAGATATTTGCAGGCGTAGAGTAAACCTGCATTGATGCAGCCAGACTTTTCCTAAGGCCCTCCCTTATCCAGATGTGGAGATTATTGTCTGAGAGTCTGATATCTTTAAAGGTCTGAAAAAAATACTTAATACCTGTTTTTTCTGAGGGCTGCTACCTGCAAAGTTTCAGCTATGAAACCTCCTTTCCTAGCTAGGCCTCCTCTTATCTTCCTCCTATAAACTGTCTTGCCTGATTCACCACCATAGCCTGTTTTGGGTCATGCTCTGAATCCCCATTCTTTCTATAACATCAAGATGGTATATAAGCTTTGGTATCCCATTTGGGGGTTGCTGTAATCACTCTATGATTCTTACCCCATGCACACTAATATATGTGTATGCTTTTTCTCTTATTAATCTGACTTCTGTCAGTTGATTTTTCAGCAAACCTTCAGAGGGCAAAGGGCAAGTTTCTCTTGGCCCCTATGAATGTATACACATATAATTTAATACAAATTTATAATGAGATCAATATTTTTAAGTTCAGCACTTTTGCATATTATATCTCTCAAGATAGTCTATATTGATAACCCAATTATTTAGAATTATGTAATTTTATTTAAGCTGACTTTATAGTTATATAACATGTGTAATATTATTGATATTATACTATTATACTATGTTCACTAATACATGTTAATAAGGGCTTTTTTTTTTTAACTTTTGCTATCCGAAAATAATATATCACTAAAAATATTTTTATATCTCACCTCTTCAGCAGTAAGTATCAGTAAGTATGATTACTTGGTAATGAAATTTAGGCACATATCCATTCTGCAGCTGTGATCCATGAAACAATTGCCCTGGCCCTCAGATATCATTGATCTTCACAGTCTTAAGGGCAACAAACTTTCCAAGCTTCTATTTAGCTCCTTCTTAATCTCATGGTGTCTGGGGATACCTGAGAGCATTAATATAAAATTTTAATGTCAGCTCTTTTCTTAGGCATGTTTGATTCTGTGAAGGCCAAGAGCTCAGAAAAATAGAAAATAAGCACATGAAAAAATGCTCAGCATCATAGTCATTACAGAAATGAAAAATCAAGTCACAGTGACACACCACTGTCCACCTGTTATAACAGCTAACATTAGAAAGACTAACCATAACATACGTTGGTAAAAATTTTGCAGCACTGAAACTCATACACTGATGTCAGAAACATAAAATGTACTTTGAAAACATTTTGCAAGTTTCAAAATATTAACTATAAAATATCTCTGAATACCATTACAATGGCAGTTAACTTTCAACATGAGATTGGGTGTACACACCATATAATGAAACCCTATCCAAGAAATAACAGTAATAAAGTATTGATACATACACATTATAAATGAATCCCACAATCAATAATCTTAGTGAAAGAAACCAGACAATAACAGAGTGCATACTAAATGACTCCATTCATATAAAATTCTAGAAAATACAAACAATCTATAAAAACCAAAAGAGAAAGTAAACTGGTGGTTGCCTGAAAACTGTGGGATAGGTCAGTCAGGACCACTGTGGAGAAATTGCAGTGAGGCAGGAGTAATCTTTTGGAAGTGATTAATATATTTATTATTTTGATTGTGATGATATGTGAAAATGTATCATACTATACATGTAAAATATGTAGTTTATTATACTTTATTTTAGCCAAAAGAACAAGAAGCAATGTGTGTGCATTTTATAATATGGCTATCATACCTCAATAAATTTGTTTTTGAAACACGTTTTCTAAAACAGAAATAAACTACCTTTTAAAATTTGTAGGCATAGGCCAGGCATGGTGGCTCAAGCCTGTAATCCCACCACTTTGGGAGGCTGAGGGGGGTGGATCACCTGAGGTCTGGAGCTCAAGACCAGCTTGGCCAACATGGTGAAACCCCGTCTCTACTAAAAATAGAAAACTTAGCCAGGCGCAGTGGCAGGTGCCTGTAATCCTAGCTACTAGGGAGACTGAGGCAGGAGACTCGCTTGAACCGGGAGGCGGAGGTTGCAGTGGGCTGAGATCGTGCCACTGCATTTAAAACTAGGCTACAGAGAAAGACCTTGTTTCAAAAAAAAAAACATTTTTGTAGGCATACTGTTAAAAATGCAAAGAGGCCGGGCGCGGTGGCTCACGCCTGTAATCCCAGCACTTTGGGAGGCCGAGGCGGGCGGATCACGAGGTCAGGAGATCGAGACCATGGTGAAACCCCGTCTCTACTAAAAAATAGAAAAAAATTAGCCGGGCGCAGTGGCGGGCGCCTGTAGTCCCAGCTACTCGGGAGGCTGAGGTAGGAGACTGGCGTGAATCCGGGAGGCGGAGCTTGCAGTGAGCCGAGATTGCGCCACTGCACTCCAGCCTGGGCGACAGAGCGAGACTCCGTCTCAAAAAAAAAAAAAAAAAAATGCAAAGAATAGTAATAATTCTAAAATAATTTCTAATTTTAAAATACTACTTTATAATTACATTAAAACATTTAATAACCATATTTTTTCAGAATATGTATTTGAATCACTTAATTAGGAAAGGATATGTATGTGTATATATATATACACATTTTCAAATCTTCTAAATGTAAAGTAAATCCAAAAATAATATAATATTAAGCAAAATATATGTATTTGTTTTTGAGATGGATTCCAGGCTGGAGTGCAGTGGTGCAATCTTGGCTCACTGCAACCTGCGGTCTCCAAGGTTCAAGTAATTCTCCTGCCTCAGCCTCCCAAGTAGCCAGGATAACAGGCATGAGCTACTGTCCTAGGCCCAGAAAAATAAATTTGTTTTCATTTAAGCGGTTTTATCTTTACAATAAAATTTTCAGGATTAGAATCTCAATTGCACCTCTTACTGGTGGTAGTTAAAACTTGGTATTCTCATCTAACTCTTCTGGAGCTGATTTGTAAAATGAGAAAGCTAGTATCTATCATGTAATTGCTCAAAAAATAAAATCAACAAAATTAAAAAAATATCCTAACACATTCATTCTAATAAGCAGTAAATAAATGCAATAATTATTTCATTTTATTATTTTACTGTAACCAAGCACAGTCTTCTTAAATTTGTAATTCTTTGTTTTATACCTTGTTTTCCATGATCCTCCAATTTAGGCAGTTGGCTTTGTCACTTTAGACTTTTTTTCCTAGTAGGTACCTTGAGAAAATGAAGATTTATGTAATTTAATTACATATTTATAGTTACTGACTCATTGTTTCAACAGAGTGCAATGTAATGTATATAGAGGAAGGCACTGTAGCTTTAATAAACTTAGATATTTCCATTAAATATCTTCAAGTCTGCTGAAGAGTTATGAAAAGCATATGAGTGAGTTCTTGTGAATTAAGTAGTACAACCTGTATTTGTGGAACAGATACTTTTTTTTCACAAACAATGATTCAGAAAATGTAAGTTTTCCAAATCACAAACCACAGAGAGGGAGAAAACAAGCCAAGACATAGAATATTTGTAAGAGAAGAAAGCACATGTATGTAAATTATAGGATAATGGACCATCAAAAAATTAACTATTTTAATTGATTATATTATTCATGTGTTTTCTAATTGTATTTCCTAATTTCATATATTTAATATTAATTATAGAATTAATGTATTTCCTAATTTCATGTACTTTCTCGTGTCACCATGACTTTCTGGTGCCCCCTCAAAAATAGCAGAACAAACTTGAAATGAAACAGCATCTAGTCATCGTAAAATTTATAAATTTATTGTTATGTTATTAAAATATTATTAAATATAATGACACTACTTTTACCATTTTCAAGTTCTTCATAATATTCAAACCATTCCAAAACTGCAAAATTGGCTCTTAGTAAGGTTTATTAATTTAGAAAATTTGTATTTATACTTTGAAGAGCACTGGGACTACTCTTATTTATGTAAATATTATGTCATGAAGAGACTCAAGTACAGGCATGTTTGAACACCTATGAAATTGTCCAGAAAAATATCTATCATTTAAATTCATAATAGATCTATTAAAAATATTTTTAGTTTGTTTCCAGGTTCAATAACACTTGAACAACTATTTGAAATGCATAATGTTATTTAATATGTTAAATAAAATTTTATGGGTTTAAGCAGATAAACACATTATTGGATAAATACTCTAATAAATTTAATTATCATGTTGGGAGATGAAGAAGCAATTTGTCCAATTTTAAATATGGTAATTACACTTTCCATTATAGCTTTAACATTTATAAAATGTTGAGTTTATTACAATTATAATGAAATATTCAGCACAATTATATGAAGTTTAATAATTGGTATCAGTGTATTCTCTTTGTAACTCTATGGAATGTTGAAGAAAAGTAATTAGAAAAAAGAAAGAGTTTATATTGGGAGGTTAATGTTTTTATTAGGTTGGTACAAGAGTAATTGTGTTTTATCCCATTAAAAGTAATAGCAAAAACCACAATTTCTTTAGTACTAACCTAATAAAACTATTTAGAAGACATAAAATTTCAGAACAGGTGCTATTTAACATTGAACACTAAGAATGAGGACATTATTTTATGTTGATTTTAGTTATTGGACAAAAAACTTCAACTTTTTGAAAGTTGATTATTTTCACTTTATAGCCTACACTGATAGTTTGATAGAGTTTGAGTCTTCTAAATACCTCAGATTTTATATATCAACTTGCATTAATAGTAAGTTGACTGGAGTACAGGTGAATGGCAAAAGGAAATCATTGTCATTGTGAAAAACTGTAAAAAATACATATATGTTGTATTTTTTTCATGGTTCTTTTCAAACAGAATATTCCTTAGGCCTGATTAGGATTTTTTAAATTATGATTTTTTTAAATAAATTTGAGAAAAGTTCCCATGGCAAGTGAAAAATATTTTGAATTAAATTTTACAACAAAGCTAAGAGTTTTTTTTTTTAGCAATGGTATTATTGTATAGATGAATACAAAAAATAATATTCATTATCGTATTTATTTTATATCATATGTGTTTGTAGTAAGACATATATATGTCATATATATATGTATGTATATTTTTAGGCCAATATCTTTCTTTTATATATCATAAATATATTACTTAACAATATGAATTTTTACTGATACATACATCTTTTCTATGTACATATCTTTCCCTTTAGATGCACCTTATTTTTAAAATATCTTGTTTCATACAATGTAATTTTTTTCTTTTTCTTTTTTATACTGTTATTTATGTATTTATTTTTGAAACAGTCTCACTATGATTCCCAGCTGGAGTGCAGTGGGTATTCACGGGCTTGATTATAGTACACTGCAGCCTCGAACTCCTGGCCTCAACCCATTCTCCTGCCTCAGTCTCCCAAGAAGATGACAGTTGTATGCCACTGTGCCTGGCATAGTGTAATGATTTGACAAGTCTCTTTTAAATAGACATTTAGATTTAAAATTTTCTTTTGCTGTTGTAAACAGTATTATAAATCACTTTATATAAATGTCTGTGAATGTCTATATGACAATTTGTGTAGGCCAAAATAATAATCAGATTATTGGTAGCAGTGTGGCATTTACTAGCACAGAAGATTTTTTATATTTGCACAGCCAAATTTCTATTTAGAATATCCTATGATCTCTCCTTCCAGTTTTTTAATGTATCATTATATTCTCTTGCTTGTAAAGGCTAGAGATGGTAACAAGAATGTAGCCAGATCAACAAAACTGAGAAGTAAGTATCCTTTTCTTTACAATCAAAACCTTCTACCTCTGTAGGCGTATCTTTATGAGATCTTTCTTCTCTGTAGGCAGATCTTTATGATAATTAATTTAAAATTAGCAGATTGTTTGCTTCTAATTTTTGGAATTAGACAAGAGGAGCTAAATATATCAACATTTTAATGACACACTCATATATATTCATTTCTCAAAGATGGACTGACATACTACAATTCTGTTGACTTGTGGTCCACTTACCCTAGGTGATATTTGTGTAGATGTTAACAGTTTTTGTTTATAAAGCTCCATATTTGTCTCCAAGGTTGACTAATCTTTGTGCATGATACATTACTTTCCAATACGTTAATGCAGTCTATTGTGTAAAATTAGATATTATTGTTACGAGATCTTTGAGGTGTTGCTTTTCTGGCTGGAAACGTCTATGCAGCAGCTGCAGTGGGGTGGAGAGCTCCAGGGGCCAACATGTGTGCCAGCTGTCTGTGAGGTTCTCTTGGATGACGTGCACCACAAGCAGCTTCCACAGGTAGCACTGGGGAACACAGTGGTGCCCAGAAGCTTGGAGACAGCAAGAGTCACAGGGATCCAATGAGGGAGTCACAGCTCTGTCTTGGGGAGCTCCCAGGTCTGAGATCCCCGAAGGGCCACAGCTCTTCTCTTCTCTTTGCCCACAATGTGGTGATCAAGGGTTGTATCTCAGTCCTGTTTATGTTACAGCTCTTTTAGCTTTGCCATTTGGGGGGCCTCAAGTTCTTGTCCTGTGACCAGGAAGAATGAGGTACACAGACAAGTGGAAGGTGAGCAAGAGGAAGAGGAGCTTTACTGAGTGAGAGAACTGATGAGACGGGACCTGCAGGAGGTAGCTCCTTTCTGCAGCTAGGGTGACCCAGTGAGTGTTTAGCTCCAAGCAGAGAGGGTAGCTCCTCTCTGCTGCTGGTCATCCCATTGTCTGGCTGAGCCCTGGGCTTTTATGGGCTTTAGAGAGGAGGATGTGCACATCATTGGGTACGTGAGTAGCCATGGGCAGGCCTGGAAAAGGCACCATAAGTTTGCACTCCAGTTGACTGGATGGGTAGCCCAGGCCCAGCTTTTGGACCCTCCTTGGCCTGAAGATGAGGCCTCACCAGGGACCTGCGCCCTTCTTCTCAGGAGCTTGTCTGCCTCCTGCCACCATCCATTTTGTGCAGGCTGCTTGTGCCAAGGGGCACCTGCAGGACTGCACTGAGCTGTCCTCAGCCCCCTTTTGCCCCGCTTTACCATGCTAATTGTTGCCCAACATCCAGAGGGGACTGAGGTGGCAGGGGTCTGGTGTGTCAGCACTCCCCCAAGCATGCACGAATCCAGCTAGACTGTGAGAGCACCTTGGCTTGGCCCCAACCCGGCTCCAAGATCAGAGCCGGCACTGGGAGTGAGGAGAGGCCAGGTAGCGGGAGCAGACAGCCCCAAGCCTGCAGGGGCAGGGGAACCTTCCCAGGCCCCCAGGGTTGCAGAGAGCAGAGAGGTTCTGGGCCTAGGAGGGCCCTGTGCTTGGAAGGGCAGGACTCCTGTCTACTCCATGGAGCATGCAGGCAGCCCTGGCCATGCCTCCTGGCAGCCTGGGTTGGGGACTCCAGGACCTTGCTTGACTCCTCTCCACCTGTCCTTCCATGCCCAACTGTGCTGCTCCCCCTGGCTCATCATGGTGCCCCCCAGGGCAGTGGGCTCTTGCTTGTCTCTGGGTCCCAGTGACTCCTTGGGGCCCATAAGCCCAGCTCTTCCTCCTCCCCACACCCTCCCCACAACTGAGGCAGGCAAGAGTGAGGAGGCTCTGGGCCTGGGGGAAGTCCCACATTTCTACCCAGCTGTGTGAGGGTGGGGGTGGTGCAGTTGGCTGCCTTAGGGATGCAGGGCACAGGGGACCCACTGCTGCCATTGCTGCTTCTGTCACCATCACTCACACCTCTCCACTGCAGCTGACATGGTGGCAGCAGCCATTGCTGATGGCCAGTCGCTGCCATCGTTATCTTTCTATAAGATAATTTTCCTATATCAACTTTTGTTCATAATATAATTATCTTGCAGATTGTAGAATACAATCTTTATGCAAAGTCTAGAGAAAAGCACCATTGAAATTCCAAAGTGCTGATAACAGATTCAAAGATGAAATCAGGATGGAATATAATTTTACAGACAGATTTAACAGATAAATTTCCCCCTGCTTAGGATATCTTGGTATGGAATAAAGATGAGAAGTGAAGGAAAAGTCTTATATTAGTTTTTCTTGTTTACATTTTATAATATTTTGGAATTTAAAAAATGGATTGGTCACAAAATTATTTAGAGAAATATATATATTTTATATATATACATATATATATAAAATGTATCCAGTTACTTACATGTATACTCTTCTTGAAATTTTTGTTCCTTAATATTAAGTCATAAAAGATCTATGTTAATTGTATTTCACCAAAGTGAGAAACAGAAACTGCCTTTCAGATTCACTGGGATTCTAAAACTTTGGGAAAATATCACTGTCTGTGCTCAACATGACCTGTGGATTTTAGTGGATCACAATATAAATTGCCACATTTTCTCAAAGTAATGATGCCACAACAAGATTAAATGATATACATGAACAGCAGAATTGTAGGTTACAAAGAAACGGTCTTCAATTTTCCCTAGACCAGAAATTAACACAAAAGCCTATTATGAGCTCTATTCAGCTTCCACAGCCATTTTGTCTATAAACCTTTTTTTTTTTTTTTTGAGACGGAGTCTAGTTCTGTCGCCCGGGCTGGAGTACAGTGGCGCGATCTCGGCTCACTGCAAGCTCTACCTCCCGGGTTCACGCCATTCTCCTGGCTCAGCCTCCCGAGTAGCTGGGACTACAGGCGCCCACCACCGCGCCCGGCTAATTTTTTGTATTTTCAGTAGAGACGGGGTTTCACTGTGATCTCGATCTCCTGACCTCGTGATCCGCCCACCTCGGCCTCCCAAAGTGCTGGGATTACAGGCGTGAGCCACCGCGCCCGGCTTGTCTATAAACCTTGATTATACTAAACAATTTTCTGTTGCTCAAAGCAATATAATCACATTTCAGGCCTTTTGTATAGTTGTCTGTGCTTAATGTTTCACACATTTTCATTACCTACTTCTTCAAGCTGGTTATCTTTTCTCCAAACTCTACTCTGATTCCATTTCTAAAAGATGGCTTGAGGTACTCAAATTCTGTTGACTTATGCTCAACTTACTCTACATGGTATTTATATGGATGGAAACAATTTTTGTTTCTGTAGTTCTACATTTTTGTCTCCAAGGTTGACTAATCTTGCTAGATGCTACTATTCTAGCATCCTTTGACTGCATACATTGTGTTGTAATTAGCTCTACTTTGTCACCAACTATGTAGATACAGAGATGATCATCTTCTTTATGGCTTCTTAACGACCATCACAGTGCTTAGTATACAATATTCTTTTGTTAAAATAAAAAATATCAATCAAATAAACTGAATGAACAAATGAACATTACTACTCGTTTCCAACCTCCAAATTATTTAAGAGTTTGGTTGCATTTAAATAACATGGTATTAGCATGAAATACCTTTCTTGTTTTATTTATACATGTGTATACACAATCTCCTCATTGTACCGTTTTAAAAAATTGGGTTAGAGACATTAAGAAAATTTATGCAAGATCACAGTTTGCTGCTAGAATTTTATGCTCTGTTTCAATACATTTTCAGTATGCTTCTATACATCAGTTTGCATTCCTCCTCAGAATTTTAAAACTTTAGAGAATTAGAGTATATCATCTTGTCTTTCACTAATATGGTTGATCTCTGACACAGGTTCTGGTAGCTCTTGTGTTTTAATTGAAGCATTATCCACAATCATAAATTTAAAATAAAATTTATTGAATAATTTAATATTTCTCTGTAAAAATTGCAAAGTAAATTGCCTGAATTCATATGAATTTTTCAAAATAATGCCAACAATTTCAAAGATTATTATGAATGTTGTTCTTATGTTAGTTTGGATGCTTGTAATATTTTGGAAATAAGAAACTTCAATGTTTTAATGGTTTAAAACGATATATATTTATATTGTGTGTATGAATGTTGTGGCTTTCTTCTACTTTATGTTTCAGAACATGACTAATTTCTTCTGTGGTGCTGTAGCCATCTAATATTTTTATTTTTATTTTCACAATAGAGAAAAATATAGTTAATAATCAGTAACAACTGTCTGTTACTTTTAGTTCAAGTTCACTAGTATTTTCCTCTACATTATTGAATCTGTCTTTAACAGCATCCAGTGTATTTTTCACCTCAGATATTATAGCTACTGTGTTGAAAATTCCAATTTGAATCATTTTTTGCTATCTCATATAGCTCTATTTAACTTTTGAACACATGAAATGCAATGTGACACATTTTAATATTCTTGCCTGCTAATTCTAACATCTGTACATCTGTGTCAGTTAAAAGTTGAGTTTAATTAGTTGACTTTTCTTCTCATTATAGGTCAATTTTCCTGCAACTTTAAATGCCTAGTAATTGCCAATAGGGAACTGATTACATGTTTTGACTTTTATGTGTGTGTGCTAGACAATTTTGGATTTCTATACTCGGAAGCTGTGTTTTGATATGCAGTGAAATTACTTGCAAACCTTGGATTATTCTTAGTCAGGCTTTTAAGATTTGTTATAGAGGACAACAATGATTAATCTAGGGCTGATTATTCACCACTAGGAGATAAGACTCATCTATGTATTCCTCTCAATGCCCCTTGTATTATTAGGTTTCCAGTGTGGTTGGTGAGAAAAGACACTGTTCCTGGCCTTGTGCAAACTCCAAGTACTTTTCCTCTAATCCTTTTGGATAGTTTCTTCCCGAGCCATGGGTAGTTTCCTCTTAACTACTCACGTTCTGATCACCACTGTGATAAAAACTTGAGTGGTAACCCTGTGCAGAACTTGAATACCACAGATTATAAATTTAATATTTTTGTTTATTTGTTTATATGGAACAGTATATTTGGTTACTATTATTCCACCTGGGCTAGATACCCAAATGATGTTAAAGAACTAAAGTATCTTTAATTGTTAAAAAGAAACACAAAGGTCTTATGAATAACAAATAAGTACATTGTTATTATCTATTTATAGGAATTCTGACAAGTGATTTGATAAAATGAGCTTGGTACAAGGAAAGACGTCACTATTTTGCCAATTATGTGATTGGCTTTCTCACTCAAGGCAATTCTGGAATGATACTGGAAATAGCATTATTAAGGATGTAATCTGTGAAATCCAAATAATATATAGCTCTCAAAATATTGGGAGATTTAGTTTATAGTCTTTGCTCTACCAACTTATCTACCATCTGTCTGTCTGTCTGTCTGTCTGTCTATCTATCTATCTATCTATCTATCTATCTATCTATCTATCTATCTATCTGTCTATCTATCCATCCATCCGTCTATTCACCCATCCATCCGTCTTTATTAGTCATGATTCTCTGGAGAAACAACAGCAGTAGGATTTATATACAACTCACCCTTGAGCAACACAGGGGTAGGGGTGCTGAACCCCTCAACACAGTCAAAAATCAATGCATGACTTTTGAGTCTTCAAAAACTTAACTACTGATAGCCAACTGTTTACCGGAAGCATTATCTATAACATAAACAGTTGATTAGCATATATTTGTGTGCTATATGTATTACAGACTGTATTCTTAGAATGAAGTAAGAAAATGAAAAAAGGAAAATGCTGTTAAAAATCTCAACAAAGAAAAAATATAATTAGTATTCATTAAGTGGAAGTGTATTACCATAAAATTCTTCATCCTCTTCCACTTCGTGTTGAGTAGGCTGAGGAAGAAGTGGAAGAGGAGGGATTGATCTCACTATCTCAGAGGTAAGAAAACTTATGTATGAGTTGACCTGTGTATTTTAAACATGCCTTGTTCAAATGTCAACTGTATAGTCACATATATGTGTAAATATGGATATATACATATGATGGATCATGTGTATCGTGATTCATATATAGTATCATATACACATATGTCTACTGTATAACACATATATACACACATAGATAGACATGAGAGGGATTTATTAGGGGAATTGGTTCATACAATTATAGAGACTGACAAGTTCCCTGATGGGCTATATGCAAACTGGAGAGCCAGGGAAGCTAGTAACATGGCTCAGTTCATCTCCAAAGGCCTCAGAACTGGGAAAACCGGTGATATAACCCTTAGTTTGATCCCGAAGGCCTGAGAATATGAGAGCCACTAGTGCAATTCTTAGCCACTAGTGCAGTCCAAAGGCTGAGAAACCTGTAGTTCTAATATCCAAGGGCAGAAAAAGGATATCTTAATTCCAGAAAATGAGAGAACAAATTTGCCGTCGCTCTGCTTTTTTGTTCTGTTTGGACCCAAATTGGGTGGTGGCCACCCACATTGGGTAGGGTGAATCGTCCTTCCTCAGTCTGCTGATTCAAATGCCAACCTTTCTCAGAAACACTCTCACAGACATACCCAGAAATAATGCTTTACCAGATATCTGAGTATCCCTTAATCCAGTCAAGTTGACACCTAAAATTAAAGTGTTTATCTACATATGTATGTATCTATCTACCTAGGCCCAAAGCTGAGTAATGTTCCTTCTCTTGTCTTTAGCTTTCCCACATGTAAATATGGTAGGTTGAATTTTACAGTCTCTGAAATTCCATATCAGTTTTACCTGTTCTACTAATTCTGACAATTTTTCCTCAGTATGTGGCTGCAAAATCTAAAGGACATAATTATTTAAAAATTGTGGCTTTTAAAACAATTAGCTGCAAATACACTGACCTGTCATTGAGAGGCAGTGTCTGTGTCTCCTGTCCTTGTGTGTGGGTGGACTATAACTGTTGCAAACAATAGAGAATAATAGAACTAACAACACTTCCAAGGCTAAGTCATAAAAAGCCATATAGCTCCTGCCTCATCTTGGGTTCATGCTGTAGCCCTAGCTGTAAGATGTTTGACTGTCTTAAGACTGACATCTTAGGAGGGTTCCAAGCCACAAGGAAAAGTTTTGTATAAAGGTTCTGATGGAGAATTCTAGCTGAGTTGAGTCTTTAAGTTATTCCAGCCTAGAGGGTTTCAGATTTCATATAATCCCACCTGAAGCTCTAGACATAACAAAGAGGAAACAAAAGTGACAGAGGTTTTTGGGTGTTTTTGTTCTACAACAGTAGTAATCCAATCAGTGGTGAAAGAAGTTAGTATTATCACTATACTGAATTGATATAAAATTATAGAGTTAACATTTTAATAGTTTTTCCTTTCAACAAATTTAAACCAACACATTTTACATTCAATTAATATAACCTCACTAATAACCTTTAATTGAAAATTTTAAATGTTTACTTATATGTATGCTGAAAACAAAAGCAAAGTGAAAGAGAAATAGCCTACGTCTTGCATAAAGTTTTTATTTTGTATTTTATGTCGTAAATTTACAAGACATGGTATTACTATTGAATATAGTATTGTATTCAGTAGGAAGTTGCAGATTATGCTGCAGCTATCAGGAATGTTTGGATGGATTTCAGCTAGAAACTATGTTATTACATATGTTATTAGAACCTGATGAGTAGCTGCTGTTTCATTTTCAAGAAATCACATATTTTGTAAAATAATAAGTCATATCCAGAAAATGAGAAAACATCGAACATAGTTACTATAGCCTAGCCAACAGGAGAGAGACTAGTTATATGTCAGCAATTTTTAATTCAACTCATTGGTTATATTTTTATTTGAAATTTGAAAAATGGTTCACAATAATTTTCTCTAGTGGCTTCACAAGGAAATTTAACTTGAGTTGTTTAATTCAGTTAGTTTTCACTCTCAATGCTGAAATGTACAAGGGGGTTTGGAATTGTCTACGAACTCAATACAATTATATATGGAGAGGTAGAAAATATATAGCAACCCCTCACAAAATTGTGTTTATTACTAGATGTCATTAACTTTTGATGAATTATGTATGTTGGGCCTTGAAACAATGAACACCAGGGAACATTTTCTTTTAGGCCCCTTCTTCTTTCTCTTTGGTGAAGTTTAGATTTCTATTGAATTACATTTCTTACAGGGTATGAGATGTTAGCTAGCTTGTCTTATTTCTAGTATTTCATCTGCTATAAATATGTTCAGTAGAAGTTGTATGATTTCTAAATCCTGCATATACATAATGTACTTCAGGCAGTCCTGCATGAACATAATGTATACCGTAATAGAGAACTAAAGTACTGCATTGGATTTTGAGCCTTACACAGGCACAGCTTCTATTGCATGCATCTGTTGAACCCCAGAGAATAAAAAAAAATCAGAAATATCCACATTTAAGCATTTAAAAATGTGTATTTGAATGGAAGAAGAGATGTGTAAATTCATAAAGTATTCTTCTTGTTTATTTTCACCACCTGCTTTTTATTTGATATTTCCTCAACTCATGTAAATGTTTCCTAATGTGATATTAAACATGAATCTATAAAACCCAGCCTCATAATAACCAGATTAGAAACTAAGGAAATTGGGTATATCTAGAAGGCAACATATAGATCAAGAATAAACACAAATCAAACAAACAAAAAATATCTGAGGACTAGGAGAATTTTCTTTTTCCTATATAAGAATACCTGCTGATCAGCACACTTTCCAAAAGAGAAGTTAAACTTATAATGTTAAATTACATATACCCATTCTTTTAACTTATAATTAAGATAAAAAGATGCCCCACAAGTAGGGGGAAAAGATTTATGAACTTAGAGTTTCTTTGTTTTCCTATTGCCATCCAGTGACTTACTTTGAATTGTATCAAACCTCTCTACTTCGGAGGCTGATGTAACAAGGGTGAAACTAGGCTATGCCTCACAGGGAAGAAAAAAGGAGAGAATTCACCCCAGAGAACTAACATTTAACAGCAGGAAGAGTTTATATGGCAAAACAAATGCATTATTCTTCTCATACTAATAATAAATTTTACTGTGGTAAAAGATAAAATGCAAAAAAAGGTTGAAAATAAAGTAATCATGAGTAATGGTACCATTTAGAAATAAGTGTTATGAATGTTTTTATACATAGATTTACCATAAAATTTATATTGTAAAATAGGATAATCTGAGAGTGCTTTTAATTACTCTAGTAAAATAAGCATAAACCACAACTATCCAGGGCCAAACAGGATCCATGTTCCTCCTATTTATGTGTTCGCATGTGGCTTATGTGTGAGATCATACGAATATAAAATCTCATAAATATATTTTCATTTTAACAACTCTATCTCATTTAATAGTATTGCATTAAAAATGTACCTGGACTGGGTGTGGTGGCTCACACCTGCAATCCCAGCACTTTAGGTCACTGAAGCAGAAAGATTGTTTGAGGCTATGAGTTTGAGATCAGCCTGGGAAACATGGTGAGGCCCCAACTCTTCAGAATCTTTAAAAATTTAAGATAAAATGTACCTGAATGTATTAAAACAAAGACACAAAATTACTGAACACTAATATAATTTCTATTTTATGGCATTACAGTTAACATTGCTGTAAACATAAATTCATTGCTATTTGTCGATGTGATTATTTGTTATGAATAAATACTCATTAGATATTAATGCTATGACAAAAATTCTACATTTTGACTGATTTTATACCTTTAACCAAAGTGATCCTCAAAACAGCTGTTAGTTTATCATTCCCAAGAAGTATATGAAAAGGTTAGCAGTCATACCCATTCTCCAATGTGTATTGCCACTTTTTAAAATTATACCAAAGTGATCATTTTCATCATAATCAATTTTTAACTTATAATGATACTGGATTAAAAATAATTTCCCAGTCTTTTATATTCTTTTTTTTTTTTCATATTCATTGGATTTACTTTCTTTCAGAGTATTCATTTGTTCTTAAGGATTTGAGTTTGAGAAAGGTAATTTTGAATACATTTAAATGTGTACATATGTGTGTGTTTATGCGGAGAGAGAGAAAGAGATTAAAGAATCCTGAGTTAACAGTCACTGTACAGAATTGGGGCAAATGGACAATCTAAAACCAGTCTTCCTATAGCTATGTTTTACAAATCTTGCAAAATCCTGAATCTTCTGGAGCCTATACAGCAGCAAGTTCCCAAGTCTCCATTCAATAAGCACAGAATGTTTTGATCACAATCTTTTAGTCATATGTAAGTAGAAAATAAAAATAAATATATTTTGCTTTGTAAAAAATTCAGCTACAAATAAAAAATTCATTTAGTTAAAACTATTATGCATAGCATATATATTAATATTGCAAATATTATTTCCTTTGTTTTGTTTGTTTATTTATTTATTTATATTTTTTTGAGACAGAGTCTCACTTTTGTTGCCCAGGCTGGAGTGCAATGGCATGATATCACCTCATGGCAACCTCCTCCCCCCGGGTTCAAGCGATTCTCCTGTCTCAGTCTCCCGAGTAGCTGGGATTACAGGCATGCATCATCACGCCCAGCTAATTTTGTATTTTTAGTAGAGACAGGGTTTCTCCATGTTGGTCAGGCTGGTCTTGAACTCCTGAGCTAAGGTGATCCGCCCGCCTTGGCCTCCCAAAGTACTGGGATTATAAGCAGGAGCCACTGCGCCCAGCCTATTAGTTCCTTTATTGAAAAACAAGAAGATAATAGTAACCATGTCCATATAGCCAGAAAATCTGATTGATGCAAATTTGATTATGTTCTCTGTTTTGGCACGATTTGGAGTTCCTTTGAGGGTGTCTACATGTTTAAAATAAGGAGATATGAAATTTCTCAGTGTCACACTGTTGTAATACAAAGCCCATCTTAGCAATAAGAAATATAAGACATATCTTTAATATTTGTGTAGAATTCACATCTGTGAAACGTTAAATATTTGAGTGGATTTGTCAAATAGATAAATGTAGGAGATAATGACAGTTCAAAAATACTGTTTATTATTTAAGAAGTAAATGAAATTTTTGTAAACATGCTCTTTTTTTCAGATCATGTGATTGACAGCTGAGATAGGTGGACATTAAAAATGAATCTGTAAGATAGTTTGGTCAATGTTCAAATATTTAAAGGTCAGAAAGGAAAAATTGTAAAACTCATATTTCTGTTTTTTCATTTCTACCACCTACTCTTCCCCTGCCCTCCAAATACTGTATCTATTGAAGAAAATAAGAAAAGTGTCATTTAGGCTATTGGCCAGAAGAAGTTTATGAAACCTTGCTGAATGGGGTCTATTTTCCATGTTTATTGTGACAACCAGAAAATAGCTTGGAGAGTAACTGCTTCTTCCTTACGGGCAACGACAGTGTGCTTAAGCTCTTAGCGTTGTGAAGTTTCCTTTTTTGTAAGGTGCTTCTTATTAGAATGAGATAAACCGCAGAAAACCTTGTCTTTTTTATGTTTGCAGGGCATTTGTCTCTGTATGAATGTGTTAAAATTTATTTCAGGACTCCTGTAGTAACAAACGTCTTTATCAATTCACTTCTGATTACAAAGGGACAGAAAAATAGGACAAAAAGAATGTTGTGATGTTTTCATATTTAATTTCTTTGTGGTCAAATAACTCATTCTGTAAACTTTCAATCTTTTCAAGTATGTAGAGATACATTTTAAGACCCAGAATATGGTCTATGTTGGTGAATTTTCTGTGTCCCTGAAAAAGTATTTTGAATTTGTTATGTTACTGATGTACAAACATTTGTTAGGTTGATTCTTCTATATCCTTAGTGTTTTTTGTGTGTGGTCTTGTTGAGTTGAAGTATGTATTACCAAATGAGTAAAAAAACTCCAATTTTGATAGTGGATTTGCTGATTTGCTTTTACCAGATTTTACTTCTTGTAGTTTGGTCGTGACACATTTAGAAGTGTATGTCTTTCTGAGTAATATTTTTCACATTATAAGATGTTCCTCTTTATTTTTTATAATATTCTCTTTTTGAGGTCTACATTGTCTAATATTAATAGTGTATATGCACAATAGTCTTTTAATGTATGCTGTTTGACTATATACATTTTCTCCATCAGTTTACTTCAATCCTGTCAATGGCATTATAAAGTTTTTCTTTGGTAGATGACATGTATTGTGCTATGTACTTCTACATATTTGTTTGGAATGTTTAGTCCATTTGTATTTAATGAAATTATTTACATTATTCGGTTTAAGTGCTCTTATTGTGCTATATGTTTTCTTTTTGTCCCATGTAATTGAATTATTTTCTTCTTAATTTCTTGCCTTGTGTTAATTAAATATTTTTCATATACCCTTTTAATTCCTCTAATTGCTTTTTAAGCTACATCTCTTTTTATTAAGTAGTTGCTTTAGGGTTTACACTATGCATTATTAATACATCAGAATCTGTTTAGACTTAAGATAACTCTACTTCATATAAAAATAGAACCTTCGAATAATATAATTGCATTTACTATTTCTGATATTCATGATATTCTTGTCACAAATTTTGCATTTATGTTACGAAAAACTAAAGCATGCAATATAATTATTTTTTCTTCAGTTATTTAACTCATGTATTTTGTTTCCACAAATCCACATTTTTATTTAATACCATCTTCTTTCATTCTGGAAAAAAAATCATTTAGCAAGTCTTATGCTGCTGGTCAATTGGTGTCAAATTCTCTTAGCTTTTGTTTATCTGTAAAAGTTTTATTTACTTTTTTTCCCACTAATTTTTGAAGGACATTTTCACTAGATATAGAATTCTGGTTTACCAGGTTTTATTTTCTTTTAAGCACATGTAATTCCATTGCTTTATAGAGTCTATTGCTTCTGAAAATGTCTGTCATTGTAGACATATTTCTTCTGCTGAATGAAATATGCTTACCTGACTTCTTTCAAATTTTTGTTTGTTTCACTTTTATCAGTTTGACAATGGTGTGCATAGGTACATTTTTCTTTTTTTTTTTTCGTTTTTTTTTTGTGTTTCTCTGGTCTTTTTACTTCTCTAAGTTTGTGTTTTTTTGCCAAATTTATCAAAACTTCAGAAATAACTCTTCAAATGTTATCTTACCTTATTGTTTCTTCTCATTTTGGGGGAATACAATTATATTTTCATCTCTTTGCTGTTTTCCTAGAAGCCACTGAAGTGTGTTCATTTTTGCTGAAGCTTTTTCCTCTGTGCTGTTTTGTTTTGGATAATATCAGCTTTTATTCTGCTATGTCCACTTTTCCATATTGAATATCTAGTAAAATTTTCATTTCAGAATTATGTGGAAAAGTAGTATTAGAATTACCACTTAATTTATTATTTTTTGTTAAAAATCTGCTGCGGTTGGTCAGAAAAACAGAAAATATTCACTAAGGAAATAACTCAAAGTTTGCTATTGAGCGTTGATCTGCTGCAGAGACAATTTGGTAACAAAAATGGTAATGTTTATCTTTAAAATATTTTAGTTACATTTAAATAGTATATTTGTAGATAATTGCCTTAATACATTTAAATGTTTTTTTCATAAAATAATTCTAATTTTCAGGAGAATAAAACTAGTTCTGCAAAATGTCATTTTATGGGAGCATACTGTTTGAGCTGGCCTGTTTAGTTGTAGCAAAAGGAAGTCTCCAGCTGATTCTTTTGATTTCCCTGGATGGTTTGTTTGATTACCCTCATATGGATAATGCAACAGCCATATGGGGGGGAATTTTCTCCTTTCGTTTTTGCAACTAAAGCCTGCTGGGATGCTTAGATCTTACAGCTTATAAGCAAACAAGAAGGAAAGCCACACAATTTTTATTTCACTGCAAAAAATAGACTTTGTATAATAAAACACAAAATGAAAAAAAAAGGACTTTCTGACATTAGGGAACACATAATATCATTTTGCCCAGATATTTGACTTTTCTAGTTTGTTTCTTGTGTTAGTTTTCATTCTTTGTTGGTTGGTTTACTTAATATCTCTTCATTTGTCTTTCTTCATTTGATAATATTTCTTCAGAAGACTAGTGCCACCCTGCAAAACATATTTTTTTAAAATTTATTTATTACAACATATGTGAACAATAATAAACACCAATATACTAGTCCATTCCCAAATGGCAAAAACACATTTATTCATTTGTGAATTTGTAAATTTTATTGCACACCTAATATGTGCAAGGTAATTGCATTAGTCCATTCTTGCATTGCTATAAAGAAATACCTGAGACTGGGTCATTTATAAAGAAAAGGGGTTTAATTGGCTCATAGTGCCACAGCTGTATGGGAAGCATGATGCTAGCATCTGCTTGGCTTCTGGGGAGGTGTCAGGAAACTTAGAATCTTGAAAGAAGGTAAAGGGGGAACAGGCACATCATATGGTTGGTGCAGGAGCAAGAGAGGGGGCGAGGTGGGAGGTGCTGCACAATTTTAACAACCAAGTTAAAACCAGGTCATGAGAACTCACGAGAACAGCATCAACAGGATGGTGCTAAACCATCCATGAGGAACCACTGCCATGATCCAGTCACCTTCGACCAGGCCCCACTTCCAATATTGTGGATCACAATTTGACAGGAAATTTGGATGAAAGGACAGATGCAAAACATATCATTAATGCTTCAGTTTTAGGGATTCTCTGATAAGCAATACAGAAACATCACTTGTCATCATGGGACTGTGGAAGACAATTACTTTTACTATGATTTTAGATGGGAATAAGTTTAAGTACTATGGAGGAAATAGAGCAGATTAAAAGAAATACATCATAAATAGATTTGCTATTCTCTGACACCAACTTGGTATCCCACCATTCAATTTAGTTCTGATACTCTCTGGTATTAACACAGACCCCACAGGTGAAGGGCTCTGTCCTACAAGACTGCTCCCACTTTAGACACCAGTTTTAAGTACTGGGATACCTGTATTTCTGACGGGCTATAAATTGGGAATTTCTGTGATCATCTCCTAAGGTTCAATTTTCCTGGAATGATTCATATAACTCAAGAAAACACTTTGTTACATTTACTAGTTATTACAAAAAACACAACTCATGATAGACAAATAGAGGACAAGCATAGGATAGGGAATGGGGGTAGGGGTTGGGTATACCACCCTCCCAGCACTCTATGTGTTCAACAATGGAAGATCTCTAAGCCTGATGTTTAGGATTTCTTTATGGAGGTTTCATTATGTTGTCATGGCTGTTTAAATGATGGGCCATTAGTGATTAAACTCTATATCCAGTCCCTCCCATCTCCCCAGAGGTCTGGGTTGAGGTTGAAATTTCCTACCTGATCATGGCTTGGCCTTTCTGACCACCAGCTGCCATTTTGAATCTATCTAAGGCTCCCACCAGGAGTCATCTCAGCAGCATATGAATGACACTCTTATCACTTATGGACACCAGGAATTTAGAAGATATGTGCCAGGAATTGGGAATAAAGACAAATGATTTATTATTATTTTCTTACTACACTAAGCTAGGGAATGCCATTTTTCATAGGGAGATCAGGAAAGTCCTTTCTCACAAAATTACCTTTAGGGAGATACTGGAATAAAGTGAGGAATTTAGATGTGTGAATGTCTTGATTAAGTGCCTTCAAGTACATTAAATAAGAGTAGAAAAGACATGTCTAGAGTAGAGAAAATGAAGAGAAGATTGACAAAAGATGAGCACACAGAATCATTAAGGATGTGGTGTATGTTCAGCTGTATAGACCACAGTGTGAGGGTCAGCGACTACAAATGTTTTAATCAAGAGAATGGTTTGTTTTGATCAACATTTTGCAAAGATCACTTTTTACATAAATGGATTGTGTGGGTCGCAGGAGTGAAAGATGTGAAGTTATTCTATTTTTTGTATTAAAGTTATGGACATATAGATTTGGCATTTGGGGAGTATTGAATAATGGAAACAAAACTTATGGCTGAAATGATAGTTCCTCTGGGAAGTTTTTACTGAATTATTATGCAGAGTTAAGTGCTTTCTTCTCTAGGCCCACAGGACATCATTTTCAAATGTCTACTAAAAATAGAACCTATTGCATTTTTATGGTTATTTGATTATATGTCTAAAACCACCATTAGTAGATTATAAGCCCCCGGAGAATGGATTCTGAGTTTGTACATCATTCTACTCTGTGGTTACTATATTAGAGGTAATCAATAAATTTTGTTAAATGTGTGAATGGACCCAAACACTTAAATGTTCATTTTGAGACCTAACTATCCAGTTTGCCAATTCTACTTGTTTTATTATGATATTTTTTCTGCATGAAGAAGGCATCTTTGAGAAAATTTAAATCTATTTTATTTAGTGCACATATTAAAATATACATCTTTACATTCATGAGATGACTTAATAACAACTTCTTTTTCCATATAGTATATTCCAGCAATTTTATGACCTTTATATGCAACTTTACTTTTCTTACTCTTTGAATACAACATATTGTAGCATGCTAAAATGAAATCTTTTTTTTATACACCATATGGTCTAACATAGCAGTCAACAACTAGTAAAAATTTGAGGAAGAAAAAAAGTAATATATTCCATTTACATGTATTATCTTGTTAGCATTTGCTGAGAAATAAATAAATAAGAGATACTGCATAGTCATTAGAGAATACAAAACAAACAAAACAAACAAATACTATTCTGTTCTTCGGATTTATAATTCCGTTAAATTATGGATTTGTGTGGTTCTTTTGTTTTTTGTACTAAAACAGAGTAATATTTAACCTTTCTAGAAAAATAGTAAAACAAACAAACAAATTGTACTGATAACATGAAATATGTGATTGTAGATTGCAGCAGTCATGGCTCAATCGCTCATATAAATAAATACCATTTATATACATATCCAATGTAACTCACTTGCATCTTCTCCATGCATACTTCTCATTTGTCTCAACAATTAAGACAGGAAGATGTAAACCATCTACACATAATTTTAAAGCTGTACATTTAACTAGTTTTCTGGAATGTATATTTGTAATACATATGGTCATATTTCAGAGTTTAATTAAAAACAATTTTTAAGACAATTATTTTGTAAAATATAAAACAAAAGATATATAAAAATTAAAATTTTGCCTTTTAAAGATAAGACATAACAATCTCAATATTTTAACGCTTGTAAACTTTAGTTTAAAATCAGCAGTTGTGTACATTTAGCATGTTTATGATGAGTTATTAATAAACTGAGTAAAAATTATATATGTTAAGGAGTATTTAAAATATTGTTTAATCAAAGTGTTTATATATAAGAGCATTCATCTGATGTTGTTTTAAATTAAACAGAAAACATAAGATCTATTCTAGTTGATTATTTTTAGCAGAGAAACCTTTAGGCAGAATTTTAAATTAAGCCATTGCCTTCTTTAGAAGGACATTCATTTCGTGTAGCTCATCGACATTGGTCTAATTTAGTTTTAATGCAGTGGATCACTCAGTTGAAATCACATGGTTTGTTTGTGCATCATGTTCTGCAGGGGTTTACCTCATGAGATTAAGAAATCAATGCTCATACTAGGTATTCAGCTTATTCTCTCCCTTGAGTCCCAGAGAGCTTATACAGTTCTACTTAGCGAAGCCTGCTGAGAGGGCGAAAGTAGTTACTTTTGCTTCAAAGCAATCATAAGTATACCTCTAAAGCAGTTCTTCCCTAGGGCACAATTAGGGTGATTTTTCCCTTCTGTTCAGAACTGCTTTTAATCACCTTGAAGTAGTTGTAATTATTTCTTTCTGACCACTATTGGGCCTGGATGCACAAAGGTTACTTGGAGTATGTCAGCAATCTCTCTTCAAGCCTGTGTTAAATACCAAGTGAGAGGCTCACAGGACCATGTTCTCTATTTCAGTGGGGATATCATGGGAAGCAGAGAAGATAAATATGGTCTCTTGGGCAACAAAGGATAAAGTTGAACACCCAGTATGTATAATTCCATTTCTTAATCTTATAGAAGGTTAAGCTAATATCACTAAAACTGTATCTGCCTAAATAATCCATCAATCTCAGTCCCAGAATAATTTAAAGCCTATTAATAAGTAAATGGATTATTTTCTTTTAATACAACAATTGAGTATATAACATGTATGTATTAGTCTGGAAAACTATTTTCATACATAGATATTTCATCTTGAATGTAACTAAGAGGTTAAAATCACTATTATATTTTTATATCCTTAAATATAAACTGTTAAGAAAAAACCGTTCTATGTTTTCTTGTCTTTTGGAATCTCACTTACATGCTGGCGTGAAATTGTACCTGAAACTGTCATTTGGCTTAACAAAGACATGTACAATGTAAGCCACAAATATTTTGATTTATACAGTAAGACAATGCCTGAATTCTATTGTTATATTTATTTTTATGTATAAAGAATATAAATAGGTCTATAACAATAATTTAAATGCTTAGCTGATCTTTTCTCTTTAGCCTAATATCTTATAAAAGGGTTATATATTCTTGTTATATTAGAAAACATACGTATTCAACCAAAAAATACTATCTAGAATTTCAAAATTTTATAATTATTAGTGGTAGTCATTAGTGTCTTTCAAAAAAATTACTTTGTTCTCATTTTATCAGTGTGCTTTAGAAGGGACCCTCAAAATTACATCAGCAATCACCTCTACCTTATTAAACACAATGGTCAACTACAGTCCTCATTTTTCTTGATTTAGCAGTACTTGACACAGTTGACAATTTTATTTATTTGGAAACACCTCTTTTCTAGGTCAAAAAACACTATTTGTTCTTGAATTTTCTCAAACCCTAGTGACCGTCCTTTCTCACTTTTATTGTTTGGTTCCTTTTCATCTTCCTAAGCTCTTAACAACTAGAGTGCCCTTCGGATTTGTTTATTTAATAATAATCTTGTGATTATTGTGGTGTAATAAACTACCCCAAACTTCAGTGGCTTAAAACAGGTAAGTATTGTCATGCATTAGTAAAAATTAAGTATTTATTATTGCTCATGAATCCATGGGCCCTCTGAGTGGTTCCGCTGATCTAGGACAGGTTCTGCAGATTTTAACTGCTGACTGATACACCTGTGTTCAACTGGTGTTTTGTCTGGTAGGTGGTTGATCTGCATAGCCTCACTTAGATTTCTGCAGATTGTCAGACTAGGTGGCCTGGGCAACAGAGTTCAATTCTCTGCATCTAGCAGACTAGGCTGGCTTTGTTTATATGGCAGTGGCAGGCTTCCAAAATAGAAGAGAAGCACCTAAGGCAGCTGGTAGATTACACTTCCATCATATTCCATTGGCCAAAGCAAGTTAACAGGCTGGCCTAGATTGAAAGGGGTTTGTAAAGGTGCTATTCTTGATGAAAAGAATGTATGAAGTATCATTAGCGAGGGCATGAATAAAGGGAGTGTAAAGAAGTGGAACACATTTGCAATGAATATCCCGCAACCACTTCTTATCTTTTCCTGTTTTTATTTCCTCTATAATCTTACCCGGTTACAGAAATGGGTTTAAGTAGCATCTGTATGCTGACAACTTCCAAATTTTGATCTATAACTAGTATATCTTCTTAGAACCTCAGACTTACATAACCATTTTTAAATTTTTCTCTCTTCTCTTCTCTTCTCTTCTCTTCTCTTCTCTTCTCTTCTCTTCTCTTCTCTCTCAGAATCTCACTCTTGTCATTGCCCAGTCTGGAGTGCAATGATGGTATCTTGGCTCACTGCAACCTTTGCCCTCTGAGTTCAAGTGATTCTCCTGCCTCAGTCTCCTGAACAGCTGAACAGCTGGGAATACAGGCTCCCACTATCAGACCCGGCTAATTTTTGTATTTTTAGTAGTTTCACCATGTTGACCAGGCTGACCTCGAACTTCTGACCTTTGGTGATCTGCCTGCCTTGGCATCCCAGAGTGCTGGGATTACAGGCGTGAGTCACTGTGCTCAGCTGATATTTCTAATTAGATGTCAAATAATCTTCTTAAATTTAAAATATCTAAATCCAAGTTCCTATTTATCCCTTGTTATCAACATTACCAACTTAATTCTGCAACATTCTTTCCTATCTTTGGTGTTAATGTCTGTGTCCTTCAGTTTGTGAGTGCAAAATAGTTGGAGTGATGCTAAAGCCCTTACTCTTGCAAGCCCCACATCCAATCTAGCAGTAAAATACCTCTCTTTCCAAAAATATATCCGATATCTGACTACTTCTTGCCAGGCCCAGTACTTCCATGCCCAAAACAACACTATCGTCTCAACTGTATCTTTAAATAAGACATTCTCTTCTTCCTCCTTCTGTCCTAGCAAAGCTAAAAATCTGTTTTCTCATAGCAACCAGAGTTATTCTATTAAAACTCAAGTCAAATTATATCAGTCTTCTACTCAAAATGTTCTTATAGGTCTCTCTCTGACTTTCTCCGTCTAAAAGCCAATATCTTTCCAATGAGGCCTTGCATATATCTTGTTCAGTTCTTCACATTGCTTTGCTTTGGCAAGGGAAACCTTACTGTACATCAAATATGTTTGGCATATTGATGCCTCAGGACATCTTCAGCAGTCGTAAGTCTGTCTTTAATTCTCTTCCATGTCCATCAAATACACGACTCACTCCTTCACCTCTTTCAGGTTTTGTTCAAATTTTACATTTCAAATGATGTGTTTTTTGAATACTATATACTGCATTGAACATTATCCCTCCTGCCTACAGTCTCCTTCCAGAAGTCTCTGTCCCTCTACTTGCTTTGCCATATAACACAATTCATCATTGCACACGTGCACACACACCACTCTTACTCAATTATTTTCTTGTACCACACTCCCTAAGTTATGAAAGTATTTGAGGGGAAGTTATCTTTAATCTTTTGACTGATGTTTCCTGCATAAGGTAGTATTTCCTGGCTCATAGCAGGCACTCAGTATATTTGCTGATGAAAGGGAAGACTGAAAGAAAGCAAAATATCCCAGGTCATTCTTATGACCAATCAATTTGGAAAGGCAGATCAAAAAGACATATAATAAAATAAAACTAGGCAAATAACTGGGAAATATATGCAGAATGTTGTTTAACAACAATTACAGTTATTTTAGATATATAAATTAATGACAGTGAAAAACTTTACTGAAATTATATACAAATTGTTAAAAAATGTAATTATTTCCCCACATGGGGTAGGTCTGGGAGTAATAGAATTATTAGAATGTGGGGTGGGGTATGTGAGAATAATTAATTCCATATTTTACTCACATTATTAATATATTTTAATGTTTCTCAAGATGAATAAACATCAATTTTAATTAAAAGCTCTAAACATTTTAATATTTAACTATTGACATATTCATAATTATATTTGATAGACTGAACTAATCTCATTAATATAATTATACTGGAAAAGTAAAGATATAACATTGAACATGATGACCAATTGAAGCAAATACAGATGTACTAATCAATGTCCATTTCATAAACTGGGTGAATTAAAATTACCTACATTTTTTCAAGTGTAATAGATGCTTTTGATGTTGCTAACAGTTTTCTGGCTATAATATTTCAATATATTGGTTTTAATTTATAAGCCGCCTTATGGTTATTTTAAATAATTTTGTCAGTAAGTTCCTACTAGGTAGTCTTTGTCTAAAAGTAAGATTGTGAAATCATCTGTCATTTATTTATAAAAGCTAAAAAATATGAGTAGCATTTTCCATCACATTTATTTATAGTCTGTCAATAGAAAAGAGAGACATTGGCAAAGTTTGGAAAATTGCTGGTCTCAAGAGAGGTTCTGGTTCTGTGTAGCTATACTCACTTTTCTTTTGGAAAACACAGAAGCACCAATTCAGCCTTAATTAAAATACATTCAGAAGCCTACAACTTTTGTGAATTAAAAACAGTCACATAAATTAAATTTAAATATAATTATAGCTTAAAATAATTTTAACAACCATTGTCAATTCAAATGTTGCCATAGGTTTTTGTTTGTTTATTTTTTTTAGATTTCACAGTTTTTTTTTTTTTGTGTTGATATTTTCATAAATTGTTTACACTTTGGTATTCATCACTTGTTGAGGTGGTTATAGTTCTAGTCTCTTTTAATGAATACCAAAATAACATTTTTTTTTCTAGCAATACCGAATCATAATTCAGAAAATGAATTGGAGCCTGAGTACTGTGTCATCTTTGATTCTAGTGACCATACCTAACCTACTAAGTTTGCACTTGCTCCACTGTCTATCTAGATTTCAGGAAAGCACTCTGTTTTTAAGTATATTTGTTATTTTACAATGTTAAGAGGTAAATTTACATCATCTGGAGCCTCAAATTCTCTCCAATATTGTTTATACACAATTTCCGGAACTTATTCAAATAAATCAGGCATAGAAGTAGAGACCCGATCAAAAACCAAAAGATAAAATGAAATACAAGTTTGATATAACAATGTAATTCTCCACTATAAAGAATGAAGAAATGAAAAAGTATATGCTTAACTCAATATGCAAGGAGAAAATAATTTAACACTTATTTAAAGAAAATATACTGCAACAATTCATGTTATAACAAAACTAACACTTCTTATTAAATTGGATACCAAATTAATTTTTTTATTTGATAATATCTACAAAACACTTTTAGATAGTATTAAGTAAAATGTTTGATAGTAAAATAGTGGAATAGTTTCTTCTGGAAGGATATATGCCACCAACACCTCTTTCAGTTTTTTGCAGAGCGATCTAGCCCATTGCAATATGATAAATTAATAATAATACCATAGCAAAATAACAATATTTATAAAAACAGGAAGAAGCAAACCTATCATTATTTGCAGCCAAATTGTGTTGTACCTAAAAACTCCAAAAATCTACAGGTGTACTATTAAAATTAAGCAAATGTTAAGTGCACTACACAGAAACATTATATAAAAGTCAACTATATGTTTTCTATCTGTAGCATGTAGTATAACATAAATTTCTCCAACGCATAAAATTTATCATAACTTCGGAATATCAGGACATGTTTTCTTAGTATTGTTGATAAGTTAAATTTGTGCATTTTCTATTCTGAGTATGCCAACACTAAAATTATATAGTTGTATAAACCACTAAATAGCTTTGCTCTTCATTGTCACTGACTTTTTTATGGCAATGTTCCAGTCATTGCTCAGAAGCTTTATTCAATACTGCACTTTCCTTTTTCTGTGTGTGATATGGAGAATATAAGTTGTGCTGCTGATAAAGAAGGTAGATGAGAAAAGCAAATGTAGTCTGGTAAGAGGTACTATTTATCAAATAAAGACATGCTGATTTTCCTTTGTTCTTCCTCTTTCAAGACCAAATTCTCTGAAATTTCAAAGGTATTGCTGCTTTTACTGTCAGGTCCCTGTTCCTTCCAACTGTTCACTCTAGCTTTCTCATGTCCCCTCTATACATTCGAGTTGACAAAAATTATGCTATTTAGGGAAACGAATTTGAGTTTTTTGGGTGTTCACACATCCCTAAATGCTTGCTCAATAAAAATTTCTTTGTCCAAATTTGGCTTGGATGGATCCATGGAGTTAGTTTTAAATAGTGCACTATTTTATTTTTTGAAAAGTTACTTTTTGAATGACTCTGATATATCTAGCAAGTACATATAGTAATTGTGAACTATGTGAAAGGAATGTATGCAATAGATAAAATAAAACATGGTTTATAATCAAGTGCCAAAAATGTCTTCAAATATAAACTTGCTTTGTAATTGTTATGGAAGATATAAGACCTTATTTATCAGTATCCTTTTCAGGTGAGGCCTCTACCACATATCAATAATTAGTACTTAAATCAAACTTTTTCTGCATTCTTCTTATTTTACATATTTATTCTTTGTGCAGTTATGATAACCTTTACTAATATAATATTACTTCAACTATACAGAGCCATAAAACATTTATGAGAAGGCACTAAAAAGTTCACTTTTTTAAAACCTCACTTCAAATATGCCTAGCTATTCAATTTAAACAGTCTATTAACATAATCATATCCATATTTTACTACTAATTGTTGAGCAGACAATTTTAAAATTTTGAAGAGACAAAAGGATTTCAAGAAATTTTCTATTCATTATCCAGTTTCCTGTCAGGATTGTATCTAAATCATAGAGGGGAAAATATGAATTTCAGTCTTTATTTCTTTTTCTCTAAAGGGGAAGAAATGGCACAGCCTCATACATCCATCTATTTTAATACCTATTACCGTTGCTGCCAAGAATGTCTTCCTTTTAGTTTTAATTATTCTAGATTCCTTTCTAGAATGACTAAAACTAAATAACTTTTAATCTTTTAAGCTTTAGAACAGTTAAACGAGAGTTGGAGACAAATACTCAGTACCCTGTCTGAGGAGACGGTGGGAGAGAAAGAGAGAGAGAGACCAGCTTAGTTTAAAAAGCATCACTGCTTATCTTCTTTTTGGTTCTTAATTTAGTCTACTGAAATTTCATCTAATTAGGCAAACATTCTCTTCTAAACCTTAACCAAGAATTCCAGTACACCACCAAACATACTTTTCACTGGAGAAATCAACTTATTATTAAGGAAATTGTATGCACATTTAATATTTAAAAATAATAAATTGCAGCATTATTTTCTCAATAGTTTAAAACTGAATGCATAAAGGTGTTATTACAATGTAGTGAATATGAAAGAAACCTTTGTTACCCTCACTTTTTTCAATGGAGTTGCCAGTTTGAAGAATATGGAAACTATATTACCTTTATCTTTTAGATGATAGCATTGCCTGTATATTAGTAATTTCCTATTACTAGATAACAACAGCTGAATCTGTACTGAGTAGATGCTTTTTATTTTGCATGGAATCAGCTTTCTGAAGATGTTTAAGGTTTAGAATATATTAATATACGTGTGCTGCTGAATTGTTTGGGCCCAGTCATTTTAACCCTCCTTCTGTACTTGAAACAAAGTGCTCTATTTCTTTGATTTTCCCGTGTGTTGGAGTGAGTTAGGAGACTTTAATCACAAACTCTATTTTCAACCATCACAGCAGAGTTCAGCAGATTGGGACTCAGTAGGACATTTCTCCAGAACATTTTTTAGTGAATGCAATAGTTATACGCTCAGACTTCTCCAATTTTTAATTGTTACTGGATGGATAGTATCAGCCTTGAGTGTGTCCTCATTCTTAGGTTTACTAAACAAAGATGAAACCATATCTCAACAAAATATTTACGTTTGTTTTAATAACATCAGAAATATTAAAACAGCATCAATGATAACTATTTGACTGTACAGTTAAGAATTGTATATCCTCTAACAAATAGCCATATCCATTTTAATGGACTTACTGAACAGAATTCCTTTATAGAATGAAACTAATTTTAGTCTATTCTATGATTTAATTATACATTGTCATATGACTATTTTATGTTTAGCATTTCCACCTTCATCATTAGATTTTAATGACAATGACTATAGGAACATTTGTGTGTGCTTGTATTCTCCCACAGTTTCTTATATTGTGCTTGTCCATATTTTCATAGTAGAAATTTAAAGAATACTAATTTCCCTGTTGAATAGTAACTCACCTCTCATGGAAGATGGTGAATGTTTCTTTTTCTTTTTCTTTTTTTTTTTTTTTTTGACTTTTCTTTTGTTGTTTTTTAAAGTGTTTTCTATTGACAACAAATGACATTGTTACGCCATCACCTCTTCTACCCATACAGTGGCCTAACCTTGTTTAAGGTAGTATTAGACAGATAGCAATGTTAGAATATGTTTCCTGGATTACATTTGAGTTGCATGTTAATTAAATGAATTTGAAATGTATAAATCAACACCTATAAATGCCTGTTCATTGCAGAAAATGTCATCCATGGTAAGACAGATGGAAGATATTTGAGTATGACCTTGGATAACAAACAACCTCCACATTCTAAATATCAGAATCTTGTAATAGTCATACTTACATATATAATGTTTAGGAAAAAATGAAATTAACAAATCACTATGTTAAATCCAAATAGACAACTTTTAACTCAACATATTCATGTAACTAAAATGGTATTTTTTTAGATACTTCATTATATCATAACAGGAGATTGAGTAGATATTTTTTTTTAAGTAATTATGGACAAGGGTGATTGAGTTTCCCTTAAGACTGTCCTATCTGTCAAGGTATTAAGATGTCTCTATTTATGAGACAGATGGTATTTTAATTTGAATATAAACCAACTTTGGATGATAGATCAAAGAGACAAAAACATAAAGTTTTTCACTGAAAAACAGCTTCATTTTTAAAGGTGTGTAATGGCTTGCTAAATAGATATATATGAGGATTTTTATTTATGATGTTTATAACTATGTATATATAATAACTATAATAAGTTATTCATATTACATAATAGCTACAAGTAGATATTCAAATACTTATGTAGGTGAAATTCAGATTTTATGTTCAAATTTTCCCTTTTTTACTGGGATTTTAACCATTCTTTGCAATCATATCCAATGGTTATTGTGATAATAAGCTTTTCAAAAACCTCCAAAGTTAACCAGTAAAGTTGGAAATTATGTAATTAATTTAATATTTATTTTTTCACTAAAATCATATACATCATTTTTTTTTGGTTGACCTAGAATGGAACCTGAATGTCATAGTATTTTCCACACCTTGCTTATTGAGTTTAATGAATTTTATTTGTACTGTGTAAGTGGTAAAACTCACCTATCTTTGTCACTTTCATTACATTTTAAATTTTAACACGTTAAAGTTTTAACTGTGATAATATACCATGGCCTTCTGCCTTTATTAAATATTTTCTTATAAAAACAGTGGTATAGCTATCCTGCAACTCAATATATGTACTAAATTTCAATGTACATATTTTTATATGAATGTTAAAAATAACAAGGCAAATTTCATACATCATATATCTTAAATGATGTAATAAAAATATTAATAAGAGTTAGTCCATTCGGGACACTGATTTAATTCCAAGAGTGACTGATTATTTTGCTAGCATTATCTGCTAGCTGAGCGGAGTGGCTTGCATCTGTGCTCTCAGTTACTTGGGAGCTGAGGTTGGAGGATCCCTTGAGGCTAGGAGCTCAAGGCTGAAGAGAGTTATGATCAAACCACTGCACTCCAGCCTGGACCTCAGAGCAAGCGCCTGTCTCTAATTTTTTTTTTTTTTTTTTTTTTTTTTTAAATAGCTGGGCATGTTAACATGTGACTGTAGTTCCACCTACTTGGAAGGCTGAGGTGGGTGAATTGCTTGAGCCCAGAAGTCAAAGGCTGCAGTGAGCTACGATGGCACCACTGTGCTTTTGAATTGGTTGTGGGATACCATGTTCTAATCTTGTACATAAGTTATGCTTATGAATCAGTTTTGTGAACTGATTACTCATAAAATAATTGATAAATTTTTAATGTGCAAACTAGTTGGTTGTATGATTGCTAAGGTTGTTTAAGTCCATTGGTGTTCTTCTAGAGAATTCTGTCTGTAAGATTTGATTGACAAGTTTACATAGGCATTTCTATGCAATTAGCTTGTGAGTTTTTAATCAAATAACTGCTCTAGACATGTGGCTGCTTGTGAGACCTCCTATATGACAAGATGTAAATGATGGTCATCCTGCTGCGATTGACAATTCTCCAGCTCTAAGACCCTCTCTTTTTAATATATTGGTTAGTGGTTTCTCAAGCTCATAAATACTATCACTGGTTTGATAGGTGGAGTTTGCTAGGAACTAAGAGAAAAAACGTAGCCTTATATTTCAAAGAAAAAAACATTTTCTAGAATTTTGTTACACAAGATTTGTTCTTAATAATTATCAATATTAGGTTGGGCAAAACAAGTCAGCTGGGACTTAGGTATCGTCATGGGTTGAATTGCATTTCCCAAAATGATTTAAAGTCCTAATCCCAAACACCTGTGAACACGACCTTATTTGGAAATAGAGCCTTTGCAGATGTAATCAAGTTAAGATGAAGTCATTAACATGGACACTAATTCAATGTAACTGATTTCTATATACACATAGAAGACAGAGGCATACAGGGAAAAGAACATCATGTGACAACAGAGGCAGAGATTAGAATATTGCAGCTGCAAGGCAAGGAATGCCAAAGCACACTGGCACCACAAGAAGCTAAGAAGGGGCAAAAGGGATTGTACCCAGCGTCTCACAGGAAGCATTGCCCTGCTGACCTTTTGATTTTAGACTTCTAGATTATAGAACTGTGGGACAATAATGTTTTTGTTATTTTAAGCCACCCAGTTGGTATTACATTCAAGATAATCCTAGGATATTAATACATGAGTGAAATGCAGTGGCAACATCAGCTTCAAATCAGCGACATGATTAATCTACTGGGGAATAACAAAATCTAAGGCGGAAATTCCTCAAATTATCTACCAAATTAACATGTAAAAATAACTTGAGGTTAAAAATACTTATATATTTACTATATCTATAGATTTATTCTTATTGCTGGGGGACAGAAGGATAAGCAAGGAGAAGAGCAAAGTGGAATATGAAAAAACAACAGTTTTAGTGAGCTAAGAGCTTAGAAGTGATATTAGGCAGCTAAATTGTTAAATACTGTAAAATTCAGAATTATGTAATTGTTAAATAACATTCAATTGGGATGTTTACTTTAAAATGAGTGTTGGAATGTAAGAAATTTTTCAAAGGAAAAAATAATGAGTATAAAGTTGTGCAGATTATTGGAAAGCATGAATATGATTGAAACATAGTTTGAGAATAGATAGCATTTTTAGGAAATGGTGAAAATACTAGCGTATTTAAAGCATACAACGTGTCTGTGTGTGTCTATAATTTATTTTCTCCAAATAATTATGTCTTTAAAAATATATACATGGCATAAATGGTACACATATATATCAAATCTATTAATACACATGCATAAATGATAAGAACTTAGAGAAACAAATGCTATTGGTCTACATTATTGTATATTGCTGCGTGTGGAGAGATCTCAGCCAACATGGTCCTAGTGTATTTGCTGGGCCACTAGGACATTGAGACAGGTGCAAGAGAATGAGATCACAAACCTTCTTTTGGGTGGGTGGAGTCTTAAGTATAGCTTAATCTAATTCTTTTCAATATTGTGTCAGTTAACTATTGCCACAATCATGCCATTCAGTGACTTACAACAGTGAGTTCAGGGCTGTCATATTTGAAATCAAATTGGATGATCTTGGCTTGACTTGTTCACATGACTTGAGATTAGTGGTCTCTTGGCTGATCTGGGCTGTCTCAGCTTCATTTCTACAGCTCACTCATCCTCTAGCAGGCTAGCCTGTCCTGTTATCATGTGAGTTTCATCTACTGTGAAATAACGAAATCCAAGGTAAAAATTCTTCAGAATATATACCAGGTTAACTTGCAAAAATCAGTTGATGTTCACAAACACTATTTATTTATTATTTATATAGATTTGTTTCTATTTGTGGGGGACAGAATGAAAGACAAGGAGAAGAGCAAAGTGGAATACTTTTTGAAAAACAGTTTTTTAATGAACTAAGAGCTTAGAAGTGGTATTAGACATCTAAATTAAATGGAATGAGAACATGCAATATCTTTTGAAGCCTGGTTTTGAAACTGGCACACCATTTTTGCTTCAATCTCCTATTCAAGACAAATGGAAAGGACACCATAGGTACAGACTTAGGGAAACATACTCAACTTCTTAACTTTGAGAAACTGTAACATAAAGGACATGGCTAAAGATAATATATAATGATAATATATAGATATGATAATATAGAGATATAAAGATAATATATGATACATAAATATAATGAAACGATGTCATCATTGTAATCTACTACAGCTACTCAGTTAACTTCCACCATCACTCCCTGGGGTTCCTACCACAACATTATTTTGTTTCTACATAGTTTAGAAATCAGTCTAGTAGTTTGAATCTGAGGCAGTAATTCCCAGATATAAGTACATAAATTGTCAGTTTAGTTCTATAAATTCATTTTAAGAGCACAGTTAATAGGACTCTTCTTTGGAAAGACAGATTCTACTTTTAGATGTTGAAAAAATTAGTTGTTATTCCTGAAAGCATGAGGAAAACAACTATTTAATGTTAAACTCAAGGTGATCAGGGTGACCCTGAAAGGCCCTTAGGGTTGGTTTGCTAGTCGCTCAGGCAAGAACACTCCATCCCATTCAAGTTTTCGAATGACTGGAAAATAAATTTATTTGATATTTAAATTTCTGCAGCTTACTAAAATTGTAAAATTATTTTGACTACAGAATATTTTCTGTGAGAAATTCTGCACCATTATGTATTAGTTTCATCTATAAAATGACAATCACAGCTGAAAAATAAAGAGAATCAGCTATGGCAGTCTGCCATTCTATTGAGTCTGCTTTTACCCTTGATCTCAGGTTTGATTCATCACTTTTTGCCTGGTAGATTGCAGCATACTTTACCATTGTGTCTTTTTTTAAACTCATGCTTATTTTCCAAATGACTCATTAGACAGATGTTTTCTAGTACACAACAATATTTTTAAAATAAATTACATTTTATAGAAATCCTATCAGTTCACGTTTCTTTATCCCTAGGTATTCTTTAATCTATTTTTCATTTAGAAAAACATGTATATAATAGATACCATTTTATATCAAATTTGGCACCTCAGAATTAATTTTTCTCATAATGTACTCTGACAGATATTAAACATATAATTGAGAATGGACTTTTAAAGTATATAAGTTTTTTCCTCAAAAAGAAAAACAATGTGTAAATTGAAAGCTATCTTTCCCATCTAAACCCCATCCACTTCAGCTTCTTAAAAGGATTTTTTTTCATGCCATCATTTATCTACATATAAGGCAGTATTTTTGAAGTCTCGCTATTTGCCATGCACTCCGTAGTCAATAATTGCAGGCACAGTTTTCTTCTTTCTTGCTGGACTCCCAGTATGCGGTGATGGATGTTTTCTGAAATGACTGACCTGCTTTTATGAATATGCTGCTTGTGATCTTTGTATTACCTGTTTCCCTCCTCAAAGCTTTCTGCTCTTCTTGTGCAAAGCGCATCACAAGTTTTAGTTGTTTTTTTCATCTTTACCTCATCAGTTCGGTTCTTAGTTCAATGTCTGAAACAGTGGGAGTCCTTAGTAAACACTTAAGGAATAAGTTAGCCTTTTTACCATGTTTATAAACAATTGTTCTTACATTATTCTTTTCCATTATACTGGAGTTGACAGCAAAGCTTTGTCTTTTTTCATTTTTGTACAAAGTTTTCTATTATCAGCAAAGTATCTTACACAGTCAGCGTTTAATAAATGGTTGTTGAATAAATAAATAAATGTAAGAAATTCAAGAAGCAGGAAAATTAAAACACATTATTATAGTTTTACAGTATTTCTGATTTCAAAATCTATACTGTTTCAAAAACAAAACAAAAAGGAAAACAACTGTTGAAATCTACAACATATATTAGTTGAGATAACAGATTCTGCATAGATTTTTTTTTTTTTTTTTTTTGAGACGGGGTCTCCCTCTGTCACCTAGTCTGGAGGGCACTGGTAGTCTCTTCTCATTTCAACTTTCACCTCCCAGGCTCAAGCAATCCTTCCTTGTCAGCATCCCTGGTAGCTGGGTCTACAGGCATGTGCCACCACACCTGGCTAAAGTTTACTTTTGTTTGTAGAGACAGGGTTTTGCCATATTGCCCAGGCTGGTTTATAACTCCTAGACTCAAGTGATCCACCCACCTTGGCCTCCTAAAATGCTGGAATTAAGGGCGTGAGCCAGCGCACCTGGCCATTGCATAGATTTTTAATAGTGTTTTCTCAGTTTATTCATTTACTTCATTAAAACAATTACTTACTTAGACTCGTTGTGTACTCTTAGGCACTGGGCGCCAACATTATAAAGTGACAAATAGAAAAAACATGTTTATTCTTTTTTGATGGCACTGTTTAATATATATAAAAAAAGCTCATTCTTATTTGTTAGAAATTAAATATACTCCCAAAAGGTGGGTATAATTGTCAAATTTTATTAATTAGAAGTTTGAATAGAGAAAAATCTGTATTGAAGTTAACATGCTGCATGATAGATCTGAAACCCCAAGCTTGACTGATGCCCATACTTCCCTTAGGTTACATTTTTCACTGGTTGCTCTGTGTTTCCTTCCATGCAGTGTTCCCTTCCATCCTCACATTTGGGGAGTTCAAAAAACTTGTTTACCTGTGATGGCCTCATGGTTTCCTAAATCTATTTGACCTGTTATCCATCAATGACTTTTTACATTACTTGGAACATTTATTCCAAGGTTATGTATCTAGGTGGTGCTTCTTACAGTGGAGTACTGAAAAGGAGTACTGAAGGGTTCCAAGTATGCAAAATCCTCCTGCTGCATTCCCTAAAGACCCACCTCACAAATATGCTCTGTGCCAAGCAATGAAAGCAGTCTTCAAAAAAACAAATATGTGCATTTTTTGTTAATAGTATTATGTGTTTTAAAATAAATATGTTAAATACGTATAAAAAAAGAGAAAAACTAGGTATCCTTTTACCAAAAGAACATGGAGATGAAATAATGAAACTAAATCCAAATTTTTGATATTGACTCTTTTCTTTCCTTACTTTTTTTCTTTTCTTTTCTTTTTAATTGTGGAATACCAGCTCCACCGTGTTTGTTGACAGTGGAGTTACGAGCTATTAAATGACAGGAATAGTAACAGTTTTGTTACTAACAAATATACACTAGGTTATTCACTGAAAGGATATACAATAATACATGAAGTCTAGAAATCAGTTTCAGATATATCTTTTTCTTGTCATTCTTTTGTATTTTGCCTGGGCTTCTCTTTTTGATCTGTATGAACCATTTTCATTTTAAGTGAGATCAGGATAAGGAAAATATAAAGGGCTTGTGTTTTCCCATTCATTCTAACATTTATAGATCATAGGTTCCTTCATGATCATAAGTAAAAGAATGGAGTGAATTTGATTTTCACTAGGAAATGATATTAGGTTGGTGCAAAAGTAATTGCTATTACTTTAAGTGACAAAAACTGCAATTACTTTTTCACCAATCTTACCTGAAATTTTATGGTTTATAATATAGCTGAATACAATTACTATTGTTTGGCAGCAAATGGAATAGTTACGTATGTGGATTGACACTTTCTGTAACCTACTTTTGTGTCTAGAAGTCAGTTGAGTAACAGAAAGCTGGCAAGTATCGTCCCATTACTAAGATAAATTTTCAAGATAAGAGGATGACAACTATCACCAATCAAATCATTCTATACTAAGAAAAGCATGGACATCTCAGCAAGATATTGAATATGAATATAATGAATATTATCACCTGTGAAGTTGATTGCTTCTGACAGGAAGCTGATAAGAGTTGGGGTTCCACCAACAGTTATTGTTAGGCAGAAATAAGCACTAGAACTTATTGAGGAAGTTAGCTGAGATTATTGATGATAAATTGTTTCAACTGGAAATGCCCAACTTTGTTGTCTTCTTAAATAGTCAGATGGAGTAGAAATATATTACTTCAGCACTTGTTGACAATCTCCATTGGCCTTATTGAGTCCAAATAAATGAGTCCAAAATAAATGAAGCTCCAAGTCATGGCAAGATGTTTTCCATGGATATGCAGAGTTTTATACAAATCCCTATTTATAAGGATAGACACTTAGGCTGCTCAATGCCATGCTACTTTTAGCTTTAATAGCCCTGAAATTTGCGGCCTTACTTCATGATTTTATGAACATCTTTAAGGATATTATAAACATATTATACAAAACATCTTTTTTTTCTTTCATAGGCTCCATTCCTATGCTTGTTTGATTTGCAATCAAAGCTCGATAGTGCATTATATTAACTCAACAAAATCCAGTTTGAATTAATATACAAATATTTCTGTTATCTTTGTCACAAGTGGAATTGTGATGAAAGTGTATACTTTTACACAATCTAGAAAATAATTTATTCTGCAGTTAAGGATGATATGGGTCAATAATGTGGTCAGGAGGGAATAAACTAACATTGTACTATTTCATAATAAAACACTGTATGCTTTACTTGTGATTGAAACTTATGTGAGGCTATTAAAATAAAACATTTACAAGTGTATATCTGGGATGACTTCAAATTAAAATCACATATTGGTTTGTGGTTGCCTGTTATTAGAGAGCCTACTCAGCAAAAAACTAAATTTTAATAGTTAGAAATATTCCCTTATCTGACTCACATATCAAGTAATCAAAAGCCGGTCAGTACAAGAAAACTTCTGTATACTTACCAGTTTTGTGGAGCCACGGATATGCTTACTCTTCACGACATTAGTTCAAATATCCGAAGACAATACATTTGTTTTTCTCTCCGATTTCATCCTTTAGTTCTCTGTGTATATCGTGGGTCTCTCTGAAGAAAATAGACTGTGGCTTTGGCTTTATATACTATAAACTTTGTTATGATTTATTCACTTTTAATGTTCTGACAGTTTAATAACCAGGTGGCATTTCTTTTTGGTTACATAAAGTTGAACAATAACCACCTGCTGAAAGTTTGCATTTGAGACATGGTATTAAAAAGAAAGATATGCCTCAGGGCAATTTGTAATAATGCCCTAGTCAAAGACAGAAATCAGAGAGGAAGAATTGAACTGACACCTTTTCATATCAGGTGAAAAACTAAATATATTCACGTTACTTCAGTGATAAGGTAGATCCAATTTGGGATTAAACTATGTAGTGTGTATAATGTGGATTTTCTTTTTACTAATTGGAGTGCTTGTGGTAAAAACATGAAGAAATAGCTTGTAAGAGAATAAGAATGGCCTCTAGAGACACTGTTATTTTAGGAAAGAAAACACCTCCATTTGCTGTGGAGATTCACTGTGCATGTTGTTGCTGTTAGACTTTAGTCAACTTCAGGAAACCTAAGAGTAAGGTCACTAGAAATGACATTTTATTAAATTGTTTATTGTTTTCCAGAGAGAAATGCGATGCCCCTTTTTCCTCCCTCATTTCTGCGTTTATTTATTTATTCATATAAAAATATTGTCATATCAGCATAGGGCCTGGGTGGTTATAAGTAAAAGTGAGAAAAGAGAATTTTAGCAGATGTAAGTTCTTTTGCAAAATGCACGAAAATATTTGCTAATTCTTGGTTGATTTGGCTTCTACATACCAATGTGTATTACTTTTCAGGTTTCATTTTTCCCTGGAAAAAATAAGTCCGCACAATAATTTAACATGAATTGTGTAGTCTTATGCAAGTACCACAGAGCAGTGATTGTTATCCCTAACAACAAATTCAATAGGTATAGTCAGCTCTTTTTATCCCCTACTAAACATTTGAAATAATTTATATGTTAATGTTAGATATGCATTTTCAAATAGCATTCCACTTATTTGCTGCATGTAAGATATTTTCTCTGTCCTGAAAAAAAAAGAAAAATAGAACATTTGTGGTTTCCCATGGTTAAGCAAGTAATTCTCTGCTACACCAACAGATAGGATTTGTTATGACTCTAGATTTTATTCTTAACCTTAAGTCTTTAATGTCCAGGTTTAAGAATTACAAATTCCACATTACTTTAAAACTTTTAAGCTTATTCTGTTACATTCGATTTCCTAGTATTCAGGCGATGTGCTTAGAAAAAAAAAATTGTGCAAAAGAATATCTGTAGAAAGCTACTCTTCAGTTAAGGAAAAGGAGCTGTAAGACAATATTGAACATATATTATAAATAAAATATACTAAAATTTAAAAAGTTCACCAATTTTGTACTCCGTTTAGTGTATTTGTCTTAGAGTTTTAGGACAGCAATCAGATGTTGCTTTGTCGGTATTCCAGACTGAGTAAATCAGTAAATACATAGTAGATAACGAAAGCCAGTTTCTCATTGTGAGAGAAACTGTCAGAGAGAAGCAGATGAGAAAGGAGAAAAGACTTGATTGAACCTTTTGGCATTAGATGGGAATCAGAGGTATCAGTAAGAGCACATAAGTTTTAGTCAATATACAGATTAATATGAAAATAGATATGGATGCACGTATGTATTTTACCACACATACATATTTTCTGTATTTCTTAGCTCTGTACACTGAGAAGCTGGATGTAATGACACCCCCTTAGCAATAAACATATCTTTACTTGGTTTCTGTGTCTATTCTCCAGTAAAAGAAGCCCAGGCTCCTTAGGGAAATAACTGATTGCACAATTACTAGTGTGGTTGCCCAACTGTTTCTAAGATGCCTCTGAGGATAAAGGACCACAGATAGCCAAAGATTTCTGGAAAAGGAGAAGCTATAGATGTCAAGGCATTATATGCTGCAGTAATTAAGAGATTCTATATTTAGATAAACAGATGAATGAAACCAAATAGAAAGTCAAGAGACTGTATACACACAGAAACACACACATATATAACACATATATGTGTATGTTTATGTATATGCATGTGAATATATACAGGTGTGTATGTGTATACATTATATAATATCATGTATACATACTCACATATCTGGTGTATATCTGGTATCACATACACCAAGGAAAGAACTATGCTAATTTATTCTGCATAATCCCTGTGCTCATGAAAACATGAGCACATGCCATGTTATTAATTAAATTGGCTCCATTCTCCAATATTTATTAAATGCATATGTACACACATGCACACATTTATATACTCTATGGGTACCATAACTGAAATACATAGCAATAAAACTGGTTTTTATTGAGGGTCAACTATGGACTAAGCACTCATCAAAGAATCTTTTTGCAGCAAGACATTTTAACAGAAGATGTATGCATAGTTTGGAAGTATGTTTACTGAACTATGTGAAAGAGCCATTGGCTCAGTTCTCCAACATTTATTAAATGCATATGTACACACATGCACACATATATATATTCTATGAGTACCATAACTGAAATACGTGTCTGTGTGTGTGTGTGTGTGTGTGTGTGTGTGTATGGGACTCATATATATATATGGAACTCAGAATATAGAAAGCAAAGACTTGTAGCCATATTTTTTAATGAACAAACTAGACTTGTGGGATTTAAAGCAAGAAGCAATTGCATTTTAAGCACCATTTTTTTAACATTCCTGTCCTGAAGATACATCAAATAAATCCCAAAGCATTTTCATTTACCTTCACATCTTATTAGTCTTATTTTCCCAGGTTTTTTTTTTTTTTTAAACACACATAACAAAAGAATATATAGTTTACTCTAAACAAACTTTTATTGTCTGACATAAGCTAGAACTTCTGCTTTATTTTCATTATCTCAAAAGCCTGTAGTGAGAAAGGTAGGAGAGTGATAGATATGATCAGGTTTTGTTTGTTTATTAGTTGGTTTTGGTATTCATTTCACACTTTCTTCTTGGTCTTGTTTTCTTCTCCTACCCCTCATTTGTGTGCTTTCTTTTACTCCCCCATGATTTTGAAAATGAGGGGATAGACAGGTAGTGTAATAAAGGTTGGCAGGTCCTATATAGTTGAGGCTGTTGAATTATTTCATTTATGTTCAATGATTTCATTGTTGAGTGTTCTGCAAGGGCTTCCCTCATCTTTCACTTTCAGTTTCCAGTTTGGGGTGATGCCTCCGCTTACTGGCTACTCACAGCTCCCCTTGCCAAACTCTGACTTCTATGGTCCACTCCATGCTGAGTCTTTCTGCTGGAGAAACTTCAGCCCTCTAATCTGGCCTCTTGAACACAGATCTTTTCAAGAGAATTCAAGTCCTGGCTTCCTTCTGCAGGGTTCATACATGGTCAATAGATCCAAACACCTTTCCCCATCATCTACGTGAGTACGACTTGCTCCTCCATAGCCATCTGTCTTCATTCAGCCATCAGAACACCTGAAGTCATTGTGTTGCCTTCGAATTTTTTACAGGAATTTCAGAAAGGGTTTCTTTTTATTATTATTATTCCTACAAATTCCAGGAGACAGAAATCAAGCCTCTCAATGTATTCTCTACTGCTTTTCCCTGGAAGTAACTGAGCTAGCCAAATAATGCAGCTCAAATAAAACTTAATAAGGATTCAGAGGTCAATCTCACCTCCGTGCAAGTATTCTCATACCCTACACATGGTTCTCTTGTGCCCAAACCAAATAAATAGAATTACTTTACAACACATTAGTTATACAATGGTGTTTAACTCTTACTGTGTTAGTAATAGGAGCTTAAAGGTTTTGAACAAGATGGTGACATAATCAGAAGTATGCTTAAAAAAATGTTAAGCATCTTTACCGTTTTTTCTTAAAATTTTAAAATTATTAAACTCAACCTGGCTTTGGTTGAACAGTAGCAGTTATCTTCAGTTGGTTTTTGGGCTATATTAAACCTTGAGGTATACACACACACACGCACACACACACACACATAAATGATGTGATTTGCTACATATTTTCTTTTGCTATATATTTTCCTTTTGTGGAACTATTGGATTTTGTGAGTGTTCACTGTCAGAGACTTGGTGCTTAAAATTTTAATTATATTTGTTAATATTCCAATTCATATGGACACTGTTGATTTGACTAGTTGTCATGACATTGTTAGCTCTGTCTATAACCCTGCATAAAAGTCATTTGATTCTAATCTTCATAAGGCTTGGAAAATAGTCAATGAATGCAAGAACTGTTGTAGCTTGAGTTTAAATTCTTTTTTATTATAATTGAATTAGTTCACCCTGTCTTGGCCTGGACACTCTCTCTAATTTTCTGTTAAGCTTTGAAAAGTGGTTTGCATTATGTAATCAGAAGAAGAAGAAATAAAATAGACCCTTTACTTAATATTATTTTTAAAAAGCACCACTGAGTTAATCTATAATACACTGTTGACAAAATACATTAATAACAATGAAAAACTATGGTTTGAAATGACTGCTGAATTTTCATTTAAATTTAAATTTAGATGAAAATAGCTAAAGTGCTCTGTTGCTTTAAATTACTTTGTTCAAATCTTTCCCATTAAAAAGAATGATATTTGCAAATCAAACAGATGAGTTGCGGCTCACATCGCTGAGTACTCTTCTTCAAAAATTTCTATTATAACAAGATGATACTCTATTTAAGCATAGCAATGGAATTCCACTTTTCATTCTATTCTTTACTTGATAGAGGAGATTTCACTATTTTATGCTTCTCCAGACTTCAAAAATTGATGAGAACTAAATCAGCCTGGGGAAAATCAGGTTGAAAGTGGTATTTTAAAAAATTATATCTGTGCCCCAAAGCAAACTCTATGTTAAGTTGTACTTAAACTGGACACTGCAATTTCACTGAGTTTCCTCTAATTCTCAATTTTCCCAGTCAGCCTCATAGACAGAGCAATGTTCCAGGCACATTCACGGAGAAACCTCTACTGGTTGGAAGCAGAAGGATGCCCAAATATAAATATTTTATGTCCTAGTCAGAAGTTAATATTTGGACGATAAGAATGACATTTAAAATTGTCACTAAGTTTTATTTTTATATTACTGAAAAAGTTACAAAGACAAGCACACATGTGACGTGGAAAAAAATGCCATGGCAAAATTTTTCTACTCAGGTTAATGTAATTTGCTTACCATCTTATATGGACCATATCTCTGTGTTTGTTTTTAAAAATCCAAAGGCAATTAAGTGTTATATTACGTTTTCTGAGTATAAGATTCTCATGAAAATTAGTTGAAATCGTAAGATAAACTCATTTCAATAGAATAGCATTGAGCTGGCAGTCGAGGACAGAAAAATTGGTAAGAGAGAGAGTCAGACTAAGTGAAGGTATAGGTTGGGGCAAACTTTCTAACATGGAAATTAGATGACATGTTAAGAGGGCAATGAAGAAATCACCTTTTAGGGAAAACATTTATACTAGTGGTATGGAAAATATGGTTAAATAGATCAAGTAAGACCTCAAAAGGCTCTAAAATAAAGCATATTATAGTGAAGTGAATACCAGCACCAATATCAAGTAACATATATTGAGTATCTACAGTGTTACATAAACTATCCTAAGAACTAATTGTGAATTACGTCCCTTAAATTTCATAACTATTTAATAGAATAAGTATTGTTGTGTCTCATTTTATTAATGAAGAAACAGAATGTGAGATATGTTATATTTTCCAAGAATATAATATTAATAAATGGACAGCTATGGGCTCAAACTTTTATGTGATAAGTGATGGTTAGTGGCAAAACCAGAAAATAAGGTTTTCTGTCTGATAGCCTCTTCAATCAGTAAGCTTCTGCTTAATAATAAAGACCACTCCGGAAGCCTCCTGGAGGGCGGAGCAAGATGGCCGAATAGGAACAGCTCCAGTCTCCAACTCCCAGCGCGAGCGACACAGAAGACCGGCGATTTCTGCATTTTCAACTGAGGTACTGGGTTCATCTCACTGGGGAGTGCCAGACGATCGGTGCTGGTCAGCTGCTGCAGCCCGACCAGCGAGAGCTGAAGCAGGGCGAGGCATTGCCTCACCTGGAAAGCGCAAGGGGGAAGGGAATCCCTTTTCCTAGCCAGGGGAACTGAGACACACAACACCTGGAAAATCGGGTAACTCCCACCCCAATACTGCGCTTTAAGCAAACAGGCACACCAGGAGATCATATCCCACACCTGGCCGGGAGTGTCCCACACCCACGGAGCCTCCCTCATTGCTAGCACAGCAGTCTGTGATCTACCGGCAAGGCAGCAGCGAGGCTGGGGGAGGGGCGCCCACCATTGCTGAAGCTTAAGTAGGTAAACAAAGCTGCTGGGAAGCTCGAACTGGGTGGAGCTCACAGCAGCTCAAGGAAACCTGCCTGTCTCTGTAGACTCCACCTCTGGGGACAGGGCACAGTAAATAATAACAAACGCAGCAGCTCTGCAGACGCAAACGACTCTGTCTGACAGCTTTGAAGAGAGCAGTGGATCTCCCAACACGGAGGTTGAGATCTGAGAAGGGACAGACTCCCTGCTCAAGTGGGTCCCTGACCCCTGAGTAGCCTAACTGGGAGACATCCCCCACTAGGGGCAGTCTGACACCCCACACCTCACAGGGTGGAGTACACCCCTGAGAGGAAGATTCCAAAGCAAGAATCAGACAGGTACACTCGCTGTTCAGAAATATTCTATCTTCTGCAGCCTCTGCTGCTGATACCCAGGCAAACAGGGTCTGGAGTGGACCTCAAGCAATCTCCTACAGCTACAACCTACAGCTGAGGATCCTGACTGTTAGAAGGAAAGCTATCAAACAGGAAGGACACCTACACCAAAACCCCATCAGTACATCACCATCATCAAAGACCACAGGCAGATAAAACCACAAAGATGGGGAAAAAGCAGGGCAGAAAAGCTGGAAATTCAAAAAATAAGAGCGCATCTCCCCCGGCAAAGGAGCGCAGCTCATCGCCAGCAACGGATCAAAGCTGGACGGAGAATGACTTCGACGAGATGAGAGAAGAAGGCTTCAGTCCATCAAATTTCTCAGAGCTAAAGGAGGAATTACGTACCCAGCGCAAAGAAACTAAAAATCTTGAAAAAAAAGTGGAAGAATTGATGGCTAGAGTAATTAATGCAGAGAAGCTCACAAACGAAATGAAAGAGACGAAAACCATGGCACGAGAAATACGTGACAAATGCACAAGCTTCAGTAACCGTCTCGATCAACTGGAAGAAAGAATGTCAGCGTTGGAGGATCAAATGAATGAAATGAAGCGAGAAGAGAAACCAAAAGAAAAAAGAAGAAAAAGAAATGAACAAAGCCTGCAAGAAGTATGGGATTATGTAAAAAGACCAAATCTACGTCTGATTGGGGTGCCTGAAAGTGAGGGGGAAAATGGAACCAAGTTGGAAAACACTCTTCAGGATATCATCCAGGAGAACTTCCCCAACCTAGTAGGGCAGGCCAACATTCAAATCCAGGAAATACAGAGAACGCCACAAAGATACTCCTCGAGAAGAGCAACTCCAAGACACATAATTGCCAGATTCACCAAAGTTGAAATGAAGGAAAAAATCTTAAGGGCAGCCAGAGAGAAAGGTCGGGTTACCCACAAAGGGAAGCCCATCAGACTAACAGCAGATCTCTCGGCAGAAACTCTTCAAGCCAGAAGAGAGTGGGGGCCAATATTCAACATTCTTAAAGAAAAGAATTTTCAACCCAGAATTTTATATCCAGCCAAACTAAGTTTCATAAGTGAAGGAGAAATAAAATCCTTTACAGATAAGCAAATGCTTAGAGATTTTGTCACCACTAGGCCTGCCTTACAAGAGACCCTGAAGGAAGCACTAAACATGGAAAGGAACAACCGGTACCAGCCACTGCAAAAACATGCCAAAATGTAAAGACCATCAAGGCTAGGAAGAAACTGCATCAACTAACGAGCAAAATAACCAGTTAATATCATCATGGCAGGATCAAGTTCACACATAACAATCTTAACCTTAAATGTAAATGGACTAAATGCTCCAATTAAAAGACACAGACTGGCAAACTGGATAAAGAGTCAAGACCCATCAGTCTGCTGTATTCAGGAGACCCATCTCACACGCAGAGACATACATAGGCTCAAAATAAAGGGATGGAGGAAGATTTACCAAGCAAATGGAGAACACAAAAAAGCGGGGGTTGCAATACTAGTCTCTGATAAAACAGACTTTAAACCATCAAAGATCAAAAGAGACAAAGAAGGCCATTACATAATGGTAAAGGGATCAATTCAACAGGAAGAGCTAACTATCCTAAATATATATGCACCCAATACAGGAGCACCCAGATTCATAAAGCAAGTCCTTAGAGACTTACAAAGAGACTTAGACTCCCATACAATAATAATGGGAGACTTCAACACTCCACTGTCAACATTAGACAGATCAACGAGACAGAAAGTTAACAAGGATATCCAGGAATTGAACTCATCTCTGCAGCAAGCAGACCTAATAGACATCTATAGAACTCTCCACCCCAAATCAACAGAATATACATTCTTCTCAGCACCACATTGTACTTACTCCAAAATTGACCACGTAATTGGAAGTAAAGCACTCCTCAGCAAATGTACAAGAACAGAAATTATAACAAACTGTCTCTCAGACCACAGTGCAATCAAATTAGAACTCAGGACTAAGAAACTCAATCAAAACCGCTCAACTACATGGAAACTGAACAACCTGTTCCTGAATGACTACTGGGTACATAACGAAATGAAGGCAGAAATAAAGATGTTCTTTGAAACCAATGAGAACAAAGATACAACATACCAGAATCTCTGGGACACATTTAAAGCAGTGTGTAGAGGGAAATTTATAGCACTAAATGCCCACAAGAGAAAGCAGGAAAGATCTAAAATTGACACTCTAACATCGCAATTAAAAGAACTAGAGAAGCAAGAGCAAACACATTCGAAAGCTAGCAGAAGGCAAGAAATAACTAAGATCAGAGCAGAACTGAAGGAGATAGAGACACAAAAAACCCTCCAAAAAATCAATGAATCCAGGAGTTGGTTTTTTGAAAAGATCAACAAAATTGACAGACCACTAGCAAGACTAATAAAGAAGAAAAGAGAGAAGAATCAAATCGACGCAATTAAAAATGATAAAGGGGATATCACCACTGACCCCACAGAAATACAAACTACCATCAGAGAATACTATAAACACCTCTACGCAAATAAACTGGAAAATCTAGAAGAAATGGATAATTTCCTGGACACTTACACTCTTCCAAGACTAAACCAGGAAGAAGTTGAATCCCTGAATAGACCAATAGTAGGCTCTGAAATTGAGGCAATAATTAATAGCCTACCAACCAAAAAAGGTCCAGGACCAGATGGATTCACAGCTGAATTCTACCAGAGGTACAAGGAGGAGCTGGTACCATTCCTTCTGAAACTATTCCAATCAATAGAAAAAGAGGGAATCCTCCCTAACTCATTTTATGAGGCCAACATCATCCTGATACCAAAGCCTGGCAGAGACACAACAAAAAAAGAGAATTTTAGACCAATATCCCTGATGAACATCGATGCAAAAATCCTCAATAAAATACTGGCAAACCGGATTCAGCAGCACATCAAAAAGCTTATCCACCATGATCAAGTGGGCTTCATCTCTGGGATGCAAGGCTGGTTCAACATTCGCAAATCAATAAACATAATCCAGCATATAAACAGAACAAAAGACAAGAACCACATCATTATCTCAATAGATGCAGAAAAGGCTTTTGACAAAATTCAACAGCCCTTCATGCTAAAAACGCTCAAGAAATTCGGTATTGATGGAACGTACCTCAAAATAATAAGAGCTATTTATGACAAACCCACAGCCAATATCATACTGAATGGGCAAAAACTGGAAAAATTCCCTTTGAAAACTGGCACAAGACAGGGATGCCCTCTCTCACCACTCCTATTCAACATAGTGTTGGAAGTTCTGGCTAGGGCAATCAGGCAAGAGAAAGAAATCAAGGGGATTCAGTTAGGAAAAGAAGAAGTCAAATTGTCCCTGTTTGCAGACGACATGATTGTATATTTAGAAAACCCCATTGTCTCAGCCCAAAATCTCCTTAAGCTGATAAGCAACTTCAGCAAAGTCTCAGGATACAAAATTAATGTGCAAAAATCACAAGCATTCTTATACACCAGTGACAGTCAAACAGAGAGCCAAATCAGTAATGAACTTCCATTCACAATTGCTTCAAAGAGAATAAAATACCTAGGAATCCAACTTCCAAGGGATGTAAAGGACCTCTTCAAGGAGAACTACAAACCACTGCTCAGTGAAATCAAAGAGGACACAAACAAATGGAAGAACATACCATGCTCATGGATAGGAAGAATCAATATCGTGAAAATGGCCATACTGCCCAAGGTAATTTATAGATTCAATGCCATCCCCATCAAGCTACCAATGAGCTTCTTCACAGAATTGGAAAAAACTGCTTTAAAGTTCATATGGAACCAAAAAAGAGCCTGCATCTCCAAGACAATCCTAAGTCAAAAGAACAAAGCTGGAGGCATCACGCTACCTGACTTCAAACTATACTACAAGGCTACAGTAACCAAAACAGCATGGTACTGGTACCAAAACAGAGATATAGACCAATGGAACAGAACAGAGTCCTCAGAAATAATACCACACATCTACAGCCATCTGATCTTTGACAAACCTGAGAGAAACAAGAAATGGGGAAAGGATTCCCTATTTAATAAATGGTGCTGGGAAAACTGGCTAGCCATAAGTAGAAAGCTGAAACTGGATCCTTTCCTTACTCCTTATACGAAAATTAATTCAAGATGGATTAGAGACTTAAATGTTAGACCTAATACCATAAAAATCCTAGAGGAAAACCTAGGTAGTACCATTCAGGACATAGGCATGGGCAAAGACTTCATGTCTAAAACACCAAAAGCAACGGCAGCAAAAGCCAAAATTGACAAATGGGATCTCATCAAACTAAAGAGCTTCTGCACAGCAAAAGAAACTACCATCAGAGTGAGCAGGCAACCTACAGAATGGGAGAAAATTTTTGCAATCTACTCATCTGACAAAGGGCTAATATCCAGAACCTACAAAGAACTCAAACAAATTTACAAGAAAAAAACAAACAACCCCATTCAAAAGTGGGCAAAGGATATGAACAGACATTTCTCAAAAGAAGACATTCATACAGCCAACAGACACATGAAAAAATGCTCATCATCACTGGCCATCAGAGAAATGCAAATCAAAACCACAATGAGATACCATCTCACACCAGTTAGAATGGCGATCATTCAAAAGTCAGGAAACAACAGGTGCTGGAGAGGATGTGGAGAAATAGGAACACTTTTACACTGTTGGTGGGATTGTAAACTAGTTCAACCATTATGGAAAACAGTATGGCGATTCCTCAAGGATCTAGAACTAGATGTACCATATGACCCAGCCATCCCATTACTGGGCATATACCCAAAGGATTATAAATTATGCTGCTATAAGGACACATGCACACGTATGTTTATTGCAGCACTATTCACAATAGCAAAGACTTGGAATCAACCCAAATGTCCATCAGTGACAGATTGGATTAAGAAAATGTGGCACATATACACCATGGAATACTATGCAGCCATAAAAAAGGATGAGTTTGTGTCCTTTGTAGGGACATGGATGCAGCTGGAAACCATCATTCTTAGCAAACTATCACAAGAACAGAAAACCAAACACCGCATGTTCTCACTCATAGGTGGGAACTGAACAATGAGATCACTTGGAGTCGGGAAGGGGAACATCACACACCGGGGCCTATCATGGGGAGGGGGGAGGGGGGAGGGATTGCATTGGGAGTTATACCTGATGTAAATGACGGGTTGATGGGTGCAGCACACCAACATGGCACAAGTATACATATGTAGCAAACCTGCACATTGTGCACATGTACCCTACAACTTGAAGTTTAATAATTATAAATTAATTTAAAAAAATAAAAAAAAAAGACCACTCCCCATATGTTAAAAAGCAAATTATAATAACTTTCATGACTTCCTCATCTCCTATATGTAATATGAATTACACAGAATATCACATAAAATTTAATTACTATAGCAACCATGTTAGGGTATTACCTCCATTTTTACAAGTAGCCTCTTTTAAATGTTGAACACTGCAGGTACTTCATGTGCACCGTCTTATGTATCCTCCAAATAACACTATTGTCCTACTCTGAATACAGTGACACATAGGAAGGTTTTAATTTATCCCAATGTTACATTGACAATAAAAACAGTAAATTAAGGCTTAGTAAAATTATATATCTTGCTTAAAGTAATGCAGATATTAGGTGAAGGAGGATACTAAAGTACAGAGATAAAATAACTTCCCAAAGTGGAAAGAGTAAAAAAAAAATAAAATAGACCTAAGATTCAAATCACAAGTTAACTAAGGCTAGAGCCAGGAGGCTTAATGTTGAGAATAATAACAACAATAAAAAAGATCAAGTTAATATCACTGTATTTATGGAACTGACAGGTAAGTTGTGGAGACAGCTTTGATTCCAATAATCACGTGTGTAACTGTAAAGTTACCTTTCAGTAGTGAAAAAAGACCTTTGGTTCTGTAAAATATTTCAATGGGGACACCCACCTAATCAGGGAATTCAAGGAAGAAGGATTTTTCTGATGAAGTGGTGATTAAGTTTTGAGCGAAGGGGTAAACCAAGCAAGGGGGAAGATAAGCATTTAATGCTTAAAGTTCTCAACGCAGGAGATAATTTGAGACCTGAAAGAATGCATAACTGTTTGTTTTGCCCCCACCATAACACTCTGCTATTGTTTCAGTTTAAAAGAAAAAGAACTCATGTTCTTCTGCAGGTGGGATAACTGGATGAGAGTTGAAGCCAAGGGGTCATTTCTTCTTTCAACATTATCTAATCTGGCTCCCAGGTGCATTTTTCCTCAATGGAAACAAGTTAATTACACTACAACTCTGTACAATTTAAAAACAAGTATCTATAAATTCATTCCCTACCTTCAGCGTTTGATAGAGCAGCTTCTTTGAATGGGCTTCTCAGGGACCTTTTAATGGTCAGGAATTGGTCAGGAAAACCCTGCAATCCATTCTTGACATTTCATGCAAAAAATTTCATGCAATGAGTTGGATGACAGAATCGTCAGAAAAGGTAGAGGTATAAAAAGGAGTCGGGGATGGCCTTGCCCAAACACCAAAAAATATAGGAAAGAAGGCCTTGCAACTGTGACAAGAGGCCCTAGCCTTCTGCATCTAAGATGCTCTTGGCTGCTGCAAGAGCATCATATTCTGTCTTGCTGTCACCACAGGAGTGAGCCATGACACTCTACAGTCCAACACTGTAGCCACTGAAGGATTTAGAATGACGTTGACCTCTCCAGCCCTCAATACTGCACTAGTGACTCCCACTGACAAAGCCAACCAAGATACAGCTGACAAAATGGCCTCCTTTCCATGTCCCTGTTATTTAAATTAGCAGTAGTGGTGGTTACCGAAATGTCCAGCAAAAACGCCAATAGTCTAAAAGCAGAAGTGTTATTTAGGAGTAGAACTTGCCATTCATAATAAAACAAATCTGTCATGCAATCCAACATTCTTTTTGTAAGTTAGTGACAAGGTATTATGTGGCATAATGCTATTTAAAACCAGATTTGTGTGCATTTATTTACTCATGATTTTCTAATTTGGACTGGGCTCAGCTTGGAAGTTTTTCTGCTCATCCTGTTTGGAGCTGCAGTCATTCGATGAATGGACTGGTGGGGGCACTGGTGGTGGAAAGGCTAAGATAGTCTCATTCATATGTCCGGCAGTGAACTGGGTCAGTTGGCTGGGAAACTTAAATTGTACTCCATGTGATTTCTCCAGCAGCATAGTCCTGAAAGCTTCATACATTGCAGATGGAAATTAAATGATACAGCCAATTTGTAAAAGAGTTTGACAGTTTCTTAAAGTGATAAGCATAAATGTCCCATACAGTTAAGCAATTTTACCTTAAAGATCCATTTAAAAGAAATAAAATCATATGTTTATGAAAATATGTTATGGGGATATTTATAGCAGCATTATTCCTAAATCAAAAACTAGAAATAACACAAATGTCCACCTATTGGTGAACAGTTAAAAAAAAAAAAAAAAGTGGTGTATCCAGATAATGAAATAGTATTCAGCAGTAAAAAGAAACAAAGCACATTCTATAATATGAATGAACTTAAAAAAAACTATTTTTGTGAAAGAAGCCAGATAGGAAACACCACATATTATATGATACCATTTATAACAAAAGGCAGATCTCTAGATAACAAAAACCAGGTGAGTAGGTGCCAGTAGCAGAGATGTCGGAACTAGAAAACCCTGCAGATGAGCACAAAGAATCTTTTTAAGTGATGAAAATGTTTAAAACTGGAGTGTGGCAATGGCTATACGACACTGTACATTTATTAAAAGTCATTGAATTATATAAATAGAACATTATATACATAGAACAAGCTAAGTTTATGCCATATAAATTATATAAATTATACCTCAATTAAACTGACTAAAATGTGGCTTCTTAAGAGTGACCGATCTACAGATATCAAAATTCATGATCAGATGGTATAAGTTAGTTAATCAAGCATTAAATATGATTCATTTATTTTCTTTAGATTGGCTTAAAGGAAGTAAATTTTGTTGAAATTAAAATAAACAAGGGTTTATAATATAATATCTATTTTAAACCTAAGAAAATATGGGTTTTGATTGCAGTATTTATTTTATAATAGATATAAATTAGTGATGTGATATTGTTTTATTGAGGATTGAACTATGTTTTTAGTAAATACTTTTATAACATGCTATAAACAATTTCAATATTTATTTTTATCTCAATTGGTTTATTAACATAAAAGCAGATCCATATATTAAGTAAAGTTATAGTTTATCAAAAAGTTTAGTTTAAAATAAAATAACATTCTAATATTAAGGACTCACAATTTTTTTTTTTTTCTATTTTCATATGTAACACACATATGACAATAAGAAAAATTCCATTCTTAAATGGAATACTGTGCTTGCTTCAGCACCACATATTCTAACTGGAATAGTTATTGATACCAGCTAAAGGTCTTTTAGATACCGTGAAAACTAAAAAAATTGATACAAATTTAACCATTACTGAACAAAGAAATATTTAAATCATTTAGATTATAGATTATTGCACATTAGCCAAATCTTATCATATGGTGAAGCATTGCTGCAGGGGCCTTTTTAGTGATATTTCATAGGAAATATCAAGGATGCCATGGTATGTAAGCCCTTGGAAAATTTCTTCTCTACTTGGATTTAAAGTAGTTCTTCACACCACAGGGTAATCAGAGCCCTGGTATTATGAGACAAAGCAGTCATCCAGGGACTGAAGTTGGAAAATGCGAGAACACCATCAAATGGTCTAATTTGTGGCCAAAAATAAATACCATCTATTATTGAAGCCAAAAGCAGGTAAGTAAGGTAAAAGTAGCATGGGATTCAGAAGGAAGAATTCAGACTGGACTGGAACAGTACTTACTCTGCATAAATCAAGGGCTACATTACACACACACACACACACACGTGTGCATGCATACACTCTCATAGAAGCAATATGTGTCAGTTTATAAGAAAATCATTTCAATATTTTTATAAAGTGCTAATTTAAAGGAGTCCTCTAAAGACATTGTAATATATTCTGCTGGACCAGGTTAACTGATCGTACTGTCAAGACTCCACTGCCTAAAGCAAGAAAATAGAAGAAAACAGCAACAGTATCTACTTCTCCCTTGTAGAGCCACATTTCTCAGCAGATGCACTGTTGTATTAATAGTGACCTAAGTACACACAGATTGCACAATTAGTGATAGAATATTTTGAGTTTATACCTATGCTGTGCAAAAGGTCAGGGAAATAGAGTCAACCTACACCATGCCTTTTTTCTTTTACTATCAATATATTTACAATGAAATGTGTCTAGTTCTTATATTTTCAAATTAAATGACAAATTGCTAGAACATCGATTTAGTGAAAATAGTGAAACTAATAGTTCATGCTGTCACAACGAGGTATTGAAATTAGAGTAAGATGATTATTTCAATGACGTTTTTGAAGGACAAAGATATGTTAGTCAATAGATGTTATAGGTAACATAAAAATTGTCTCATCAAATCTTGAATAGAAATATTTCCAACAAACCGACTTTATTTTGAAGAAGTAAATATTTCTAAAATAATGTATTATTCTCAAAGTGGAGACTACCAAAATTTAACATTTAAATGTAGGCTGTAGGCTATCTTTCATTTTAAGAGGACATTTAAAAAATTTTTAATTTGGTACCTTTTTTCATTTTGGGGAAGTCTAATTATCAAACATGCTATAGAGAATAATAGCATATGAAATGTGAAATACAAAGAAGACAGTTTTAGAGAGTTAGAATTCAATATGTTATTTTAGAATAGAGATGAAAAGTCGGGGAGGAGGTCATGCAACTAGAATTATTTTGGGGACATTTTCAAAAGTGATGCTTCCCAGTTCATATTCTAGACGTATTAACTGAAAATTGCTAAGTGTGACTCAGACATCAGAATATTATATTCTCAGAGAGACTATAATGAACTAACTGAGTTAAGAGTTCTTTCTTAATTTAAACAAGAATATACTGTATTCTACAACTTAGAATGATATCACAAAATGGACTTAGTATATTTTGGGTGCATTTCATTTTATAAATCTAATCTTTCATGCCTATTCATCTGTAAATTGCCCTGGTGCTCAAATTCATAACTTTCATAATACAAGGAATACATGATCTAACCTAACTAAAAATGTATAGATTATTATATTTTCTCTCTATTTTTCAAATAATTTATTTTCTAATAGTTTACTTAGCATCTTTTAAGTAAATTACAGAGGCCAATTCAGATAACTTTGAAAATTTGGCCTAGTTTATTTAACGTTTAAAGCTAATTGTAATAATTTATGCATTACAGAAGTAAATAATATAGTATTAGAAATTGCAGTCTTCAAATAAAAATACAAGTTTTCTGGAATAATTGAATATACAATATGAAAGAAAGGAGGGGATACAACTTTTTATTTCTAACTTTATTTGAAGTTGAAAATTTTGAATTTAAGTTTAAATAGAACTGATAAAATTAAACGATGGCAGAAGTAAGTGCAAATAAATGGTTATGAAATGTTTATATCAAGACACTTTTTAAAAAAGGAGTGGAATAAAAAGAAATTGGCAATGTGAGATAAGCTGATTTAGAAGGTTAGAGGGGGAAAGAAAATTCCTTGCATGTTTGCATATGTTTACAATTCTAGCTTTCATTCTGGTACAAAAGAACAAGACAAAAGAAAGCTCATACTAAAATTTGAGAGAGATGTTACATTTGTGGTTTCAGTATGTGAATTATTCTTAAAGACACACAAAAAAAGTAAAGTAGGAGGTTCAAGAAAGCTGACGCTGAGGAGCTGTGCCTCCTGTAACTAAGACGCATGAGGAACAGTCAAAGAGGGTGTACAGAACCAGAGTAATTTGGTGCTAAGGAAGAAAGAGTTTTAAGAAAGGCATGGCAAATGGTCTTAAGTACACAAAATTGCGAGAGGAGGGAAAAAGCAGCAATACAATTTCTTAGAAAAATAATTTCTGAAGTAGTTATCAATAATTTTTATGTGTCATCCTTCTCTTTTTTAAGAAAAGCAAAATCAATTTTGTGTAATAAACTTAGCCTACCTTGTTATCTTTAATATTTTATTTCATATAAATATAACATAAATAGAATAATCCACTATATTTTTCGTAGCATGACTTGTGACAGCTTATACTTTTGTAAATACAATTCTAAGAAATTACAAACTTAATTAGCAAGAAAATTCCAGGAAAGAGAAATTCATTCAGGTAAGGTAAAAAGTGAGAGAAAAGGACATTGACAATTTTTTATGTTTTCATTTCTCCTTCTCTAAAACACTGAAAACTATATTAACTATATTTTTGCATATTATGCTATAATATAAAGATTTTTACAATCTCCTCTATTGGATATCAATGACCAGTAGGTTTTATATTGTATAGAAAATGATGAAATGTGAAGAAGTAGTTAAGAGATAGGTAAATATCTAACCATATTATTTTTTGTCTAATTAAATTTGCTGTCAGAATTTGAAAAACATTCCTGTGTTTAACAGCTGGGAAAATAGAGCCTTCTCAGAGGTAAGAATTTTAATTGCCACAGATGAAATACTCATTTTAATTTTATCTGCTAAGTAAATTATTAATGGCACACTATAATACTAAATGGATTTCTCCCACCCTCCCTTTCTTTGACTTCAATATAGATATGAATTACGTATTTGCTAGAGTGAAGCCACAGCTGAAATTCCCATTTTAATAATTGTAAGCTTCTTCCCAAGTAATAACACCTACCTATGACAGAATTACCAGTTAACATGCCAGCAAAGTACCCTATAATTATCTTCACAATTTCAATCTAATACCAGTAGTGACAGTCCTAACCAGCAAAAAAAAAAAAAAAAAAAAAAAAAAAAAAAAAAAAAAAAAAATCACTAAGGGGTTTATTTTATTTCCAAAAGCATTGGCAATTTACTGTCCTTCTTTCAGTGAAAAGTACACAAGTCAAGGAATAATTTAATTTTGAAAGCAAAAAAGTAATATTTAAGTGAAATCTGATCTGAAAAAAGATTTATTTCTTTATTCAACAAACATTTATTAAGAAGCTATGTTTCATGATGTGAACTTGCCTTTGAAAATAAAGGCCATGAAAAAGGGAAAACAATCAGAATCTGTCTTCAAGAAACCTGGTACATCCTCTACATGTAGCTTATACTCAAAGACTAAGACACTGAATTCCAGTCATCATATTTATTCCATCTATCAGAAAGCAGAAAGGAAGGAAAAAGGATGGTGACCACTTTTTACAGGATGTTTTAGAGTTGCAATATCATACCTCTTCATGGTCGTTTGGACAATGCTTAGTCACAAGACCTCACCATTTCCAAGGAAGTAAGGAAATACGGTCTTTATTTTGTGTATCCAAGACCAAGGTAAAATCCTGGGTTACTTTGCTAAGGAAGAAAGGTGTGATGGATACTGGGAGTTATGAGCAGTTTCTGCCTTGTTATGTAATGTCAACTGCATCTGAGGACTATGAGGTCCAAGAGAAAACAGAGTTTGCCAGAGTAAATGAATGAGGAAGAGAAGGGCCACTGATTAACTATCATTTTGGTCATTTTTACATTTGGTTGTATATTCAGGCTGACATTTCATGTCATTAAAAGACATAGACACGACAATTTTCTTTCCTGAAACTCTGTTCAGGTAAGCATCTGGCTGACAGCATTTAGAAGAGTGATTCTCAAAGTCTGAAGATCTCAGGTGGTCTGAGTCACCTGAGGTGCCTTACAAAAAATTCACATACCTATACCCAACTATACAACTATTGACAGATTATTTGGGGACAGGACAGAGAACATATTTTAATAAGCTCTCAGTGTGACTCTTACATATAGTTGTTTAGAGAACAATAGAACTAAGAGACATTTCTGGGCAACTTGGATTCCAGAATCTAGGTCTGGGTGATAGAAAAATTATTTTCCTAAAAAAATAATTGGTAATTGTATCCAAATATGAATCATTGAATTTTATTCTCTCTTTCGTAATTTACTGATTACACACACACACACACACACACACACAGTTTTGTAGATAGCTTATGTCCAGAAAATGAGAATTAAGTACTCATGGTGTTTATCTATATCAACCTGTCTGTCTTGTTCTAAGGAAAACATATTAAATAATTTCAATGTCATAAAATACTAAAAGATATTTACTTTTTAAAGTAAGGATGCTCTAAGAATAACTCATTTATATGGAATGAAAGTGGTTCAGTGCACTATATAGAACCTAAATCAGTTACCAGTTTTCTATATGCCTTCTGAACATATACCTCACCTCTCACAGGGAGCTTATAGAAATGGAACAATATAAAGGTTATATGTAAAGAGTTCCTACAATACTGAATAATTGGATTGTTAGTTGTCAAGGCCTTCACCTGCATATCTGTACAGATTGGAAAGGTGATGTTTTACAGAAATGTAGGTGAGACCATTTGTCTTGACATGCTGCACTGCAGGAACCTGACTGCCTTTTATGATAAGGCCAAACTGGACACCTTTAAGCTGCTGGTGCTAGCAATGAGAACATTCTAATTGAGTGCCTTTGTTCCTTTTCTTCATTGAAACGGGATCGGTTTTGTTCATTTACACATGCACATAAAACCATTTGGGTTCATTTGTTGCAATTGTTAGAGGCAGGTATTTGTGAAATACTGTTGGCAATGTTTAAATATAATTTATCTCTTCTCACAGATGACCACAATCCTAGCAAAACCTTTTTATTCTGTACATTATGATTTAGCTATTTATTCATTTTTATTCCTCTAGCCACACTAGATTTCTTGAACAGTCATTTCAAATTCCATTTAGGGAATAACACCAAGGGGCATGACCAAGATGAATAAGATTTCCCATTTGTACTCTGAAGAGCTGGTATTTGGATGTGACTTTGAATGAAAGAATGCATTTCTGGAAAGTTAATAAATCATGGTGTGCATTTATAATAAAACTAAACTATAAATTTCTTGAGAAAAATAAAATATTAAAGCATTTTAAAACAATTACTAGATTTAACTTGATTTTTTTTCTTTCAAGGGAATGTAGCCCCTCTGCAGAGTGATTGAAGACCTCCATTTTATTATAAATTTATTCCCTTACATCTGGATGATAAGTAGAATAAGTGAGAATACTGTGGAAAATATATATTTTAACAATATCAGCACACTAGTTAAGTAGTAGGTTTGTGCTAGGGCACAATTCAATGTAAGTCATCCAAAATATAAAGAAATAATATTTCACACTTACTATAATAATGATTTTCAATGTTGTTTAAACCTATTAAGACTTTGGGAACATTTATTGATTGGCTCATACCAATAGATTGTCAATGAATAAACTTTTAGTCTCTATTTGAAAGTAATCGTATACATGAGCTTATAAAACTATATAGATATATAAATACTGTTTGTAAAGCTCTTTATTTAATCTCCACATACTATATTATAACCGATTGTTTAAATACCTAATTTGTATAAGAAACCATAAACAAATAATGGAGAAGTTATTTAGTGAGAAATTATGAAAATTCAGAAGGATTAATGGGCTGAAATTATTTTATTCAGAGAACATACTATCAGTACACAAAATAATCTTATTCTTTGTATATAGAAACTCAGTTGTTACATTGAAAATTTGTACTTCTTGCTACAAAACAGGATGTGTAGACATTGACAGAAACTGTAATGATAAGGAATTAATTTTTAAGCATGTCTAAAACTGAGTTTCCAATACCCATTCACGTCCTAATATATACACCCTACACACACACAAACGCGATGATAGTTTTACAGCAAAGTCTATTAAAGTCACTCTCCCAATTGAAATGATGTCTATATCTCTCCATTGCTTAATATGACACACAGAGTCATTTGCCAGTGTGCCTAACCTAAATTCCTTTCTTCAATTTCCACTCCTCCTTCAGTGTTTTTTCTGCCTCATATATATCTCTCCATTTTGATTCCCCAGTAGGTTATTCCAATTCAGATATCTTTAGCATGGCTCATGCTCTTTCCTCTGCTTGGGAACAGCATGACTTCTCACCTCCATCACTTCTTTTCTATCAAAGAAGTTCTTAGACTTGCGTGTTTTTGCATTTTACATGTTTTCTCAGTTTCATCTATAAGAAATCCTGCCATGGACTATAACTGAATTTGCTGGAATTGTCTATTTTGTACCAAGTATTTCTTTCTTTTTTAATTATTATTATTATACTTTAAGTTCTAGGGTACACGTGCATACTGTGCAGGTTTGTTACATATGTATACATGTGGCATGTTGGTGTGCTGCACCCATTAACCCTTCATTTACATTAGGTATATCTCCTAATGCTATCCCTCCTCCCTCCTTCCTCCCCACAATAGGCCCCGGTGTGTGATGTTCCCCATCCTGTGTCCAGGTGATCTCATTGTTCAATTTGCACATATTAATGAGAACATGCGGTGTTTGGTTTTCTGTTCTTGTGATAGTTTGCTGAGGATGATGGTCTCCAGCTGCATCCATGTCCCTACAAAGGACACAAACTCATCCTTTTTTATGGCTGCATAGTATTCCATGGTGTATATGTGCCACATTTTCTTAATCCAGTCTGTCACTGATGGACATTTGGGTTGATTCCAAGTCTTTGCTACTGTGAATAGTGCCGCAATAAACATACGTGTGCATGTGTCTTTATAGCAGCATGATTTATAATCCTTTGGGTATATCCCCAGTAATGGGATGGCTGGGTCAAATGGTATTTCTAGTTCTAGATCCCTGAGGAATTGCCACACTGTTTTCCACAATGGTTGAACTAGTTTACAGTCCCACCAACAGTGTAAAAGTGTTCCTATTTCTCTACATCCTCTCCAGCACCTGTTGTTTCCTGAGAAACTAACCTGTTTGAAAAGTCAGAAAAAGCCAAATCTTAAAGAAGCAATCAAGAGAAAACAAAATAAAGAACAAAGGTTCATATATCTCACAGCTCACAAAGCCAGTGAGCTTAGTAAAAGCATATATGCAAGAAATACTTGGTTCAGACTTTTTAATGCCAAGTATTTCTTGCATATCTGCTTTTACTAAGCTCACTGGTTTTGTGAGCTGTGTGATATACGAACCTTTGTTCTTTATTTTGTTTTTTCTTGATTGCTTCAAGATTTGACTTTTTCTGATTTTCAAACAGGTTAATTTCTCTCCATTTGTATTCCCATAATATATTGTAAATAACTCGGTTTTCTACTCTGTGTTCTAATTATCTGGCTGTGGGCTGGTCTTGCTTGGGTGTCTCTTTCTTAATTTCTCAATGCAAAGCATAGTACAATTGCCAAAGGGGAATAATGATGAATGAATGGATGAACGAATTAGGTAAAAATTAAATAGTTAAAAAATCATCGAAGTATATTATGCATACAAAAATAGAAACAAGTATATATTGCAAAATATGTCATAAGTATACAGCACAATGAATTTTCAAAAATTGAGTATAGGCTTTTAAACAGCACTGCAGAAAATCCTTCATGCAGTCTTCCAATCACTATTTCAACAGTGTAATTCTATATAGACTGTTGACATCATAATATGTTTCACTTTTTGAGGGGCCTTATAGAAAGGAAACCACCCAATATATTTTCTCTTAGAAGTAGCACCTTTATATTTGTGATATTCATCCCCATTGTTTTATATAGTCATCAATAGTTTGTTGCCATTGTGGCATTTTATTCCACCTTATGGATATAATAAAATTTATTTTACCATAATTACTTTTGTTGATATATATTGAGTAGTTTCCAGATTGGGCCAGTTAGAATAATATTACAATGAATATTCTAGAACATTTATTTTGGTGAACATGAACTAGATTCTAAGGGAAGATGACAATTTAAGTATGCAAGGATGTTTAATGGTAAGCTTTATGCAGGGTTTAAGAAAAGATAAAAAGTCAAAAATGAGTGTACTTAGTTCTAGTAATCACAATGATGCTTATCAACATATGTAAGACTTGCTTAGAAAAAGATTGTGTAAAATTTTAAAGTTTAAAATAACAAAAGCCTCAGATGGTACTCCAAAATGTTTTGCATTATTTCCTCAAGCAAAGTTGATGTATTTGAGACTTTTATGCTGCTAATAGTTTTTAATTCAACATTTGAGAACTGTAAGTTTAATATAAAGATCATTTCTTATTTGTATCGGTAACCTTGTGCTTAGAATAATGCACACTGCTCTAGTACATAGTAGATGTTTAATAAGGTGTTTAATTAAATTTGTTGAATGATGAAAAACTCTGGCGATAATTATCTGAAAAAATATGAAGATCAGGAAGAAATAAAAAATAGAGAAGAGCTAGATATTCGTTGCAAAGAATTTTAACATAGTCAATTGTCACACTGTTTTGGTTATATTAACTTTAAGAATCTATTCCCCCAAAAATAACTATAGAAAAATTTTTATTTTTTTGATGACATTTTTTGATGAATGTCAACTACTGGAAACAATATGTCAAATGATACAAATTACAGTATAAGGATAGAATATTCAGCAAGTAAAACATGAAAACGTGTGGCTCATCTATATTTGGAATATTTATATTTAATTTATACATGTTAATACAAATTTTGAAAGAAGTTAAATCACTTGACATACCTAATAACCCTGGTATTGTTAAAATATAAACATATATGTTATATATTTATATATGTTAATTATATGTTATTTTTGAGAGTAAGTTGAACACCTAATGCCATTTTCTCTAAATCTTTTAATATGTATTTCTTAACAAGTACACATTTTTTAATCTGACTACAGTACAATTAGCAAAATCAGAAACAGCATTGATGCATTACTATTATTTATTCTACTCAATACACACACACACACAAACACACACAGTATTTTTGCAAAGTTTTTTACAAATTTAAAATTATACCAAAGTTGAAAACAGAATGCATTTACATATACAAATTTTTAAAAAGAGTGAGTGGATACCTATATTTTTTAGGATGATTGGTAATTTGTGTTTTCCTTTCTTTTATATTTTACTTTAAAATATTCCCCCAAATAGCTCAGGAATAAACATAGTTGTCAAGTTTGGATATGTGCATCCATTGAGGTTTACTTGACTGGCACAGTGGATAAAATGCCTGATGCCTCATGTAATGACCGAAACCAGGGTCAGCAAATACTACATATGTATTTCCTGATTTCTCCCACCATGACATCTACTCACATATATTGCATTTATTTCTGTTTCATGACTGTCAGCCCTCAGGCCTTGATCAGGTTTCCAAATTTTGTTTAACACTGTCCTCCAGACATTTGATTCTATTTGGCAAAGGAGAAGATTTTCTGTCTTAGAAGGGGAGACATTAGGCAAAATACTATAGAGGAAACTTACAAAAACAGCATTGATAGTTTTGAAACGGAACTTATTCGAATGATTGTGAAATATAAAAAAAAAAAAAAAGAAAAAAAAAAAAAAACCCTGGTAGTCCCATAAATCTGGATTATACTGAACACCAGTTTAAACTACTATTATTTATCTTTCTTTTCTTCTTTTGGTCAAAGATAGTCTTTATTGCAAATAGAGCTGAAAATTTTTCTGGAAAAAATGTTTGTTTTCATTTTAATTGTTGACAAATTTTAATTATTTGTTTTTACATTCTTGCATTTACTTATAATTATACTAAAATATTGGTCCATCTCTGGTAGAAGTAATCATACAGTTTATGTTCTTTTTTGAGAAAGATTACATGAATAGGATAATTTTAAATGACTATTCATGGTACTATTTTAATAGATACAGTACCATAGTTGCATATTGTTGGCTGCCTGCCAGTTATATCCTCAATTTGTACATGCAACATGAAAAAGCTTAAAGATTGTCAGCGTTGAAACAAGAATAAGCCAATATATCTCATATACAAAGATTCAGGATAAAATCTAAACTACTAGATGAATTACAAATAGTTACATTTACCTTGCTTCCAAGACTTCCTCCATTTAAAATACATGTCCATACTGTGTGCCTAAAGAATTAAAGCAGTCAGTATATATGTGGTTTTCATGCAGATTAATACATTCCTTAACAGTCATTTTGTTCTTTTCAGTTCAAAAAAGTAGTATATACTCTACTTGTATACAAGGAAGTTACAATTTTCTTTCAGGAGAAATTGAAATGCTTCTGAATATAAATAATTATATCTATTATAGAAATAAATATACAACATGCAGTAAATATAGATGCAGTTATTTTTTTCTTTTTTCTTTCTCTCTCTTTTTTTTTCTCCTGATGGAGTCTCACTCTGTTGCCCAGGCTGGAGTTCAGTGGTGTGACCTTGGCTCACTGCCACCTCCACCTCCCGGGTTAAAGAGATTCTCCTGTTTCAGCCTCCCGAGAAGCTGGAATTACAGGCACATGCCATCATGCCCAGGTAATTTTTGTATTTTTAGTAAAGCTGGGGTTTCACCATATAGTTTAGGTGATCTCAAACTCCTGATCTCAAGTGATCCACCCTCCTTGGCCTCCCAAAGTGCTGGAATTACAGGGATGAGCCACCACACTTGGCAATTTTTTCATTACTGAACAATTATTTAAATAATCTTGGTACCTCATTTACTTTCCAATTAGGAGGCAAATGTCTTACTAATACTACATTTAAATGTTTTATTTTTTTTCCCCAATACTGAAAGTTCTCTTTATTTTCTTCTTCTTTTTTTTTTTTTAATGAAATCATGAGATCAGTATATGAAACTTGGTTCTATTTCATTGTTATAGTGAAAACACATTTAGAGAAATCTTGTTCAAAAGGAAGGTCAAGTACATGACTAGCCATTTTGTGTTTCAGTATGTTTATTAATCACACATAGAACACATACATCATTACACTAATATGGAGCAACACTCATAATATTGCAAATTCTCTATTCATGACAAAAAAGGAAGAATATAGTGGTACTGGCATTGTGACCAAGGACCAGATATGGTCTAACAATCTATTTTTGAGGTCAAGTGGCCATATTTTGAGGATGGTTGTGAGAACAATGCCACTTTTATGGAAAAACATTCTCATAATTCTGAACAGCTTTGTGGGTTTAGCCCTCTCCTTGTTGGAATCAAAGACAGAATCAATCACATCACAGTTTACGTCACATTTGTGTTCAGGGATTAAAATTCTGCTAAATATACACTCCAAGTGTCCAGAGCCAGGATTCCAAAGTAGGACCAAATTAAAGCTCAATATCTGTCAAGATACTGCAGAAGTAATTCTATAATCTCTGTATTGAGAAACACATAAAAGAGAACATCTTCTGAAAAACAGACTTCTAAAGTAATTTTATAGTTCACAAAGAAATCCAAATTTATGAATGCATTTAAATAACACTAACAAAATGTGGAATAGGGAGAGCTAAGGAAATAAACCACATATCTCTGTATAATATAAAATTGAATTAAAATAAAATAAAAAAGATTGAATTGGCCAATAAATAGTATTAGTACTGTTTGCATCTTAAATGTAATAAAAACATTAATATAAGATCACAGAATTATACCCTACACAAAACAGAAGTATAGGTAGGTCAATGGTCTAATTGTGAGAACGTAAAATTTAAAACTACAGGTAACAGAAAGGAACTAGTTCTGTGATATGGTACTAAAAAAAGACTTTTTGGCTGGGCGCAGTGGCTCACGCCTGTAATCCCAGCACTTTGGGAGGCCAAGGTGGATGGATCACCTGAGGTCAGGAGTTTGAGACCAGCCTCACTAACATGGTGAAAACCCATTTCTATTGAAAATATGAAAATTAGCTGGGTGTGGTGGTGCGTGCCTATAGTCCCAGCTACTCAGGAGACTGAGACAGAAGAATTGCTTGAACCTGGCAGAGGTTGCGGTGAACCAAGATCATACCACTGCACTCCAGCCTGGGTGACACAGCGAGACTGTCTCAAAAAGAAAAGAAAAAACAAAAAGAAATTCTTTCTTAAATAAGCAAAAAATAACAGAAATATTAATAAATTTGGCAATAGGAAATACAAATATAAAAACAACTGTTTTGCAACACACACATGTGCACGTGCTTGTATGCACTATAAGTGCCAAAGAGCAAGGAAATATGAACTGCTAATCAAAAAATGAAGAGGCAACTATGACATACCTAAAGATGATCAGGTTAGAAGACAGGGCAGGTAGAGACATTAAAATAACTGTAATTAATATATTAAAGAAAATTGAGGAAAAATTAAAAACTGGAAGGGATGGAAAATTTTAAATATTAAAAACTTAAAAACACTTAAAATTATAGAATTCAAAATTATAACTAATGAAATGAATAACATAAAGGAAGGCTTATCAGGCAATTAGACACTGGCTATAACAAACTTTTCAAGGCATCACATAGTTCAATTAACTGAAAAATAAAAAAGAATAAAGAGATGTGTTATACATGCTCTGAAGGACTTGCATACATATAGTAAGAAACAGAGGAAGAAAATGTAGATTAAGAATGACAGAAACAATATATAAAGGGATAAAGTATGAGAATTATCTGTAAGTAATAGAAGATATAAATCTACATGTTCAGGAAGTTTCATAAAGTCCCATGGGTTATACACAAGGAAGAACCCACATGGAAACACTGTAGTAAACCTGCAGACAAGCAATGACAAAATGGAAGAAAATCTTCAAAACAGCCAGATATTTGTAGAACTGGGAAACAAAAACCTAAAAAGTAAAAACAGCATGACAGCTGACTTTTCTGAAGAAATGATGAAATTCAAGACATAATGGAATGGCATTTGCAATATGTAAGAAGGAAATAATTGCTAATGTAGAATTCTATACCTTCCAAATTTGAGTTGGAATACAGAGGTTTCAGATAAACGAAACCATGGGAATTCATTATTAGTAAGGAGAAAAGCTTATAGGGAAACCAGGCAGAAGTAACTAAGATCTATAACGCAAAAATAGAAGAAAAATGAAGACTATTGGGAATGGTAAGCATTCGGATAAATGTAAAAATTGTTTGACTATACAAAATAATTTAATGTTTCATAGAGTTTAAAATATATGTAGAACTAAAATAAGTAAAATTAAAATGACAGGAAAATAAATAGTTTATATGTTCCAATGTTCTAGTATTTTAGAAATATCAGAAAATTGAGTAAAGTAATCTTTGGTGTTATACCATGATAAATCAAGGATGCTGGATCAGAAGAATAGTATGAATTAAAGGATAAAGCAATTAACTAGTGAATAGAAGGGGAAAATGTAATTTAAAAAAAAGATTAGTGCAAAACAAGGCATAGAAGAAGTAAAAGTGGAAAATAGAGATATGGCCAAATAAAATATTGATAGTAAAAATTAAATTGATTGTCTAGTCTATGAAGATTGACAATTTAAATAATATTGTTTTTAAATGACAGCATACATAATATTTTTGAAATTCGCAAACAGGAAAAGAAAACATAAAATTTTATCTCCCTTATGAAATCTTCAATTCTTTTAACAGAGTAATTTTCAGACATAGATGACATCAACAGTGATTATTTCCCACCAGCTATTAAGTAAGGAAACTACACTAAACTTTAATAAACTCTTCTCAAGAATAGGAAAGAAGGAAACTTTATATGGCTATTTCTGATTTGAATTCCAAAGGCTGACATGGAAATTATAAGATAAATACATATAAATTAATTTTGTCATGAATTTAGTATATAAATCCTAATGTAGGTATTAGCAAATATTTACCAAAATATATTTACATATATGATATTGTAAGAATGAATATCTTAAATAGTAAGAATATTGAAGATACATATTGGATAGATGGATTGATGGGTGCAGCAAACCACCATGGCACATGTATACAATGTAACATGCCTACACGTTCTGCACGTGTATCCCAGAACTTAAAGTAAAATAAAAATAATAACAATAAAAAATACACGAGGAAATAAATACATTTAAGGTGATTTGAATTGGATTTTTCAGGTTTAGAGTGGAAAGTAAATAAAAATAGTGATTCAAATATATGTAATAAAAATTTTAGTAAATAAAATTTTATCAATATAAAGTAAAACATTTAAAAGTAAGCACATGAGAAAATAAATTGAAGTAAATAATACAAAGAAGAAGATGAGAAAACAAGAATATCTAGAAAGATAGGAATAGATGGTTCAGCAATTTCAAATATATCAGTAAATTCAATAAGCTCAAATAACATATAGAGCAGTAAAACCACATAGATATAGTTACATGCAGTTATAAATATTAATACTGATGAACCTTAAATATATACAGGTGAATAAAAAGGTAGTAGCCAGAAAAATAAATGCATTTTTATGATTTCTATAATTTTAAATAAATGCAAACAAGATTACACATTTTAGAGATATTAATATAATTTAAAATGTTAAAGATATTCAAAATTCAAGATAGTGCTACCTTTAGTGGAAGAAAGAGGTATACGAGAGGCTTAAAATGTGTTGAGATGTTCCAGTTTATTTTTTTTTTTTTGAGATGGAGTTTCACTCTCATTGCCCAGGCTAGAGTGCAATGGAGGTATCTCAGCCCACTGCAACCTCTGCCTCCTGGGTTCAAGCTACTCTCCTCCCTAGTAGCTGGGACTACAGGCATGTGCCACCACACCTGGCTAATTTTTGTATTTTTAGTAGAGACAGGGTTTTGCCATGTTGACCAGGCTGGTCTCCAACTCCTGACCTCAGTTGATCTACCCGCCTCGGCCCTGCAAAGTGCTGGGATTATAGGCATGAGCCACCGAGCATGGCTAGATGTTCTATTTTATTTTATTTTTATTTTTATTTTTTAGAGATAGAGTCTTGATCTGTCCTCTAGGCTGAAGTGCAGTGGCATGATTGCAGCTCACTGCAACCTCGAAGTCTTGGGCTCAAGGGAATTTCGGGGAGGTTTTTTGTTTTGTTTTGTTTTGTTTTGTTTTTTCCTCCAAAGATTCTGTATATTATTAAAATTTGAGAAACACTGACTTCTATAATTTTCTCTTGGTAGCTTTGAAGGAAATAATTGGCAAATACTTACTGATATCACTCTGACAGTTTAGTCTGGATGGAGCAGCCCTGAACCCCTTGAATGTCTAAGTCTTTTTTTGTTGGAGACGGATGTGGTATCTCCCTCTGTTTCCAAGGTTGGAGTGAAGCAGAGTGATCTCAGCTCACTGCAACCTCCACCTCCCAGGCCTCAAGCACTCCTCCCTCCTCATCCCCCAAAGTAGCTGGGACTACAGGCATGCATAACCTGCCCAGATAATTTGTTAATTTTTTGTAGAGATGGGGTTTCACCATTCTGCCCAGGCTGGTCTTGAATTCCTGGACTCAAGTGATCCTCCCACCTGGTTCTCCCAAAGTGCTGGGATTATAAGTGTGAGCCAATGTGCCCAGCCAGAATGTTGTATATTATATGATAGATGTGGGAAATCTGGGTTTTTATTGAACAAATTTTTTATTTCTTTGTATAGTTTTAATACTGCCAAATTAATTTTAATAACTATTTAGAGAAGATTCTCACAAAAATATATCCCACAAAATATTAATATGTATAATATAAAACAAATTCTAATCACTACAAATAACAGACAACTCATTAAATTTTGGTAGCTAATATGGACAGGCAACTCAGAAACTTATGAAAATTTGCCCAACCTCACTAGTAGTTTTGAAAAGTAGATCAAAACAAGACATGTTTTAATAATCAGCTAAATAACTCTAAGGTATAATATCAAGTAATAACAAATTTGCAATTAAAAATATCCTTCCAAACATTTAGAAAGGAAAATAATGTAGTAAATTTAAAAACAAGTTGTTTTTACTTAAAGAAATTACATTTTTAAATTATGAGCCAACAATTCCAGTTCATTTTATGTTAGAAATATTTCACATATCAATACAAAGCGTATTATGCAAGTTTTTGGTAAAATACACTGAAAACTATTTGTACTTTTTTTAGTGTTAAAGTCACAAGATAGAATATTATGTTGCAGTTAAATGTAAATAATTAGCACTCTATATTTATAGATGGGAATAATTTTTCAGTAACAACATACTGAGAGACAGACATCAATATGCATAATAAGATAATTTACATAATTTTTACATGCAAAAATTACACACTTTATACAATAATTATTAGATTATTGGCTAATATTTACCGTGGGTTGATCATTGTTCTGATACTTTATATACATTAAATCATTGACTTCTCACAACTCTGTATTTTAGACAATTTTACTTTACCTATTTTATGGAAACAAATACTGAGACACAGAGGATAAATAATTGAGCCTAAGTCATCACACATTAAGTGGCAGAATCAATATTTGAACCCAAACGGCCTGGTTCTGGAATCTGTGTTCTTAATCATTCTTCTATGTTGTCTGTGTGTACATGTGTTTGTGGGTGTGACGTGTCTATTTAAAATAATAATGAATAAAGAAGCATTCCATAGAATCTGTTAATAACTGTGTCATATTGGAGGGAAAAGTAACAGGACTCAATAAAATAGTTCACTAGTTTCATATGTCATTTTTATCTTTTTAAAAAATATGTGTGTCTAATAATACCTTTGTTTTCTTGAAGTATCAAAGTGTAATTGCTAAGAGTAATATGGGGCTTGGCAGAGGGGATTTCAACTAGAACAGAGCTTAGAAATCAATCACATTATAATCCTAAAAGCCCTCAAATATTATTTCATGTGGCCCTTCCAGCTTTCCAGGCTAGTAAACAGAAAACATTATTTTACTTACTTGCACTTGGGAGTGTTCAGTGGCTTGTTCATGCTCATAAAATACTTGTAAAAGTCAGTCCAGATAAATGACACACATTTATAGACAACAGTGCCTACAAAATGATAGGATGAGGTGCTATTTGGAAGGGGAATAGATGAGCATAAAGCTTTGTTCTTGCATGTGCTTTTCACTCTTCTCCTTTTCCTTATTATTAGGACTCTTTATATACTAGTGAAGGTTCTTCAAACGGAACCTAGAGGATACGTGTGTGTATGTACATATCTACACATACAGTTATGCACCACATAATGGCTCTTTGGTCACCAATGAACTGCATATATGAGAGTGGTCTCGTAAGGTGATAATACTCTATTTTTGCTGTATCTTCATGCTTCAATATGTTTACTCGTACAAATCCTTATGATTGTGTTACAATTGCCTACCATACCCAGTAGAGTAACTTGCTACAGGTCTATAGCCTAGGAGTAATAGGCTATACCATATAGCCTAACTGTGTCGTAGGCTTTACCTTTTATGTTTGTGTAAGTAGGACACTATGAAGTTGACTCAATGACAAAGTCACCTAACAATAAATTTCTCAGACCACATACTCACTGATAGGTGACACATGACTAAATATGCGCATGTGTGTAGGCAGACATACACATACATATATGTAAAAGGACATTTACTATGGTGAATTGGATTATGGAGTTGTGAGGATTATGGAGGCTGAGAATTCCCACAATCTGCTATCGGCAAGCAGGAATCCTGGAAAGGCGGCAGTATTATTCAGTGAGTTCGAAGACCTGAGAACCAGGGGAGCAGATGTTATAACAACCAGTCCAAGGGCAGGAGAAGATGAGGTGAGACATCCAGCTCAAGCTGTGAGGCATAAGAAAAGGGACAGATTTCTTTGCTCTCCATCTTATTTGCTTATTCGTGTTCAATTAGATGATGCCCAACCATACTGGGAAAGGCAATCTGCTTTACTGAGTCACCCTTTGAAATGCTAATATCATCTAGAAACACCCTCATAGACACATGCCAGAAGCTGTGATTAATATCAGCACCCTGTGGCCCACCCAAGTTGGCATATAAAATTAACCATCACAGGACTACACCTTGTTAACTTGGCACCAATAAGCACCCTCTTAAACCATATTTAAATTCTAATTAAAGGCAATAACAAGGTCATAATTCCACATATCATGATACAGCTATCTTGCCTACAAATTAGAATGCACTAACCACTTCCCTGAATTGGAGATAAACTCTTGAGTGGTTTAATTTTTTAGTAACTTACAGGTTATCATATGAGATTAATGATACTTAAGTGCTGTGATAAAAATTCAACACACTTTACATGATAAGGGAATATGAGAGGAAAGAAAATTAAGATATTCCTACATATATATATATAAAATTTATAAGTATATATACTATATATTATACTTTAAACATATACGCTCATAACAAAATAAGGAGGAATACCATGACACTTAAAAACAGTTCTTATTTCTGTAATTGGTTGTGTGGTTGCAGCTAGGGTTTATAGGGACTTTCTTCCACTACCCATCCTGCATTTCTTTTACTTTCAGAAAGTACCTCAGCTGGTTGTGGTTATTTAGCTGGTGGACTAACACAAATCTTTATAACTGAAGGGTCCAGGTCAGGAGTAGTCCTTCCTGAATTGGGTTGTTGTAGTTTTCTATTGACCTTAATCACAGGGCATGAGAATACTATGAGACATTTTAAAGAATCTCCTATATTCTAGAAAAACTATTCTTACCTCTATTGTGGAGTAGCACTTCATTTCCTTAAGTTTCTTTGTCAATAATTTCCAATTATGTTTCTTGTCCCTAACCACCCAGCCAAACCACTGGCTACAGCCCATGAATTGGTACATAATCTCACATCTGGCCATTTTTTCTTCCAAGTGAAGTGAAAAATCAGGTGCACTGCTCAAATTTCTGTCCAATGAGAGGATTTGCCTTCTCTATTGTCCTCTAGGGATGTACCAGAGAGGGACTCTCTCACTGCAGCAGTTCACTTGGTGGTGACTGCATATAATGCATGACCATCTGTAATCCAGGTCCAAGTCTTCTCTTCTTCTGTCAACTCACCATAGAGGCTGCCCCATGAGACCACAAGTGCAGGCTGAAAGAGAAAAGAGAGAGTAACGAAGCTGGGAGCACAGGCATTTGGACTACTTGTTTATGTAATTTATTTCTGCCTTCAGAGTCTGCTCCAGTCTGATCATGTATATACCATTTCCATTTTATGATGGAGTGTGCTACGCCTGTTCAACCTCATGGCTTAGTGAGTCAGATAACACCAAGTTCATGATGAGCAGCTAATATTACATGCTAACTTTGTGGCTCATGGTTTAGGGTTCAGTCTCTGCTAAGGCCTAGTAGTAGACCAAGATCTGTTTTCCAAAAGGAGAGTGATTACCTGTGGAGGATGATAGGACCTTGCTCCAAAATTGTAAAGACCTGTGCTGCAATTCACCTTTGGCAGTCTAAAAAATGCCATTTTAAATAGCATTTCTTTTTATATTTATATTTTTTTTGAGACAGGGTCTCACTCTGTCACCTAGGCTGGAGTACAGTGGCACAATTTTGGTTCACTGCAACCTCTGACTCCTAGTCTCAAGTGATCCTCCCACCTCAGCTTCCAGAGTAGCTGAGACTACAGGCACACACCACCATGCCCGGCTAACTTTTTGTATGTTATTGCAGAGACAGGCTTTCACAATGTTGCCCAGGATGGTCTTAAACTCCTAGTCTCAAACAATCCACCTGCCTCAGCTTCCCAAAGTGCTGGAATTAGAGGTGTGAGCCACCACGCCCAGCATAAACAACATTTCTATTTGCCACTGACACCTTAACCATCATTGGATTTACTGGATCACATGAACCAGTGACAGAGCAGCTCACATAGCAGCTTGGACTTGTTGCATAGTCTTATTCGGAGCCTCATTCAAAACAAGTAGCTTCTCAAGTTACTCAGTAAATGAGTTAGACTAACACACTGAAATGCCTGCTGCCTCCAAAATTCAAAATGTTCAGTAGGCATTGCACCTCTCTTTTGGTTATAGGAAGGACCAGATAACTTGCCCTTCACCTTAGAAGATATATTCAACATGCTTCACACTGCTAGACTCCTAAAAATTTCACTGAGACAGAAAGCAGCTGAAATTTCATTGAATTTATTATTCACTTTCTGATACTCAAATATGTTACCTGTCATTCTAAACTGGTGACTACTTCTTGCTCACTAGGTCGAATGAGCATAATTTCATCAATGTAATGGACTCATGTGACATCTTGTGGAAGAGAAAGGTGTTCAAGATGTCTGCAAACTAAATTACAGCACAGAGCTGGAGAGGTGATAGACCCTTGAGGTAGGAAAGTGAAAGTGTATTGCTGGCCTTGCCAGCTGAGGGCAAACTGCTTCTGGAAATTTTTACTAACAGGTGTTGAGAGGAAAATAAAATGCCAGATCAAACGTTTATATCAGGTACCTGAGAATATATTAATTTGTTGAAGCAATGAAACCACATCTGGAGAGAGGTGCAGTTGGAGTCACAATCTTGTTAAGTTTACAATAATTCACTATGACGCTACAAAATTCTGTCTTGTACAAGGTTAAAGAGGAGAGTTAAATGGGAATGTGGTGAGAATCAACACTCCTGCATCTTTCGAGTCCTTAATGGTGGCACTAATCTCTGAAGTCCCTCCAGGAATATGACATTGTTTTGGGTTTACTATTTTTCTAGATAGAGGCAGGTTGAGGACCTTACACAAGGCCTTTCCCAACATAATAGCCCTCTTTCCATAGTCAAGGAACCAATATGGAGATTCTTCCATTTGCTTAATACATCTATTCATTTATGCTTTCAGGAGTTGGAGAACTAATCACAGGGTAGATTTGGGGACCTACTAGGTCCACTGTAAGTTAAACCTGAGCTAAAACTCCAAGGAACACCTGACCTTCATGAGCCTCTACTCTGACTGGTAGGCCACAATGATGTACAGAGACTCTTAAAATTAGTATCCATTTAAGCCTGATTATTATATGTTTCCCCAGTGTACCATTATCCTGGCAAAGAATAACAGCATAAATTTATGGTAGCATACTTGGGTCTTTTCTTATAAGTATCTGGCCTCCTCTTTATTAAAGAGTTTCTTATTCTATAAAGTGGCTCAAACCTGGGAATTGACTGAGTGGCTGTGACTCTGTTTTTATAATCCAGGTTACATTTTTATTCACTTGACCTAAAACTTTCTGCTTATACAAATCAAGAAAAATGTCAGTAGGCTTCCACTATGTTTTAAAATGTGTCTCTTCCAAAATTTATATTGAAACTTAATCCTCATGGTGGTGATATAATGAGGTGTGGCTTTGAGGGAAGTGATAAAATTATGAGGGTTTCATCCTCGTGAATGTATTAGTGCTTATAAAAGGGCTGGTGGGTACTAGCTTAGGCCATGTTTTGCACAGCTGCTCTTCTGTCATGTGAGAATACAGCATTCATTCATTTCTATCCTTTCTATCTTTTCTGCCATGTGAGGGCACCTATATATTGCCCTATATGAGAAATGGGCCTTCACTATATGCTGAAACTGGCAGTGCCTTGATCTTGGACTTCCCAGCCTTCAGAACTGAGAGAGATAAATTTATGCTCTTTATACATTAGCCCGTCTATGGTATTTTTATAGGAGCAAAAACAGACTAAGACACCTTTCTGTGTATTTCACTTCTAGGAGCATCATGATTAATTGCCAGTTTCACAGATTTACAGAAGCCTGACTGTTCTGATTGATGTTTAATTTTCTTGAGAATAAAGATACAATTTGATTAATTTTTCCACTCTTCAATTATTCTTACTACATATTGAATATAGTGAAAGTCTAAAATATATTTTGGAATTAAATTCATGAATATAATCCAGACACCTTGAAGTAATAGACGTTTTTTCAGAAGCTTAGCTTTTTACATGTAAATAACTGTAAAACTTCTTGACCTACTTGATACTCTTGACTTATTTATGTCTTGAATAATCAGGGTTAACCTTTAATGACACATATAATCAGCAAAAGTAAGTTTAGAATATTACATAATTGCTCCATGAACTTTTTTCAGTAAATTTTACAATAAACCTGTTCAAATTACATACAAACATGTTCAGATGCATACAATTAAAATTAAATCCAATATTTTTAATGAGGTTGTAATACATAAATGAATGTACATTTTCTACATTGATTATTATTATTGGCTGAGAGTATATTAATAATTAGCATCATCAATTTACTATTATAAATCAGCTACTTTATATCAGGCACCATTCTAAGGCTTTGTAAACATTATAATTAATTTTAGGTCATAGGGACCTCTCTGACCTAACATCTTGAGGCCATCATTCACACTGAGAAGAAACTGATGTGAGCTTCTAAATTTTAGAGCAGAATTATCTACTCTTGTCACATGAACATCTGGTATGTAATCCATGTGGATCACTTTAAATAAACAGCCCAAACATTTACATTTCAGAAACGCATCAAAGGATTTAACTATGAATTATTTACAAATAAGACTTTTATAAACCTCACATAAGACATTGAAACAATCTGTAATTATTTACCTGGCTATTTATTCTTACTATTTTTGAATACACATACATAAAATATTAACACTCCTTACAGACTCAGCTACATCCCAGATCCTGAAACAAATCCCTTTCCTAATCCTAGGAGATTTAATTTGTTCTACATCAGGTTACTGATATTTTAGCATTCTGAACTTATGTCCTAATTTCAGTTACTATAGTAAGTTTTGTAAGAAACAACCAATATAATCCTAATTCTCTGTAGAAGTACCTTCAGTGAGTTGAATTAATGGTATATTTTCAATATCTGCAAGCTTCCAGTATAAAGAACATATCTAATTGTTTTGCAAAACATATAATAATATAATAATAATAATAATAATAATAATAATAATAATAAAACTCTGCATCTTATGTCCCTTATACTCTTCATATAACTATGCCCTGTGTGCCTCTTATATAAGAATTACAAGGCCAGGTGTGGTGGCTCATGGCTGTAATCCCAAACCTTTGGGAGGCCGAGGCGGGTGGATCATTTAAGGTTAGGAGTCCACCCTGGCCATCACGGTGAAATCCCGTCTCTACTAAAAATACAAAAATTAGCCGGGCATGGTGGGAGGTGTCTGTAATCCCAACTACTCTGGAGGCTGAAACAGGAGAATCGCTGGAACCTGGGAGGTGGAAGTTGCAGTGAGCCTAGATCACACAACTGCATTCCAGCCTGGGCAACAGAGTAAGACTCTGTCTCAAATAAACAAAAAACAATAATAAAATAAATAAAAACATTAAAAAATTACATAGTGGATTTTGCTAGTATTCAAAGCTAGAATTCTGTTAATGCTATATCTAGCTGAATCTTGTGTTCCATTTTATTGGATAATATAAACTACATATAATATTTATATCCTCCCGTAACAAAGCATTTATGGCTCCTCATTTATTCATTGATGCTATAAACAGTAGTTAATTTCCCATTATGTGCCAGGAACTGTGCTAGTCGCTGAGGATAAAATAGTCAGATGAGACACCATTCTTTTGTGAATACTATAGTATAATAAGTACATAAAAGTAAATGGTGCAAGTTAGATGAATGAAAGTTCACAAAGCTGTGATCTCATGAATTCTAAGTATCCATTTTAGTCTTGCTAGGTAAGAAACAGCTCTTAAGTAAATAATATTGAGCAGGTATTTAAAGAATGAAGGGAACTTAAGTAGAAAAATAATTGAGAGTGTGAGAAAACAATAGAAAAGTCTCCTAGGCAAAATAATACAAATACGGAGGCTGGGTGTGGTGGCTCATGCCTGTAATCCCAGCACTCTGGGAAACCAATGCAGGTGGATCACCTGAGATCCGGAGTTTGAGACCGGCCTGATGAACATGGAGAAACCCAGTCTCTACTAAAAATACTAAATTAGCCAGAAGTGGTGGTGCGTGCCTCTAAACCCAGCCGAGATCACGCCATTGCACTCCAGCCTGGACAACAAGAGCAAAACTCTATCTCAAAAAAGAAAAAAAGAAAAAGGAACATAGAATTTTGGGGAAAAAATATAAAATATTATTGTCTTTGTAGTGTACAGGAGTTGATAGTGGCAAAGTTATAACCTAGGTCAATAGTAAAAGATGGCAGAGTGTGTGAGAAATGTTTGAACTTGTGCTGAGAGTTCAAAAAATATACAGTTTTTTTTAGTGGCATTTGGGAAATAAGACTTAGTGAAAAATAGCATACGATATGTGAGGATAAATGTTACTTCTCAGTATCTGTCATGCTTATAAAGATAGATAGTAGTGTCAGTCACTGAGATAGGAGACACCAGAGGATATATATTTAATTTTTTGTCGTTGTGAAGATACGCAGTTGACATCCCAAATTTGGAATGCATTCAGTTTCAGGTAAATTTGGACTTTACTTAACATATATTTAAGTTTCCATCTTGGGTCAGAAAAACTTCTAGCTCCTCTAGGTATTAGTAGACAGTGGGGAATATGAATCTGAAAGTCAATGAAGAAGTTTAAATACATATTTGAAAACCACTGGTATATAAACGATATATAGATGGTAATGAAAGCTGTTAACATGGAAGAGGTGAAATTGAAAAGGAAAAGCATAGCACTAAGTCTTGAGAGGCAATGTTGAGAAAGATAGAGGTGGTAATCGAGACAAGAGATCAAGAAGCTGGAGCCAGAAACAACAGAATAAGGTAAATAGAGCTTAGGTGGCAAAATTCAAGAAACTGTTTCAAAAAGGGAGTGGATGAGCGGGGTGGCTCACACCTGTAATAGGGCTTTTGGAGACTGAATCACGCAGATTGCTTGAGCCCAGGAGTTTGACACCAGCCCTGGCAACATAGTGAAACTCCATCTCTACGAAAAATAGGAAAATTATCCTGATGTGGTGGTGTGTGCCTGTAGTCCCAGCTACTCGGGGGTTTGAGGTGAGGGGACGATCACCTGAGGCTTGGAAGTCAAGGCTGCAGTGAGCTGTGATGGCATCACTGCACTCCAACCTAGATGACAGAGTAAAACCTTGTCTCAATAAAAAAAAGAAAGAAAGAATAAAGAAAAAAAGTAAAAAGAAATAGGGAAGCAATGTAGAGGATAATTGAGAAACCTAAAATTATGTTTCTGAATTAACCCCCAGAAGGTTTGGAGTGTAAGAGTAAATGTTGTTTTGATGGAGAAAAAGACAGCTTAAATTTGGCTGAGAATAATCATCAGTGGTATTGATAGTGACGATAGGACTAAAGGTAAAATAATGCTCAAGGAAAGGGGTGTGCTTCAGTTAACACATGAAACTCTAAGAGAAGGTCATACTGCTTAGGGAGTATAATCCCAGAGGGCAGAGTTGAAAGTATATTAAGGTTTAGGTGAGGGTCAATAAAGCTGCAGAATTGAGATTGAATTTGCAATGGGTTGTAGATTGCAAGAATAAGATATGAGAAGGGTAAAGTATTTCGAAGAGGAAAAAGAGTATACTAAATGATTTCACTTTGTGCAGCCTTTTTTTATATTTTGCAGAATACATAAAATTTAAATAGAGATTGACATTCCCTTACATTCCATGACTCAACTCCTGGAAGAGTGATAAATTCACATCCCCTACCCTATCCCTTGACATTTACAGAATATCTGCTATGGTGACCAGGATTTGGGGTGTGTGTGTGTGTGTTTGTGTGTGTGTGTGTGTGTATGTGTGTGTTTCTTTTTCTCTTTCCTTTTCCCTTAAGCTAAAAGATGTGAAGATAATTGATCAACATGGTAGAAATCTTTACCTTCTGTTGCTTAAAACATACATCCTCCTCCATTAATTCAAAAATTGATTATTATTTGAATATAGCAGAGCCTATGTTAGGGTAATGTAAGAGTGGAGCCAATTGAAACACAGGTGGATATGTGTTTCAATTAATTTGTGCATATGCAGATCATTTTTCGTTACTGGAGGCTGCCCATGACTATATTTTCAAACATATCAGCTTGAAACATATGGTATTTGCATAAATAGTGTTCATCATAAAAGCATTAACATTGTGTTAGAAGGTGAAATAAGTGTAATAAGTGCGCCTGTTTTAACATTATCATCCTTCAACTTGTGATAATTTCAGAAGATAGGAAACAGTATCTTACGCATCTGAAAAATCTGTACAATGTCGTAATTTTAATTTATCAGTAAGTGTTTCTACATTAATTAACTATGCATAAGTTTTAAAAATAGAGATTAAAATATGAAAGAGATCAAGCTATTTACAATCTAATTAGCTCAAAATTGGATGAGTAATACAAATAATTAATTAATTATTAATTAATCTGGTTTGATTATGACAAACTAGAAAGGAAGATTATGGAATTAGTAACGGAAAAGAGTATCATTAAAAAAACCACAAGTTTATAATCAAGGCCAAAGTAAGAGAAATTTTCTCAAACACCTTTAGAATGATTTTTTCTATACCCTATTTTAGAAAAAAAATTACACTGTAAATGAAGAAAAAATATAGAGAGTGAAACATAAAAATATTTTACTTCTAAAAGAAATCCTATAAAAAGAGCAAAGCAAAACAAAATCAAAGATCAACTCTTGTGAAATACTTGTGGAATAGAAAAATTATGACAGATTTACTTTTCTGTTTTTACTTTTATTTTTCCATAAATTTAAACTTATACAAATTGTAAGACTGATACAAAGAATATTCATTAGCCCTTTGTCCATTATCTCAGGAGTGCACTAGTTATTAAAGTTCCTGATAAGAGGATACATTGATCTCATATTCTCTCCATTATTGTATGTGTTTTCTTTCTCCTCCGTCTTCTGTCATAACATGACAAAGGTCTTCATCAGATGCCAGCCTCCAGAACCATGAGCCGAATAAACTTCTATTGTTTATAAATTGTTCAGTGTGTTTTCTGTTATACCAGCAGAAAATGGACTAAATCACTTTTTATCTATCCATATACTTATCTATCGATCTATGATTTGTTATAGTATTGAAATAATTGTTGAAATCTATATATTGAAATAGATTTCCATCTTATTTCAAAGTTTATGATGCATCACTTTCATTGGTTATATTATCCCGGATTTGGCCTCCAGAAACCTATTTAAAGTTGTACCTTTGTCCTCGTGACATACAACTATTACTGTTTTTTTTTTTTTTTTTTTTTTTTAAGTGTTTCCTTACTTTAAACATAGCAAGGTGTTCTATGTTCTAATATCATCTGGTAGTTCTCTTATTTACAATATTATGTAATATTACATAATATATTATATAATAAACTTATTCTCTTACTCTGTAAGAGTAATAAACTCACATCCCCTACCCTAGCCCTTGACATTTACAAAATATCTGCTATGGTGACCAGGATTTGGGGTGTGTGTGTGTATGTATTATATTATGTAATATTATATAATATTACATATTATGAAAAAGAATAAAATATTTAAGAATAACCACAAGCAAGGAGGTGAAAGATTTGTACATGGAAAATTACAAAAGAGTGTTGAAAGAAATTAAAGAAGACACAAATAAGTAGAAATAGACATCCCATCTTCATGGATTAAAAGAATTTACATTGTTAAGATGTAACAATTAAGATGTCCACACTACCCAAAGTTATCTACAGATTCAATGAATGTCTATTAAATTACCAGTTTATCGGCAATTTTTCGTAAATATAAAAATTTATATGGAATCTCAAGTGACCTTGAATAGCCAAAACAATTTTGAAAAAGAGGTTGGATGACTCACTCTTTCTAATTTCAAACATATTACAAGAATACAGTAATCACAACAATATGATTTGGCCTAAAGAAAGACAAATTAAACAATTGAATAAAATACAAAGCTGAGAAGTAAACCTCTTGTTTATGGCAAAATGGCCTTCAAAAAAAACTTGCCAGCCAATGGGGAAATGACAATTCCTTCAATAAATGGTACTGAGAACAAATGGATATCACATACAAAAAGGTAAAGTTTGACCTTTTTCTTACAGATATTACAGCATATACAAAAATTACTTCAAAATAGATTAAAGACCATTTAATCCATATATATAATCCATATATATATATAATCTTTGAATTGACTCGATAGCTTTATAGAAATATTCTTTTTCCCTTTCACACTATTATCTATGAAGAATATTTTATATATATATAAAATATATATTTTTTATATATAAATATATATACACATATATACACACACATATATACATATATATACACATATATATATATAAAAAAATCCTAGATGAATCCATAGGGAAAAACTTTATAACATTTGAGTTGGCAACGATAAAACACCAAAAGCATAGGCAACAAAAGAATACATAGACAACTGGAACTTCATGAAAAGTACAGACTTTTATTCATCAAAAAACACAATCAACAGAATGAATTCTCAAGTAGAAAATGAGAAAGAAATTTTTAAATCATGCATTTATAATGGGGATACGGTATTCAATGTGTAGAATATATAAAGAACTCTTAAAACTCAACAACAAAACATCACATAACCTGAATTTTAAAAATTAACAAAGGACTCAGATAGACATTTCTCCAAAGAGATATATATGGCCAACAAATATATGGAAAGATGTTCATCATTACTAATTATTAGAGAAATACAAATAAAAGCCTTGAGATCCAAACCTCACACCCCTCAGGATGGCTAGTATTTAACGAAAGCAACAACCAACCCCCACCCCACCTCAAAACTAAAAAACACATCATAAGCATTGATGAGGATGTAGAGAATTTGGAAAACTTGTGCACTGTTGTCAAGAATGTGAAATGGGGCAATCTGTATGAAAAACAGTATGGAGCCATCTCAAAAAATTAAAATAGAACTACCATATCATCCAGCAATCCCATTTCCAAGTTTATGTCTAAATAAATTGAAAGCAGCCACTTGAAATATTTGTGTACTCATGTTCACAGCAGCAGTATTTACAAGTCAAAAGCTAGCAGCAGCCTAAATGTCCATCAGTGGTTGAGTGGAAAAAAGCAACTGTGGTATATACATACAATAGAATATCTCTTATCCATAATGAATGAAGACATAAAATACTGATACATTTTATGGCATAAATGAATTTCTAAAACATTCTAAGTGAAATAAGTGAGACATAAAAAGTCACGTATTCCATGATTCCATTTATGAAATATCCAGAAAAATCCATGGTGACAGAACTCTAGTTAGTGATTGCCTGATGCTGGGGGCAGAGGGAATTAAAACAAAAACAAAAACAAAAACAAAAAAAACTAGCTCTTTAATTGTTAAAAGGTTTTACTTTGCTGTACTTGACATAGCCTGGAACTAGAAAGTAGTTAGTTGTATGACATTGTCAATGTACTAAATGCCACATAATTGTTTATTTTAAAATAATATTTTTATGTTATATGATTTTACATCAATAAATTATTAGAAAAATATAAAAAGGAATTGAATATATACATATTTTACAGGTATTTTCTATGCAACTATAAAGAAACAGAGAATTCCAAACTTGTGCAAACTGTCCTAGATAATATTCCACAATTTATTTTTATAAGGCTAGTATATTTGGAAAATAAATGAAAGTCATGAGAGAGAAAGGAGAAACATGTTAGAATGCTATTATGAGAGCCCAGAATGGTAAGATATATGACAACCAAAAAGCAGAGACATCTATGTGTTTTATATATTTTTGACACATAATCAACAGGAATTGCTTATTGACTGTGTGAAGCAAATGAAGAAAATTGACTTTACAGCTATCTCTTAGTTTTTTGGTATGTATATGCCTTGGGGTGTTATTAACAAGCTGCAAGGAAAATGTTTGAAATTGATATTTTAAAATTTAAGTTAATAGCTGTTATTTTCATCTTAAACCTGAGCTGTTATAAAATATCGATGTCATTAACATTGATGCCGCATGTAACTGAAATGTGCCCTATAAGCATTTCTCTTTAAAATAAATGCAATTTAAAGAACAGAAGCCTGGACCATAAGTGTACTTTATTTCCTCTTGACTTTTTAAAAAAGAAATATTTTAGTCATTGAGGGGGAAAAAACAGGAAACACCTCAAAATTTAAAAGAAATGTAATCATTTATCTTACTGCTATTAGAATTAAATGACTTACTGAAAATTCGCTGGCAATCTACAGATTTAATAGTTTTAGTTAATATTTGCTAAGTAGGAACAGTGCAAATTAGTCTGTGTGATTAGATTTGTGTTTTTAGCTTCTTAGAAAATTCCACCAAAGAAGATGTATTAGAGTAGTACATGGACAAATATTCTTCATAGATAATAGTGTGAAAGGGAGAAAGAATATTTCTAAAAAGGTATCGAGTCAATTCAAAGATAATACTTATTTAATATAGGAACCAAATTTATGTATTCAGTGATAGTTATTCTGATTAACAAAATAGTTTATTTGTAGCATGGTTGTTATAACCATCTTAGTGGACAAATTAAACTAATATTTTACATGTACCCTAGAACTTAAAGTATAATAATAATAAAAAAAAACAATATTTTATCTGTTGGTAACCATACAACAAGCTACATGTGCTCAGGAGTGACTTAAACACAGGAATTTTTGTTATAAGTGAAATATATTCATCCTTCAGTATTCTTGGATAATTTTTTGCAGGACCTCCTTTGTATACTAAAATTTGAGTATACTCAAGCTCTTTATATAAAATGGTATAATTTGCACCTATGCACAGCTGTGTCAATAATTACACTGTATTGTTTAACAACAGGTAAACAATAACAACAAGAAAAAAAAGCCTGTACATATTAAGTACAATTTCTTCAAATATTTTTATTCTGCTGTTGGTTGAAAATGTGGGTGTGGAACCCAAAAATACAAAGGATTAACTGTACATTTATTCATTGTATTTCTCATGCTCTTATTTTTAAAATTATACAACTAAGATCAAAATAATAATTTTAGTAGCTCAACTTCCCATAGGAGCTTAATGAAGTAAACCTGTGAATTTTATTCATGCCAAAACAGATACTGTGTTCCAACATCAAAGTCCCATGTGAATAAGCAGGTGACGTGTTGTTTACAACTTTCTTTTAAGCACTCAAAAACTGGGCAAGCCACTCAAGACAGCTGGCAGTAGTATAGCTCATAATTTTCATTGCAGGTTCTATGTTTCCCTCCTCTGCTTTGTGTGCGATGATGAAAGAAAGAGACGTGATTTTTTAGTTAAATTTATCTTTTATTGTGTCTTCATAGATATATGAAGATAGATATCCTCTGATAAAGAAAAGAATAAATAGTAAATATTCACCTGTTTCTACATTATATCTATGTCTTCTTTTTCACAACCACACTCCTGTTTGAAATCACCTTATTTCAGACTTAGAATTCTTTACAAGTAATTTGTTCTCTCTTGCTCTCTCACTTTCCCCGTTTTTCTTTCAGGGTTCCTATTCAAGTTGGAAAAGCTGCAATAACTAGCAGTGATTAGTCTTCTCCAGCAGCTGCTCCATCATTACAGCGCAGTAAGTATGTTTTCCTTTGTCTGTGGAATAATCCAAATGGTGGTGCCCTTCACTATCATCTATACAAAAGCTGTGCAATCTACAGTAGATAGTTCTCAAATGTGGTAATATTATTTACTGAGACAATTATATTGCTCTCCTTATATCTAAGTGTTTCTGTGTATAACAATCTAAAACTAATTGTGCTATCTTTAGAAAAGGGTAATGTAAGATTTAGAATAAGAAATAGTATTATACCTTAAAAAACATATTTTGACATGTGGAATTGTTCCAATTTCTGCATCACAACAGCTCTTCACCCTCATCAATAATACCAAAAACACTACAACTTTTCCAGATAGATAGATAGATAGATAGATAGATAGATAGATAGATAGATGACTTTAGACATTAACTTTTTTGTTGTACAGCTACTCTGTACCAGACTCTATTCTAGACACTGGAATTTCAACAATAAACAATATACACCTCTATTTAAAAGGATCTTGCATTGTGATGAAGCTGAAAGATATTTAAATAAGCAAACAGTGTTATTTCAGTGGTAAGTCCTACAAAGAAAATAAATAGTACTTGTTAGAAAAAGGAGTAAGAATGACCTCAAGGGTGAGGATTATCAGATACGGTCTCCAGGAAAACGTTTTCTATGGAAGTCATGGTTGAGTCATAGAGCAAAAAGGAAGTGTAATGTTTCATTTGGAGTAAAGCATCAAAAAATACACACAACAAGTGCAAATCATTTAATATACAAAGGAGATTTTCAGGCTCAAGTGAAAGGAAGATTAGTGTGGCTAAAGCATAGTGACATAGAAAATAGTTTAAAAAATAAGCTTAGAAGACGACAGGGTCAGATGCTGCAGGCCTTGCACAAAGTGCACAGGAGTGCCATTTGGTGTGATGGGAACTATTAGGGTAGCTATGATGTTTATAAAGGGGGTATTGGCAATAGTAACCAAATGTTGTTAGATAGTAATAAAATGAAACAAAAAATAGAGCAAATCTCCTAACAATCTACAATATAAATCCTATATTCCAGTACCTTAGGAAAAATAGTTCTTTAAAATACACCAAGTGAAGCCAGCAGAAACCTCATTTTATTTTCTAAGTAATAGTATATATACACACCAAGAAATTCCACATATATACATATATATTACTCTCACACACCTATATATACATGCACATATATACACACATGTACATATATATACACACACATATATATACACACACATATACATATATAAATTAGGTAAAACTTTTTTGCATTTAGAGGCAAGCTTTGAACCCATTTTCTGTCATAACGTACAAGATAACCTTTATTTTGCCTATAGTAAACCTTTAGAATTCCTCAAAGCAGAGATTCAGTGAGCCGCTTGCATAGATTTATCACATTTATGGGATTAATAAGATAAAGTTAAAATTTTGTGTGAAACATCTTTCAATCAGTGATGATGGTATTGCTAACAAAAGATAATTTAATTTGATGTATATATACATATACACATATATATGAACAATACTAAAAAACTGTTGTTTCAATAAGCAAAAATTAAACTTTGCTTAGGTACAGCTTTGTGACAACTTAGGCAGAAAATAGATGAATTTTGGGGCAATTCATTAAAACTCTAAATACAAATCAGATATATTTCAAATAAAATAAAAATTTTAAAGGCAAAAACATACAGTCCAAGGAAAAAAAATATTAATATCCCTAGAATGAATATTGAAAAATCTTATTTATTTAGAGGCCAAGAAAAATAACAACTCATTCACCAGCCCCTGTAGAACAAGTTAGATGTTATTAAATGAATCAGATAAAGTATGATTGTGTATACTCAGAATTTGTTACAGTGAGGCTTTGGTTGGGATAGAGATCAATCATGAATGGCTTTGTGAAATGGGTAGACACTGAGTTGCTCTTCAAGGTCAGGTAAGATTAACATATTCAGAAATTTGGAAAAGGATATTTCTACAAAGGGTACAACAAGAACAAAGTCATGGAAACAGAAAATGTGAGAGGAGTTCAGTTAATTGGCTTATAGCATGTTTTAAAAAAAGTGTGGGTGTGGAATAAATTAGAAAAGACATGGGAGAATCATACTGAAGACTAAAAACTAAAATTAGTCAGCCTTCCTTACCTCCCTCTCAGCCTGCTTTTTCCCTTCTTTCATTCTTCCTTTCCCCCTTCCTTCTCCAGTGTTTTCCTACACATCTAATTATTTAAAATATTGTCATACTATTCCATTATAAGTATAATATTTAGTTATATTGCCTTCTTGTAGTTAGAATTATTTCTTGAATTATGTTGTAAGCATTCCCTTATAAGGGCATATGGATGCATTTGACATGATAAACAAATAAGTCTGTTGGTTTATTTTATTCTTTGGGGTATTGGGCAGAAGCTCAAGTCAAATTAAGGATGATCTATATTGCTAGGCACCCATGCCCCAATCTGAAATTAATCAGGGGTTCTTAGTATCAGGAGAATCTAAGGCACAAGGGTTATACTTATGCTAATTTTGTCAATATGGCTAGAAGGCAATGGAGTATAGTGGCACACAGAGCAGCCTTGGAGTCCTAAGAATAGAATTTATTTCTCAGCTATAGTAAAGGAATTAGTCACACTATCTAATATTTAAAATATTCCTTTTGTCACTTAGCAATATATTGTGAACATCTCTGCAGGTCAGCAATTGTATTTAACTCATTCATTTCAACTGCTGGGTCGTATTTTGTTGTGTATTCATCCCGGAACATACAAAATTTATCACTTGTTATCTACCCATGTATACTTAAGTTGATTTTAATATTGTATACTATTAAAAATAATAATGTAATGGGTGTCTGTCGATGTGCATCTTTGAGCACACTTAAAAATACATGTATGTACATTTAATTTTTATTGTTATAGATCAACTATCTGAAATAAGTTATATCATTTTTTTATTCCATAAAAAGATATGTTTCTCCTGGATTCTCATGCACACTTTTCTCCTGGATTCTCATGCACACTTTTATTTCATTAGTGTTCTAAAGTAAAATTTGAAGTGAAAAAATCCCAGAAAGTTATGCAGTATCAATTTTCGTTGCATTTCCATAGCTCTTTTGTGATCTCCTGTCAATATCTAATTTAGATACTCTGTTGAGAAGAGAAAGCTGGATTAAGACAATCTGCAAGATAATAAGTGCATCCACTAATAGCTATGAAATGAATATATATATTTTTTGGTGTGGACACATATATTTTATACTTCCAGCAATATGTGTGGTTATATAGTGTTATATTAATTTATAACAATTTGTTAAAATATTATATATTTGGGCATTGAAGTCATATCTATTTTAATATATATTACTATTAATACATGCCTTTGTTATAAATAAATTCTCTAATCCCTGGTAAATATCTTTCAGAGTACAATCTTTAAAAATTTTGAAAGAACATTATTATTTTAAATACACATTTTCTGCATAAAGTAAAGCTCTTCAAAAAATAAGCACTTAAGATTAATTTTTCTAGGCAATTGATAGAAATGCTGTATTTTATTTTATATTCATGATAAATCTATAAGAAATTAATACTATTTTCTTCTTTTCAAATGGTAAAGACAAAGAAACTATTCTGTGAAGGAAATAAGCCCACATTATAATTCAGTACAAAAGTACGTCCCAGTCAGAAAGATTAGATTACCATCCACCCACTCATTTAAGTCAGAAACATGAACTACACACTTCCTGTCTCTTTCTTTTACCTAAGTTGATAATGAGCCAGAATAGACTGGTACTGTAAAACTGCTTTTGTCTATTCTGATTGATCTGACATTCAATCTGATTGATTGGTACTTAATGCTGTGTTGGTTTTTGAATAATACTGTGAATATTATAGCTGATTACATCCTGTTCCATATCCAATCAGTCTTCAAGAACTATAATTTCTATTCATAAGCCTCACTGCTATATGTCTACTTTTCTCTATCTTCACATTAATATTCACACAAATATTCAAAAACAGGACAATATTCTCTTTCTCAATACTAAAATAAATTCCAAATTCCTAAATCAAGGCTGTTGAAATTTTCCAATAGGGTTCCAAACGTTCTTAAGGCAAAGTCCAAGCTCTTTTACATGACACAAATCATTTTTTAATAGACGATGCAGTGGAACAAACATACCTGGGTAAAAATCTTGACTCCAATTTTTCTAAATTGTTTAGTTTTGGGACAAAAATTGTAAGAGCTCTTTGCTTTATGTTTCCATCCATGAATTGTATTAAAATAACGCCTGTTGCATACATAGTAGGGAAAAAAATGACATGTATCATCTTTCAGTAAATGTTAGCCTTTCCTCTTAATTACAACTATCACCATCAATCATCAATTATTATCAAACATGGCCTCAGTATTACAAATAGGTCCCTGCCTAGTTGTAGTTTCACTTCATGCTAATCTAAAAATTGAAATATAGACACAATGTTACATAAAGCACCCCAAAAATCTAATTTTTCCAACTTTGTTGAGATATAGTTGACAATTAAAAATTGTACATATTTAATTGCACAGTTTTATTATTTTCTATACATACATATTGTGAAACTAATTTAAATTTCCAACTTTCAGAACTCTTATTTTATCATAGATTGGCACTTAAGACTTAAAATTCAGTTCTGTTTGCAACTCTGCTATTCCCATTATAATTGTTCATGCCTGATTTTCAGCAGTTTGTTGTCTAGTTGGAGGAGATGAAGATATCTTTATATATTTCCATTCAAACCTCCCAAGTCTGAAAACATGTTGTAGGTAATAGTTGACTAACTTGAGCATATCATTCTCTCTTTCCAAAGATTCTCAATTATTCAGCTTAGTGATTTCTTCACAATCCTTAATTTTGTCCCCATATCATTCAAGTAGTAGAGCTTCTGCATAAGCCAATGCTTTCCTTTCCACCAATGCTTTCCTTTCCATGCTGATGCTGCAGTGTGCTAGGAGTTCTAGCCATGTCAATGACAATCAGCCCTTGCTTCCATCTGAGGAATGAAAGATCCAGGTTCAGAGTGCCATTCTGAGTGTCTCTTTTCTGTGGTCACTCTTAATATCAATTGTTTTCATTTGCATTACTCAGTTCCTGAGCTAAGGATTTGGGAATAATTATTTCATAAGGAATAACCTAGAAGTATTATAGAATGAGGTAATAGGAAGAGTGAAACAGAGACTTAGAAAAAGCCAGTAACAGGTGCACTAATAACCTAACAGGGTTCAAATTTAGTTAAAACTTAATTACCTACATAATGAATATTATGTCATAAGGTAGATATGAATACTGTGTCATAATGTAGATAATGCAGGTTTAACTAAATTTGAACTCTGTGTATCATCCATAATGGTCTTTTTTTTGTTTTGTTTTGTTTTGTTTTTTGGAGACGGAGTCTCGCTGTGTCCCCCAGGCTGGAGTGCAGTGGCGCGACCTCGGCTCACTGCAAGCTTCGCCTCCCGGGTTCACGCCATTCTCCTGCCTCAGCCTCCCGAGTAGCTGGGACTACAGGCGCCCACTACCGCGCCCGGCTAATTTTTTGTATTTTTAGTAGAGACGGGGTTTCACCGTGGTCTCGATCTCCTGACCTTGTGATCCGCCCGCCTCGGCCTCCCAAAGTGCTGGGATTACAGGCGTGAGCCACCGCGCCCGGCCTTATAATGGTCTTAAGAATAGTTCATCTAAAATATGAGAAACCGGGGCATTTATTCACCATTTCCATCTTTACTTTTTGCTGGTAGGCCTTGAGATAGTAAATCCCAATGTTGCTGAACTCTGAGTTTGCAGACACGTGGGTTCTTTAGGCAAACCAGTTAAAGAAAACATGACTCATAACTGAGGTGAGACATTGCAAGGCTACATGGAACATTCCATAACCTGTAAGAGTTCAAGTAGGTGAGGATAAAATATAAATTATTGAAATTTCCAAAGAAATGCATTGTTGACTGTGGTAAGCAACATTTTTATTGGAATGATAGGAAGAGAAACCTGATTAAAATGGATTGAAGAGAAGGGGAAATGAAGATATGTGACAGGAAGTTATACGATATTCAAAAAATTTAGTTTAGCATAATAGCCAAACAAATATGGCAATGATGCTGTGGTATAATTTAGGGAAAGTAAGAATTTTTTGCTTGTGCATCTTTTTTCCCTTTATTGTTTTATTTAAGATGAGAACTACTAATATATGTTTTATGTATACACAATAATTTCATAAAGAATGTGGCACCCGCTGGGGAAGGAGTTTAGTTGCAAAGTTCCTGGAGATGTGTTGGGATGTTACTTGGAAAAGTGATTAGAAATATTTACAGGTATTTCAGCTTTCTCTTCATCCTGGTACATGATGTATGGTTACATTTCACTCTCTTCTTGAAGTCATGTGTGGCAACGTAACTTGCTCTGCCAATGATATGTGAGGGAAAGTGATGTGTGTTTCCTATGAGCAAAGGCTCTAAGAGTTAGTGCATGTTTGTATCTTCATTTTCTCTTCTTCCATGTTGGTAGACAATATTCCAGATACTAGATACTCTGAGCTTGGATTCTGTAAGGACAATTAGGTTTGAAAACAGAAGAACCAGCAGTTCTTTGATGGACTTATAGTAAGAGTGAGGAATAAACTTTGTTATTTTAATCCATTGAAAAAAAAATTGTGTGTGTGTGTGTGTGTGTGTGTTTATATACTTTAAGTTCTAGGGTACATGTATACAACCTGCAAGTTTGTTACATAGGTATACATGTGCCATGTTGGTGTGGTGCACCCATCAACTCGTCATTTACATTAGGTATTTCTCCTAATGCTATCCCTTCCCCAGCCCCCCACCCTGACAGGCCCTAGTGTGTGATGTTCCCTGTACTGTGACCATGTGTTCTCATTGCTCAGTTCCCACCTATGAGTGAGAACATGCGGTGTTTGGTTTTCTGTCTTTGTATTACTTTGCTGAGAATGATGGTTTCCAGCTTCATCCATGTCCCTGCAAAGGACATGAACTCATCCTTTTTAATGGCTGCATAGTAATCCATGGGGGATATGTGCCACATTTTCTTAATCCAGTCTATCATTGATAGTGATATGGGTTGGTTCCAAGTCTTTGCTATTGTGCATAGTGCCGCCATAAACATACGTGTGCATGTGTCTTTATAGTAGCGTGATGTCTAATCCTTTGGGTATATACCCAGTAATGGGATCTCTGGATCAAATGTTATTTCTAGTTCTAGATCCTTGAGGAATCGCCACACTGTCTTCCACAATGGTTGAACTAATTGACACTCCCACCAACAATGTAAAAGCATTCCTATTTCTCCACATCCTCTCCAGCATCTGTTGTTTCCTGACGTTTTAATGATCGCCATTCTAACTGGCATGAGATGGTATCTCATTGTGGTTTTGATTTGTATTTATCTCATGATCAGTGATGATGAGCATGTTTCATGTGTCTATTGGCTGCATAAATGTCTTCTTTTGAGAAGTGTCTCTTCATATCCTTTGCCCACTTTTTGAAATGGTTGTTTGTTTTTTTCTTGTAAATTTATTTAAGTTCTTTGTAGATTCTGGATATTAGCCCTTTATCAGATGGTAGATTGCAAAAATTTTCTTCTATTCTGTAGGTTACCTGTTCACTCTGATGGTAGTTTATTTTGCCATACAGAAGCTCTTTAGTTTAATTAGATCCTATTTGTCAATTTTGACTTTTGTTGCCATTGCTTTTGGTGTTTTAGACATGAAGTCCTTGCCCATGCCTATGTCCTGAATAGTATTGCCTAGGTTTTCTTCCAGGGTTTTTATGGTTTTAGGTCTAACATTTAAATCTTTAATCCATCTTGAACTAATTTTTGTATAATGTGTAAGGAAGAGATCCAGTTTCAGCTTTCTACATATGACTAGCCAGTTTTCCCAGCACCATTTATTAAATAGGGAATCCTTTCCCCATTTCTTGTCAGGTTTGTCAGAGACCAGATTGTTGTAGATGTGTGGTGTTATTTCTGCAGCCTCTGTTTGGTTTCATTGGTATATGTCAGTTTTGGTACCAGTACCATGCTATCTGGTTACTGTAGCCTTGCAGTATAGTTTGAAATCAGGTAGCATCATGTCTCCAATTTTGTTCTTTTGGCTTAAGATTGTCTTGGCAATGTGGGCTCTTTTCTCGTTCCATATGAACTTCAAAGTTGTTTTTTCCAATTCTGTGAGGAAAGTTATTGGTAGCTTGATGGGGATGGCAATGAATCTATAAATTACCTTGGGCAGTATGGCCATTTTCACGATATTGATTCTTCCTATCCATGAGCATGGAATTTTCCTACATTTGTTTGTGTCCTATTTTATTTCATTGAGCAGTGGTTTGTAGTTCTCCTTGAAGAGGTCCTTCATATCCCTTGTAAGTTGGATTTCTAGATATTTTATTCTCTTCGTAGCAGTTGTGAATGGGAATTCACTCAAGTTTTCGCTCTCTGTTTATCTGTTATTGATGTATAGGCATGCTTGTGATTTTTGCACATTGATTTTGTATCCTGAGACTTTGCTGAAGTTGCTTTTCAGCTGAAGGAGATTCTGAGCTGAGATGATGGCGTTTTCTAAATATACAATCATGTCATCTGCAAACAGGGACAATTTAACTTCCTCTTTTCCTAATTGAATACCCTTTATTTCTTTCTCTTTCCTGATTTCCCTCGCCAGAAATTCCAACACTATATTGACTAGGAGTGGTGAGAGAGGGCATCTTTGTCTTGCGCCAGTTTTCAAAGGGAATGCTTCCAGTTTTTTGCCTATTTGGTATGATTTTGGCTGTGTGTTTTTCATAAATAGCTCTTATCATTTTGAGATGCCTTCCATCAATACCTAGTTTATTGAGAGTTTTTAGCGCCTGAAGGGCTGTTGAATTTTGTCAAAGGTCTTTTTTGCATCTATTGAAATAATCATGTGGTTTTTGTTGTTGGTTCTGTTTATGTGATGGATTATGTTTATTGATTTGTGTGTGTTGAACCAGCGTTGCTTCCTAGGGATGAAGCCGACTTGATCATGGTGGATAAGCTTTCTGATGTGCTGCTGCATTCGGTTTGCCAGTATTTTACTGAGGATTTTTGCATCGATGTTCATCAGGAATATTGGTCTAAAATTCCCTTTTTTGTTCTGTCTCTGCCAGGCTTTGGTATCAGGATAATGCTGGCCTCATAAAATGAGTTAGAGAGGATTCCCTCTTTTTTCTATTGATTGGAATAGTTTCAGAAGGAATGGTACCAGCGGCTCTTTGTACCTCTGGTAGAATTCAGCTGTGAATCTGTCTGGTCCTGGACTTTTTTTGTTTGGTAGGCTATTAGTTATTGCCTCCATTTCAGAGACTGTTATTGGTCTATTCAGAGATTCAACTTCTTCCTGGTTTAGTCTTGGGAGGGTGTATGTGTCCAGGAATTTATCCATTTCTTCTAGATTTTCTTGTTTATTTGTGTAGAGGTGTTTATAGTATTCTCTTATGGTAGTTTGTATTTCTGTGGGATTGATGATAATATCCCCTTTACCATTTTTTATTGCGTCAATTTGATTCTAGCCATTGAAAAAAATTTTAAACTATTATGGGATTTGGGGTGGGACATCTCTTTGATAAAGACAAAAGAGATTTAATCATTTTGAGCATGGATACTGGTTTGCTGATTGATTTGGTGGCAGTTACATGATTAGATGATAATTGAATGATTATATTTTCTCTGTTAATTATGAGGAACAAACATTAGATAGATATAAGGAAAGTTTAAGGTGTATTGGAAAGTTTAAAAGGAAATGAAGATATGCGAAACAGTCATTTGGCAGAGTGGGAAGTGAGTAGTATACTGGGAAATATAATAGTCTTGTTAGGACCATTGAGTAACCCTTTAAGATATCTATTCACTAATTTAAAATAAGATCTGTCACAGAAACAAGCAAGAATTTCTGCACACATATCAAAAATATTTTTAAGCAATTTATGAACAAAAAGATTATGTGTGTCTATAAGAGAGAAGATAACATTTTAAAATATGAAATATTTTAAAATATAAAATATTTTGAAATTTATGAAATGTAAAATGTAATTATCTTTGGGTGGTAGAATATATTATATATAATATTCATATTACATTATATAAATATATATAATCTGTTATATTTTTTATTTCCTTGATACTTGAAAAAAGCAGGTGTACTATATTATAAAAAATGGAGGCAGGGGATTTCTCAATTATTTGTGAACTTCTTCGTAGTGGATTTAGTATCATACCTATTTCCTTTCCTGATATACTAATTGTGATGTCAAAACATTTCAAGTTTTTAGCTGTGATGAGATGAAGATTAAAACACTATAGTAAAAATGCTCAGCTACTTGCTAACTAGACTTGAATACAATGCTTTATTTTGTAGTTGTTATTGGCCTAAGGCATTAAGTTATGATAATTCCATCCCAAAGCCACAGAGTGTATTCACATTTTTTTTAAATTATGAGATTTGTATTTCTCAAGGCTTGTGGAAGTTACCTTATAAAATAGTTTTCCAATGTCTTATACCTCCATGTGGAAAATATTGGGTATTTTTCTGTTTGTGGGTTTGTTTTATATCTACTGCATTTCAGGTTGCAAAAATAATTTTTGTATTCTTTTATGTTAATAAAATTTGTATAACATACATGAATTTTTTAATTCAATGATTAGAATCTACTTAGGAGCCATTATTAGACATTTTTTTTTATAAGTAAGCCTGGAGTTACATGAAGGAGCCTGGAATATTTTGGACCTCAGGTGAAATACATTGCTTTTTAAATTATTTTATAAAAGAATGACAAAGGCTGGGCACCAGGGCTCATGCTTAAAATCTGGCATTTTGGGCTGGCTGAAGCAGTAGGATTCCCTGAACCCAGGAGTTGAAAACCAGTTTTGGCAATACAGGGAGACCTCATTTGTTCAAATTAAAAATATTACCCAAGTGTGGTGGCATGCACCTGTGGCCTCAGCTACTTTTGAGGCTGAGGCAGGAGATCTCCTGAGCCTGGGAGGCTGAGGCTGCATTGAGCCATGATCATGTCACTACACTCCAGCCTTGGGTGACAGAGCAAAAACCAGTCTCAAAATAAAATAAAATAATGGCAATAACCAATACACACACACACACAGTCACACACACACACACACATAATTTTTTTCTGTGCTTTTGCTTATTTTACCTCCATGTAAAATAAGCTTAGCAAATTGAACAATTTTTAACACTATTTAATTTTTTTATCTTCAAAATTGATTTTGTTGATTTATTAAAGTATGAAGACCTCATGTAAGAGACTTATCTGAAAAAAGATGATTGAGTAGGAATGTGGACAGAAGTATGGAAGTACAAGAGAATATATTTTATTGGGAGTGTAATTCTCAAACTCTTCAGTTTGTCCCCCTTCCTTTTCCCCAACAATACAACTTACTTTGCTTAAAAATAATTTTGAGGCCAGGCATGGTGGCTCACGCCTGTAATCCCAGGACTTTGGGAGGCCAAGGCGGGTGGATCATGAGGTCAGGAGTTCCGAACTGTCCTGGCTAACACGGTGAATCCCCGTCTGTACTAAAAATACAAAAAATTAGCCGGGCATGGTGGTGGGCACCTGTAGTCCCAACTACTCAGAGGCGAGACAGGAGAATGGTGCGAACCGGGAGGCGGAGCTTGCAGTGAGCGGAGATCATGCCACTGCACTCCAGCCTGGGCGACAGAGCCAGACTGTGTCTCAAAATAATAATAATAATAATAATAATAATAATAATAATAATAATTTTGAAACAATTTCAGTAACAGAATCTTATTGTTTCTGTGATATATATATACACACACACAGTAGGCATATTTTTCACTACTACTATTAATTTAAAAATTGCACTCAATTGTATTCAGTAGGTAACCAGTTCAAATTGGCAAAGAGTTAATGAGGAAGATTCTTTATAGGGGAATATCTAAATGAGGTAAAGAAGATAGATATCTTGCTGTTATTTAAAACATTGTAAGTTGATTCTGTTAGGTCCTTAAAATACACTTTACTAACATTGAAAGTTATTTTTAAAAGCATTATTTTCACATGCCAAAACTCTCTTTAAGAACTTGCACACTGATCTTTGGCTGTATGTCAGCATAAATGACAAAGTCAAGTGAATAATAATAGAAATGGTCTCTATTGATTGGTATCCAGGACAGCGAGACTATTATTGGAATCTATATAAATCATCTTCTCGTAAACTAATGTGTGTCTTAGAGCTATAGACAACTTGATAAAAGCTAATTTGAAGAAAAGACATTTTCTGTCTGTCCTTGATGGTATAATTGGTAGTCTAGCTATCACGAAATAATAATGACAATGTTTTGAATATATAAAAATTTATGAATAATGAATTTTGGTTTTAGCTGTTTATAGTATCTCGAAAATAGGAACATGTAATTTATTTTTCTGATTTTTTAGGAACAATTTCTTATGTCCTATCTAATCCATGTATCACATATTTTGAAACATTATATTTTATACCTTTTGCATAATTGAATGACGAGGATTAATCTTTCACCAAAATTATTCTTCCTTTATGTTCTCAGTCAGTATTTATTATAAAATTACCATTACAGAGGTGTGAACTTTAGCTCAGTCTCAATTAGAAGTTTAATATATTCATTCATTTTCTGATAAAGCAGTCATGTAGCATAGTTTTTGTCAATTAGTTATAAAAGGAAGTTTCACACGGCAATATTTCTGGAATGTATTTAGTTTCCTGATAGCAAAGGCAGATGCACAAGAATATTCCAGCTTTTCAGCCTCTTCACCTGTTCTTCTGGCTTAGTTTAGGTTCTTAATAACATTGTTTTGGCACTGTGCCAAGTATGACATTTCCTATCTTGTGATCACTAATTCTGTAAAATTATTAAATTCCTTTAATATCTGCAATGGTGAGTACTCTGTTATTTGTAACCAAAATCGTTTGTAACTGATACTATTTAAATACCAGAACTGATCTCAAAACAATAGATAAGAATTTTCTTTAGAATCTAAATTGACCATTATGCAGGATTGTGAAAGAAAGATTCATAGAAGATACAAAATGATTAAGTAGGAGATCAAATGATGAGTTTTGAGCAAACTTTCAAGTTACAGTTAGTTTCATACTCTATACTCTCTCATAGGCAGGAAGAGAGAGGAGGATGGCTCCCACTAATTAGCAGTATGCTACATGATTAAATGATAGCCTATAATTCCCTCAGATCAGCTTCAAGGTTGCCGAGGGCAATTAAAAAAAAAAAAAAAACTTAGGAGAAAAAAACATGGAAGGGCACTACTGATGCCTATGGAAAGCCACAAAGACTAAGCAAAGCAAAAACAATTATTTATATGAATATGTGAGTGAGAGATCTCCTGCAATGATAGAGTTATTTTCTTAGGAATTCGTAAAATGAATCCAACCAGCACTCTGGTGCTAAGTCATGCTAACAATAGCAATCAAATTGAACATTTCTTGGACTTTATTTCACTTTGTTGTTCAATTCAACTTTGGATGGTTGTGGACAATCTATTAAATGAGAGAATACTAGTTTTCTCTTACTGCCTTAAAGTACTATAAATTTAAAAGCTTAAAATGGTACCAATTTGTTATCTTGTTTGCAAATCAGCAGTATGATATGGCCTCTTTGGGCTAAAATTGAGGTGTTAGCTGGACTGGTTTTTATGTTTTATTTATTTTGATTTTTTCTGGAGGCTGCAGGGGAGAAGCAATTTATTCTTCCAGGCTCTTGAGTCTTTCTGCATTCTTTGGCTCATGGCTTCCTTTTTCCATTTTTAAAGCCAACAACGATCTCTTTAGTCCTTCTTCCATCTTTAACTTTACCTCTCTCTAACCCTCTCTCTTTCTCTCTGTCCACAGAGTTTACAGAGTCACAGTTTACAAAAATGCTAAACCTTTACAATTGTTATAATATGATTACAATTGTACTACTGAAAATACACACTAAGGTATAATATAAAGAAAGAAATGTGAAGGCAAAGGTATTTTTCTATTAACAATATGATTTAGACATTTGGATAAATGTACTTGTCATTATTAAATGCATGTTAATCTATTTGATTTGCCACAGTCTTAACTTTGCATATTATAGTACAAAATCTATACTGATATAAAGACAAATTTGTGGCTCAAAAATCAACCAGATTTTTTTTTTTTATTTTTTTTTTTGTTACAAAATAAAACAAAAGCTTAGAGAATCGAACTTTGTGGAAAAATAGGTGTAGTTTAAAAAATCATGCCTGATATTGTGTAAGATGTTAAGATAACGAGGCTTTTTGTTGTATGGGGATTCTTTAGTCTTTTTATTTTTTATTTTTATTTTTTGTGTGATGGAGTCTGGCTCTGTTGCCAGGCTGTAGTGCAGTGGGGCGATCTCGGCTCACTGCAAGCTCCGCCTCCTGGGTTCATGTCATTGTCAAACTTTTCTATAAATATAAAGGTATACAAAAATAAAAAAATTTACTACAAATACAAAAAAAATTAGAATTTATGATGTAGATATTCAAATATCTATATAGAAATGAGTTTAATAAAATATGAAGTAAAATTTGGGAGATATTAATTTATGATTTGGTAGTCAAGATTACATCAAAGTTGATCTTAAATGTAATTCCTGTTATCAATTCAGAAAGCAATGACTCACTTCTTAGAAGAATTTGAGTTTACTTAGATCATTTTAATACTTTGTTATACGTTTTCTTTGGTAACCAGCTTTTAATCTGTGAACTTTTGTTCATTTAGATCAAGATAGGTATATTTTCTTATTCACAAATAACAGTTATAGTCCCACATATGAGTGAGAACAATGTTACTAAATCAGTGATTAAAAACAATAAAGTTACAATGATTCAGGCTATACATCTTATAAGTATGCTGGTCCAATTATATATATATTTTTTTCTCGCTGAATTGACCTTGATCCTTACAGTTACTAAATTTTTTATGTGTGCAGACACAAATTTTATTTTATGCCACAATAAAAATATTTATGCAATTTTACTATATAATTAACAAATGATTAATTAATAATTGGCTATTAAATGGTGCTGAATGTTTATGTTAGTACTTATACTCTTAGGGAATTATATGCTTTAATTAAAATATATGCATTACCTGCTTTCCAGGAGCCTCATATTCTGCATGAGGAGACATGATCAACACATCAACAATTGGACAGAAATATGCCAAATTAGATTGCTAATTAGAAACTATTAACTACAGAATACTAAAGTGATAATTTAGCCAAGAGAGAATATTGTGAAATAAAATAATTGGGGAAATATTTATGAAGCATATTATAATTTAGATAAATCCTGAAAGAAAATATTAGGAAAAATAAAGAGAAAAGGAATAATGTTAGGTGGGGAAGAATGTGTAACATTTAACAAAGATACAAAATAAGAATGATAAGGATGTATTTAGATGGCAAAGAAAAAGTGTTTTTTGACCATATAGAGAGGAACTATGAGGAATGAGAATGATTAAGCACTATAGTACCATATAATAGATGGTCTTAAATCGATTCAACAAATAAAATGGTTCATAAGTGCAATAAGCTTAGTCAAAATATTGTATCAGAAGTATCGTGGTGGAAATATTTTTTGTTGGTAATACATAGTAATTGTATTTATGAGTTGCATGTGATCATTTGTTATACGAATACAACGTAGAATGGTGAAATCAAGGTAATAAGGATATCCATCATCTCAAATATTTATCATTTCTTTGTGTTGGGAGCATTCTAAATTTTCTCTTCTAGCTATTTTGAATTATACAATAATTATTGATAACTATAGTCACCCTATAGTGCTATTGAACACTAGAACTCTCTATCTAACTGTATTTTTGTGTCAATTTACCAACCTGTCTTTATTCCTATCTCCACCACCACCCTTCCTCACCTTTGGTAACCACCATTGTATTCTATATCTCCATGAAATTAACTGTATTTTAGTCCCATATGAGTGAGAACATACAACGTTTGCCTTTCTGTCCCTGGTTTATTGCACTTAATATATCCTCCAGACTCATCCATGTTACTGCAAATGATAGAAGTTCATTCGTTTTTTAAGGATGAATAATATTTCATTGTGTATTTACACTACATATTTGTTTCCATCCTAAAGACTTAGTATTTAACACATCAGAGAAATACAGTATTGCAACTAAGTCATATCATTTCAAATGACAGAAAGTGTTTTGAAAAATTATGTGTTCTATTTCCACACAAAACAACATATATAGAAAGGTTAATAAAATCACATAATTCTTACGTGCTTTTAAAAATATTGTATATAAAGCCAGTGATCAAGTTATCTTTACAATATGTTATAAATATTAAAATTGTCATGAGGCTATTTAGTACTTTATTGATTTACAATCGAACCAAGTATCACATTAATTGGAATTCCAGATGAAATTCTTCTAATTTTACTCAAAAGCCTTTTAAAATAAAGGTTTCATTGATTAAAATGCATAGGTCATTTTTCTCTAGGATGTAGAAAATTGAAAAGAATATTACTCTGCACCTTGGGAAAAAAAAAAAAAAAAAAAAGCAGAATAACATGCAAAATCAGTACTGTTCTTAAAAATGACAGAAAGCTGAGGTCCTAGGGCAACCAGTGGCCAGGCACAAGCAGTGACTCCCGAGACAACGTGGTAGAACATAGTGTAGGCCACTGTAAGAGTAGGCAAGAAGAAATCAGTTAAAGTTTAAACAAATTGCTAAAGGTCAGGTGTGGGACAGTGGGACAGTATGAGATCCCTGAGAGCACCAGACAAAAGAGCTCTTTGCAGATCATGTTCTCATGAATGTCCACCTAGTATTCATGGGAAAGACACAGGGAAGAAGAAATATCCAGAAAGCCTCTGTCAATGGTGCAGGTGTGAAGGAACCATGCCTGCAGCTGTGGGAAAGGAACATGACCTCGGCCTTACCTGGAAGCTTCTCTCATAGAGTAAGAGAAAAAAATAAAAATAAAAAATAAACAACTATAAGCCTGCACTTGGAGAAGGGACAGAGAACAGTCCTGGGCCCAGGATCCTATAATAGTAACATTGCAAGTCACTGTAGAGCACCAGAGTAGCAGCAAATCCCAAGCCCTGCTCAATACCTCACTGTACTGAATCAATGAAGCCCAACTCTCTCTCACTTAATGGTCCAAATGAGGTCAAATCTAGGTACTGGGTAGGCCATGTTTGGTGAGTGAAAATGAGAAATTGATGATTAAACACTGTAGAGTCACAAATTAATATTGTAATTATTTATTTATTTTAGTTTTAAAAATAGATAAATTTTGGCCGGAGATGGTGGCTCATGCCTGTAATCTCAACGCTTTGGTAGGCCGAGGTGGGCGGATCACCTGAGGTCGGGAGGTCAAGACCAGCCTGACCAACATGAAGAAACCCCGTCTCTACTACAAATACAAAATTAGCTGGGCATGGTGGCGCATGCCTGTAATCCCAGCTCAGTAGGCTGAGGCAGAAGAATCCTTTGAACCCGGGAGCCAGAGGTTGTGGTGAACCAAGATCATGCCACTGCACTCCAGCCTGGGCAACAAGAGTGAAACTCTGTCTCAAAGACAAATAAAAAAGATAAATTTCTATGTGAATTTAGAAATTCATGTTCAGACATTCTCACTTAAGTGTTTTGTCATCTTCATTTTCAGAATGTCTTTAAAGGCCATATTTTCCTAGATGTGACTCAGATTAAATTTTCTTTTTGCCAGTTGTGTGTGTGTGTCTGTGTCTGTGTGTGAGTTTGTGTGTTTGTGTGTTTAGGAAGACTGCTAGCATAAAATTTCAAAATCTCAAATGTACCACTTTGCTCCTAAACAACGTAAGACTATTACTGTTTTCTAAAAAAGTATGAACAAGTTTTACTCCTACAGATTTTAGGCAGCCATACCAATAAAATTATGCCTTATATATTTGCAAAACCAATTACATAGCAAACTTCCACTAAATTACATTATATTGTGTATCCATTTACTTACATACAGTGGAACTCTATTCAAAATATTCAGTACAATAAAAATATTATTTGGTGCATTACTCCATCAAATGTTTACCAAAATAAGTGTGACATTTACAAAGGAACTGGTTATATCAGGGATACATCAGTTCCTTGTATTTTCTAAGGTGAGTATAAGCACCAGAACCAGAGGCCTTAGGCAAGTGTGATAGGTTATCTGCTGTAATTACAATCAGTAGTTAGTGGTGCTTATTTCAAAGTAGGTACAATGTCTAATTTATTGGCAAGAGTGTAGGTGCTAATTTTGCTTATAAATGAAAAGAACAAGTGTTTGCCAATTAAATCAAGCAGCTGCTTCACAGTCAGTAATACTAATAGCTACCAACAGAACCCTAAGCCATTACTCTAATTGTTTAAGGAACTGCTTTTAATATGTAATAAACTATAACCCTGATTCCTTAAAAATGTTGGGCTGGAATTTAGTTATTCAACTTTAATTGACCTCTCAATGGCTCCTCTGCAATTATTACAGTAGGGTAGAGCTAAGATTTAAAAACTACACTCAATAGAGATTGACATACCAGTATACTAAATGCAGGCATGCTGGATATACCTGTGATTTACATTCATATTTATAATATTTTATGTGTTCAGATTTTCTGTTATTGATTTAGGATGGTTTTACCTATCTGTTTTAGTTATAAAGAATACTACTAGGCTACTCATTCTTTTCTATATATTGTTACCCAAATAACATCCTCAGTTGATGAAAATGATGGGAAACTATAAATGTAATCCCAATTTTCTAAGGCAAGTAACTGAATACTACACATCTTGAAAACTGTATGGAATTATCTTTAAAATGTTATAATTTGTAAAATATTGAAAAGTTTGATGTCAGCCCATGTTCTGGTCGTAGGAAGGTTTAATTCTTTTGGAAGTATATTAAAGGTTCATCTACTGAGTCTAAAATAATAATGACTTCCTGTCAAAATGTGTGTCATAATTAGAACTATTAACTACCCTTGCTTCATTACTTTAAAACACCATCAACTTGAAAATGGAATTTTCAAATAGGGATTTAAAAGCAAACTGAATACACAAATACATAGTTCACAACAACATCAAACAAAACTTGTCTCAGGGCATTTTTAGCTGGTACTTGGAAGCACCATCTTTTATATGGTGTCCATAGTAAAAGTCTGTTGTTTTCTATGTGGCATCCATGATGAAACTGCATTTCAAACAAATATAACTTTTACTGTCACCATATTTAAGATTATACTTGGCGAAAGTCAAGCATCTGTAGTCATAAAACTGAATATAACCAAATATAAGTTCAATCTATAGCACATACAGAATTGTCGACAGCTATATTAGGTATACAGAAGCAGTAAACATTTCATAACATATAATTAAATTTGACTAAATATTTTGTCTGTTTGGAAATTACAGTATAAGAATTAAATAATGTAAATATATTTCAATTTTTAACCAAAAATAGTTACTTAGAGAGTGTTACTGGAATGTTATCAAGGAGGATCATAACAATCTCTCTTAGCATCAAGTTAGGTGACTTTTATTATTTTATTAAAAGCTTTGAAAAATTGTCAAAGCTTAGAATTTTATAACTTTTTTTCAGTAGTTACAAAGAACAATGACTAAAGGTGATACAATATTTATAACAGCATTAAAACTTGGATATGAGGAAAAGATTAAGATAATTCTGATTATGGTGTGACTATACTAAAATAATGTTTAAACAGTGTATCTACAAGGAATATTTTTGAAATGTTAAAACTGTTACATGTTCTTGTATATTTAGAATATAGATATTGCTTGAAAATATTTTGTCTATATGATGATTGGGAATAGCTCATAGATGAAAAATGTGCAGAGGTATATTATTTTTCTATTGTGTTGTAATAAATTACCAGCATTTTAGCAGCTTCAAACAGGAAAATATTACCTCGCAGTATCTGTAGGTCAGAAGCCAAGCAGCACATGGTTGGGAGGTCTGCTTAGGGTATGAAAAACTGAGACCAAGAAGTTGGCATCATCTGACATCAGATTTCTGATCTGGAAGTTCTTTGGAAAGTCCACCTCCACATTTAATTCCAAGGCAGCAAATTCAGTTGCTTGCCTTTGTAAGACTAAGGTCTCCGTTTCCTTTCTGACTGTTACCTAAGGACTACTCACAGGTTCTAAAGGCCACCTGCATTATGTACCACAAGGCCCCCTCCATCTTTAAGCCAGTAAGGTTGCATCAATTTTCTCCTCTCCTCTGTCTCGGGCTCAGTTTTAAAGAGTTTGTATGATTAGGTCAGGCTCACACAGATAATTTCTCTATTGTTCGGTATATCAATTTAGGAATTTAATTTACCTCTTCAAAATTGCTTTATAACAGTTCCCAGACTACTGTTTCATTGAATAATTGGACAAAAGTGGTACAGAGACCTGAAAATATTTGAGACCATCTCCAAATTTTGTCTATAATAAGAGGCAAATCCATTCATTTCAAAGTGAGTTCTTTCTTTCTTGAAAAGAAATAGATCTACCTCAAGAAAATGTTATGATATTCAGGAAATAAAATAATGACTAAACTCTATATATTTTTACTCTTTAGAAAGTAATAAGTAGTATCTTAAACTGACATAATTTTAAGCAGAAGTGGCTATCACAGACAAGGGATTGTTCTGGGCTGTGCCTTTAGAGCCTAGTCAGAATTTTGGGAATATTTTAATTAAAGGATAGCATTTCTTTTTTTTTCTTTTTCTTTTTTTTTTCTGTATCTGTTTGCTTGGATGTGACTACAGAACAAGACTGAACAATGTGGTCTCTTTATTTATTCAGTTAAATGTGTAATGAATATGACCCTGTCAAGGGGTAATTTCCTCTCATCATATCGAGTATGAGGGAAATGCATAGAGACCTCTTGATTAGGTTAGCATGAATTAGTGTCCAATGCATCCATTTCATCCGAGCGGTTTGTTGACACATAGTTTAAAACACATTTCTGAAGATGAAATCTTACGTTTTATCCTATCTGAAAATCTGTGATCTCATATTTCATTGTTATGTAATACATGTGCACGTTTGTCTGAACTGAGTTTAAGTGTTTTGTAAAGTCTTCTTATTGGATCCAGGACTATTTTACCTCCTCACAGTCAAGCTAAGAATGGTTGAAAGTGTAATGAGGCTGATTTTCAGGAGTAAGCAGAGAAAAAAAAAATCTTGCTGAATTTCCATTCAATTTATATAATTGAAATTACTGAGTCTTTTGAGATTGTTGTTGTTGAGACACGATCTTGCTCTGTTGTCCAGTCTAGATTGCAGTGGCGAGATCACGGCTCACTTCAGTCTTGACTTCATAGGCTCAAGCGTTCCCCTCACCTCAGTCACCCAAGTAGTTGGGGCAATAGGTGCACGCCACCATGCACTGTTTTTTGTTTGTTTTGTTTTGTTTTGTTTTTTAGAAATGGGGTTTACTGTGTTTCCCAGACTGGTCTTAAACTGCTGGGCTTGAGTAATCAACCCACATTGGCCTCCCAAAGTGCTTGGATTACTGGCACGCACCACTCAACCCAGGCAAGATTTTATTTTAACTTTTATTTTAGAGTCAGGGTTACATGTACAGGTTTGTTATATAGGTAAATTGTGTGTCACAGAAGTGTGGTGTACAAATTATTCCATCACTCAGGTAATAAGCACAGTACCCAATAGGTCGTTTTTCTATTCTTTCCCTCCTTTCACACCACCCTGAAATAGACCCTGGTGTCTGTTGTTCCCTTCTTTGTATCCATGTGTTCTCAAAGTTTAGCTCCCATTTATGAATGAGAACACGTGGTGTTTGGTTTTCATTTCTTGTATTAGTTTGTTTAGGATAATGGTCTTCAGCTGTATCTTGCAAAGAACATGATTTCATTCTCATTTATGCCTGTGTAGTATTCCATGGTGTTTATATACCACATTTTCTTTATCCAGTCTGTCGTAGATGAACATTTAGACTGATTTCATGTCTTTGCCATTGTAAACAGTGCTGTGATGAACATAGACATGCATATGTCTTTGGCAGAATGACTTATATTCCTTTGGGTATATACACAATAATGTAATTACTGGGAAGAATAGTAATTCTGTTTTAAGTTCTTTGGGAAATTACACTGCTTTTCACAATGACTGAACTAATTTACATTCCAATACACAGTGTATGTGTGTCTTTTCTCTGCAACCTCAACAGCATTTAATATTATTTGACTTTTAATAATAGCCACTCTGACTGATGGTATCTCATTGTGGTTTTGATTTGCATTTATCTAATGATTAGTGATGTGGAGCATTTTTTCATTTGCTTGTTGGCCGTGTATATGTCTTCTTTTGAGAAGTGGATGTAAATGTTCTTTGCCCATTTTTTTAAATGGGGTTTTTATTTTTTATTTATTTTTATTTTTATTTTTTGCTTAATTTTTTAGAGTTCCTTATAGATTCTGGATATTAGACCTTTGTTAGATGCATCGTTTGCAAATATTTTCTCTCATCCTGTAGGTTGTCTGTTTACTCTGTTGATAGTTTCTTTCGCTGTGCAGAAGCTCTTTCATTAAATTAGGTCCCATTTGTCAATTTTTGTTTTTGTTGCAATTGCTTCTAACATCTTTGTCATGAAATCTTTGCCACTACCCATGTCCAGAATAGTATTTCCTAGGTTATTTTCTAGGATTTTTAAAGTTTTAGGTTTTACATTTTCAGTCTATAACCCATCTTGAATTACTCTTGTTATGTGGTTTAAGGAAGGGGTCTAGTTTTAATCTTCTGCCTATGACTACCCATTTATTCCAGCATGTTTTATTGAATAAAGCATCCCTTCCCCGTTGTTTGTTTTTGTTGGCTTTGTGGAAAATCAACTGGTTATAGTTATATAACACTATTTTGGGACTCTTTATTTGTTTCCATTGGTCTATGTGTCTATTTTTGTACCACTACCATGTTGTTTTGGTTACTGTAGACTTGTAGTACAGTTTGAAGTTTGGTAACATAATGTCCCCAGCTTTGTTCTTTTTTCTTACCATTACCTTGGCTGTTTAGGTTCTTTTTTGGTTCCATATGAATTTTAAAATAGTTTTTTTTTTTTTTTTAATTCTATGAAGAATTTTGTTGGTAATTTGATAAAAATAGAATTGAATCTGTAAATAGCTTTGGGCAGTATGGTCATTTTAACAATACTGAGTCTTCCAATCCATCAGCATGAAATAGTTTTTTTTTCCGTTTGTTTGTGTTATCTCTGATTTCTGTGAGCAGTGTTTTGTAATTCTCATTGTGGAGATATTTTACCTCTCTGGTTAGCTGTATCTCTATTTTATCCTCTTGTGGCTATTGTGAATGGGATTGCATTCTTGATTTGGCTCTCAGTTTGGATGTTTTTGGTGTATAGAAATGCTACTGATTTTTGGACCTTGATTTTTGTATCCTAAAACTTTGCTGAAGTTTATCAGATCTAGGAGCTTTTGGGCAGAGGTTATAGGATTTTCTAGCTATAGAATTATATCATCTGCAAATAGATAGTTTGACTTCCTCTGTTCTTATTTTGATACATTTTATTTATTTCTCTTGCCTGATTGCTCTGGCTAGGAATTCCAGTACTATGTTAAATAGGAGGGGTAAGAGAGGGCATCTTTGTCTTGTTCTGCTTCTCAAGGTGAATGCTTCCAGCTTTTGCTCATTCAGCATGATGTTGGCTGTGGGACTGTCATAAATGGGTCTTATGATTTTGACGTATATGCCTTCAATGCCTAGTTTGTTGAGGATTTTTAACATGAAGGAATGTTGAAGTTCATCAAAAGCCTTTTTTTCATCTCTTGAGATGCTCATGTGGTTTGCTTTTAGTTCTGTTTATGTGGTGAATCACATTTATTGATTTGCATCTGTTGAACCAGTCTTACATCCCAGGGATAAAGCTTACTTGATCATGGTGTATTAACTTTTTGATGTGCTGCTAGATTTGGTTTGCTAGTACTTTGTTGAGGATTTTTACATCTGTTTATCAAGGATTTTGGCCTGAAGTTTTATTTTTTGTTGTGTCTTTGCAAGGTTTTGGAATCAGAATGAATCTGGCCTCAGAGAATGAATTAAAAAGGAGTCTTTCCTTCACAATTTTTGGAATAGTTTCAATAGATATGGTATCAGCTCTTCATATATCTGGTAGAATTTGGCTGTGAATTCATTTGGTCCTGGACATTTCTCTTTGGTAGGCTTTTTATTACTAATTCAATATTGGAACTCATCATTGGTCCATTCAGGGTACTAATTTCTTCCTGCTTCAATATTGGGAGGTTTATGTTTCCAAATATTTATCCATCACTTCTAGATTTTCTAGTTTGTGTGCCTGGAGGTGTTCATATTAGTCTTTGTGGGATTTTTGTATTTCTGTGGGGTTGGTGGTAATGTCTCCTTTGTCATTTCTGATTGTGTTTATTTGGATCTTCTCCTTTAAAAAAATCGTCTAGCTAGCAGTGTGTTTATCTTATTTTTCTTCCAACAAACAAACTCCTGGATATGTTGATATTCTGTGTTTTTTGTATCTCAATTTCCTTCAGTTCAGTTTTCATTTTGGTTATTTCTGGTATTCTGCTAGCTTTTGGGTTGGTTTGCTCTTGTTTCTCTAGTTCCACTAGGTGTGATATTAGGTTGTTAATTTGAGATCTTTTTGATATGGGCATTTAGCAATATAAACTTTCCTCTTAGTACTTCTTTAGCTGTGTCCCAGATATTCTACTATGTTATATCATTATTTTTATCAACTTCAAAAAAATTCTTGTTTTTTGTCTTAATTTCATAGTTTATCCAAAACTCATTCAGGAAAAGATTGTTTAATTTCCATCCAATTGTGTCACTGGGAGAAATTTTCTCAATTTTGATTTCTGTTATTATTGCTCTGTGGTTCAAGAGTGGGTTTGGTATAATTTCAGTTTCTTTACATTCGCTGAAGTTTGCTTTATGTCTTAATGTGTGGTTGATTTTAGAGTATTTTTTTCTTTTTTTTTAAGAGTATATGCTATGTGAATGTAAGAATATATATTCTGTTGGTTTTGAGTGAAGAGTTCTGAGGATATCTGTTTGGTCAAGTGTCAACTTCAGGTCCCAAATATCTTTGTTAGTTTTCTGCCTCAACGATTTGTCTCATATTGTCAGTAGGGTGTTGAAGTCTATCACTGTTATTGTGTGGTTATCTTAAGTCTCTTCATACATCCCTAAGAACTGGCTTTATGAATCTGGGTGCTCCTATGTAGGGTGCATATATATTTAGGATTGTTAGGTCTTCTTGTTGGATTGAACCCTTTATCATTATGTAATGCCTTTCTTTTTCCTTTCTTATAATTGTTAGTTAAAGATTGTCTTTTCTGAAATTAGAATGCCAATCCCTGATTTTTTCTCTTTTCCATCTGCTTGGTATATTTTTCTCCATCTCTTTACTTTGAGCCCGTGGGTGTCTTTTTATGTGAGGTAGGTCTCTTGAAGATAGTACGGTGTTCAGTCTTGCTTCTTCATTCAAATTGCCATGCTCTGCTTTTTAATTGGAGAGTTGGGGGGGACATTTAGCCTGTTTAAATTCTTGTTAGCTGATTATTATGCAGGCTTTATTATGTAGTTGTTTCATAGTGTCAATGGTCTATAATCATAAATCTGTTTTTGTGGTGGTTGATAATGATCTTTCATTTTTGTATTTAGCACTTTCTTAAGTACCTCTTATAAGGCATTTCTTGTGGTGATAGATTCCCTTAGTAATTGCTTCTCCAAAAAACATCTTATTTCTCCTTTTGTTATGAATCTTAGTGTTGCTGGATATTACATTTTTGGTTGGAGTATCTTTTCCTCACTAATGCTGAATATAGGCCCCCAATTACTTCTGACTTGTAGGGTTTCTGCTGAAAGGTCCACTGTTAGCTTGATGGATTTTCCTTTGTAGGTGACCTGATCCTTCTCTCTAGCTGCTTTTAATGTTTGTTTGTTTGTTTGGTTTGTTTGTTTGTTTGTTTTTTTGTTTTTTTCCTTAATGTCAACCTTGGAGAATCTGATGATTGTGTGTCTTGGGAATGGTCATCTTGGATATTATCTCACAGAGGTTCTCTGCAGTGATGAATTTGAATATTGAATTTTCTTGCAAGGTTTGGGAAATTTTCAGGGACAACATCCTAAAATATTTTTTCCAAGTTGCTTACTTTCTCTTCCTCTGTTTTGGAGGCACCAATGTGTCATAGATTTGGTCTTTTTACATACTCCCATATTTCCTGAAGGTTTCACTTATTCTTTTTTATTTTTGCCTGACTTAGTTCAGAGAACCAGTCTTTGAGCTCTGTCCCAGGAAAGTGCAGAGCTGATACTAGCCTGAAATCCCAGATGAGAGGTGCTTGAGAGACTTCTAGGTTGGGAGTCACTGACCAGTGAGGAGTTGAGGGATGAGTTCCCCTGTGGAAAACTGTTTTGCTGCTTTTCCATAAGACAGCTGCACTGTGCTGGGGGTCTGCATTAGTCCCTAATCATTGCTTTCCTTCCCAAGCCTGAGGACAACAGGAGTGAGGGCTGTGGAACAGCAAAAATGGTGGTCTGCTTGCTTACCTCTGGGAGCTACATCTCAAGGAAGTACTGAACTGTTCCTGGCCTGAGAGCTCAGGTGGGGCTGGGGTGGCCACGCTAGTGTCCCAGGCCAGTTGGCCTTGTTCGGAAATGTGCAGCTGGGGAGAAACCTGCTATTCATCTGCTGCTTAGTCCCCATGGTCTGCCCCCATCCTGGGGATGTGCAAGGGTGCCTGACTTCTCTCATTACTGGATCTGCAGCTGCTTATTCTGGGGGCTGCGGGTTGTCCCAGGGATCAAAGGAACTTTTCATGTGCCCGAGTGGCAGCTCTACTGAGACTCCATGTAGCTCTCCATGTCAGTCTGGAGACCCCAGTGCAGGAAGGATCATGGGGCATCTCCTGAGTTCAGGGTTGCAAAGGTCCATGGCAGAAGTGTGGGTCCCCATTTCCTGTCACTTATTCACCATTTCCCTACAGTGAGGGGTCTCCCCTGGCTCTATACCACTTCTGGGTGGGTGGCTGGCTTATCTCTTCTCTGTTCTCTGTGGGTTGCATTGATTCCTCAATTAATCCCAGTGTGTCCACCTGGATGATCCAGTTGAAGAGCTAGTGTTTAACCACCACACTTTATTCTGTTCATAAAAGTGGTGCATGCTAGCTGCTTCTAGTCATTCAAGATTTTATACTTGGATGGGATAGCTTGTAGTCTAAGCTAATAGCTGCATTGTAACCAAGTCTACACTCATACCACTTGCTGCATGACAGCCAATAAGTCAAGAGACAAGGTGTTGGAACAAGGAAAGCAACTTTATTCAGATAGCCAGTAAACTGAGAATATGGCAGTCTAGTGTCCTAAAGAACCATCTTGAGTTAGTGTAACCTTGGACTCCTTTTAATGTTAAGGGAAGGGGAAGAGGAGGGGATTAAAGTAAAGAAGTGATGATCATCTGCAGAAATGTGAGCACCAGCGAAGTTCTGAGGAAGTTGTGAAACATTTTTTGTTCTTGGTCAGCTGACTTCAGATGACATAGATCAGGTCACAATATTTCTATAAATGAGCTTTAAAAAAGACAGGTGGATCCAAATTATTTCCACAAAGTTAGGTCTTGTTCACATGGCTAAACTTTGTTTTCCCTGATGAGTAAACCAATGAAGGCTGTGTACCAAAGTTTTGAGTAACACATTTTCCATGTCAGTTTCATTTTAAAAACCTCTTTTTCATCTTTTCTCCTTCAGTTTCAAATGTTTTCAATCTTTACATTTTAGATAGAACAGACTGAAATGTATAAGAAAAACAAAATCTCAAAGTAGCCTTAAATTAGTAGTACTATAAACAGTGTGTTTTATCTCAACACCAGTAGCTTAATAGCAGCAGATTCGAAGCAAGCAAAAAAGGAAAGAGAAATAGAGAGCTTTACTTAACTCTGTAGTTGCAGGTTGACCATTTGAGCTCTGAATTTTCCTTGCTATAATTTACCTATCAGTTTTAAAATGTGCACAAGAACGGGCCATAATATGCAACCAGATGGAGTCCTAGAAAACCTGGCAAGCTTTTGAACTTTCTCATGTTTTTACACATGAATGCCACAAAAGTTTCTTTCCTAAGTGGGTCAGTTACCCATTGCTCTGACCTGATGAAGACGTGTCTTGCTGTGCCCTTAGTATGGGTGTTCCCAAGAGTCAGTCATTCTAAGCGTCCCTCCACTGATATATCATAATGATATATTTTAAGTTCGTTCTTTAAAGGGATATTTGACCATAGCCATCTGAAATTGACTATTTTTAAAAAATAATTAACTTGATAAATAACAAGATCTCATAAAATAAAAAAGATTAATTTAGATGATGCAGAGGAAAACTGAAGAAGGAAAGGAAGAACAGCAAATAACAAAAATGGGTGAGTTATAATTGTTTCTACATCCTATACTAAAGTGAGAGAAAATAAAATATCCCTAGACGTGAAAAACTAAATTTTTTGTTTTTGTCCCAAACTCGATGAAAACGCTGGTGTTTTATTGTCAGAAAACAAGGAAAAAATGTTTCTCCCTGCTGGGTGCTGTGACTCAGCTTATAATCCCAGTACTTTGGGGGCTGAGGTGGGTGGATCATCTGAGGTCAGGAGTTCAAGACCAGCCTGGCCAACACGGTGAAACCCCATCTCTACTAAAAATACAAAAATTAGCTGGGCGTGGTGGTGTGTGCCTGTAATCCCAGCTACTCAGGAGTCTGAGGCAGGAGAATTGCTTGAACCCAGGAGGCGGAGGTTGTAGTGAGCCTAGATTGTACCACTGCACTCCAGCCTGGGTGACAGAGCGAGACTCCATCTCCAAAAAAAAAATTTTTTTTTCTCCCTGCAAAATTTAAAATCCATGTATATACACATGTATCTAAATATATACATATGTATACATATACATAAATATTAAAATACAGGATATATATGCATATACAATTTTATATTCAATGGAATTCTGATTTGTAATAGAGATAATTTAATTTTTAACATTTCCCAAAGTATACACATATCTCTCTTTTTATAGTATGAGCAGACACATCTGTCATCTAATAAAAAGTTGATTTTTATCTCAGAGAACATTGCATCTCAGAGAATATTTTGCAGTGCTGATTGCTGATGCATTCTTGAGTGTTACCTATAAAATTTAAAAAGATAATTGTTTAGGCGTATATGTTTTAATTACCATTAAGAATCAGCTAGAAACTTAGTAACTTTATGCAAGTTTTTCCCCCATGCATGACTAAGTCAGGCACCGTGCTCAAGCGTATCTTTAGTTAGTGAGGATATGCATCTTGTGAAAATTTATAAACATAATGAAGAGTAGGCAAGATTTTAGACTGTTATTTTCTTTTTGAAAAACAAACATTTTATTATGAAAATTTCAAATGTATCAGTATAAATGTAATAGTATAACTTTAAAAAGTTCTCACTCAAATGCCTGATACTTTGGCAAGGATGGCTAGACACCTAGATGACAGAGATCAGGTGAGCAACTTTTTCTACCAATATCGTTGCAGGCTCTCTTCATGTGGCCTCCATAGCAGGTGGGTACTTGGATTACTCACGTGGCAGCTAATGGTTCTAAGAGCTAGATATCTGAGAGACAAGAAGTGGAATCTATCTGTCTCTGAAAGGTCCAGGGTATTGGTCAAAGCACTTACAGGTCTCAAGTCAAAGCACTTACAGGACTCATCAGATCCAAAGGAGATGTGGTCATAGACCCTGTCTCTCAATGGCAGGATTGTTAAAGACATTTTGGTCATCTGAATCCACCACAGTCAGTATCTTAGTTATTCTCTGAAGGTCAAGAGCTGTCTTCCCAGTGCCAAATAGTTCATATTACACAATTATGTCTAGAGGTAAAAAGAAACTCATGTCTTCTATTTTTTTTTCAGAGATAGAGGAATGTTTTCTAAGAAGCCTTCTGTAAGTTATATGGCATTCTCAGATCTACAGTAATCACATAATATTTGGCTCAATAAGGTTGTATTTACATATCATATGTGAATATGATTTAATTCTTATAAAAACAGAATTAGATAGTACTATTTTTCCAATTGTATGTTTTTTCCCTTTTCGAGTGCTCTAATTCCTAAAAGTCCATGATAATCACTAAATTAATCAACTTTTGTCAGTTTTACAGATGTCAATGTCTGAAGTTATACACACACACAATCAGCTCTCATATAACTTACATCTTTGAGTAGGTTATAAATAATTATTATGTAAGTAAATAAGTAAATTATTGAATGTGAGACACCATGGAAAAAACAGGGAGCAGAAGTACACATTAAGGAATAGCTCAAATGTGTATGCTTTCCAGAGTCAAAAACAAAACATTTATGAAAAAATGAATTATTTTAAATAATTTCAACTTTTATTATAGATTAAAGTGGTACAAGTGCAGGTTTGTTACTGGGTATGTTGTGTGGTGCTGAGGTTTCAGTACAAATAATCTCATTACCCTGTTAGTGAGCCTAGAACCCAGTAACCCAATAGGTAGTTTTTCAGCCCATGTTCTCTCTCCCCTCTCCCCCTTCTAGTAATCCTCAGTGCCTATTGTTCCCATCTTTATGTTGATGTGTATTCAGTATTTAGCTCCCACTTATAAATGAGAACATGCATTTTTTGACTTTATATTCCTGTGTTAATTCTCTTAGGATAATGGCCTCCAGCTGCATACATATTGTTGCAAAGAACATGATTTCATTCTTTTTCATGATTGTGTAGTATTCTGTGGTGCACATGTATCACATTTTTCTATCCCATCCACTGTTGAAGGGCACCTACGTTGATTCCATATCTTTGCTATTGTGAGCAGTGGTGCAATTTAACACATGAGTTCATGTGTCTTTTTGATAGAAGGTTATTTTCCTTTTGGTATATACCCAGTAGTGGGATTGCTGGGTTAAATGGAGGTTCTATTACAATTTCTTTGAGAAATCTCCAAAGTGTTTTCCACAGTGACTGAATTAGTTTGCATTCCCCTCATCTGTGTATAAGTGCTCTTTATTCTCTGCAACCTCCATAGCATCTGTTATTCTTTGACTTTTAAATACTTGTCATTCTCACTGGTGTGAGATGGTATCTCATTGTGGTTTTGATGTGCATTTCTCTGATAATGATGTTAAGTATTTTTTATATGTTTGTTGGCTGCCTTTATGTTTTCTTTTGAGAGGTATCTGTTTATGTCCTTTGCCCATTTTCAACTGGATTATTTGTTTTTTGCTTGTTGATTTTTTAAAGTTCCTTATAGATTCTGGATATGAGACCTTTGTCAGGTGCATAATATGTGAATATATTCTTCCATTCTGGGGACTTATTTGATTGCTCTATTGGTAATTTCTTTTGCTATGTGGAAACTCTGTATAGTTTAATGAGATTACACTTGTCAATTTTTGTTTTTGTTGCAGTTGCTTTTCAGGATTTAGCCATAAATTCTTTGCCAAAGCTAGAATGTTAAGAAGAGTATTTCCTAGGTTTTCTTCTAGGATTATATAGCTTGACATCTTACATTTAAATGTTTAATCCATCTTGAGTTAATTTTTATGTATAAATAGGAGTAGGGGTCCAGTTTTATTCTCCTGCATATGGCTAGCCAGTTATTCCAGAACCCAGAACCATTTATTGAATGGGATATTCCTTCCTCATTGCTTGTTTTTGTCTATTTTTTTTTTGTAAGATTAGATCGTTGTATGTATGCAAGTTTATTTCTGGGTTCTCTGTTCTGTTCCATTGTTCCATATGTCTGTATTTGCACCAGTACCATGCTGTCCTGGTTACCATAGCCTTGCAGTATAGTCTGAGTCTGGGTATATGATGCCTCTGGCTTTGTGTTCTTTGTGTAGGATTGCTTTGGTTATTCACATTCCTTTTTTGGTTCCATATGAATTTTAGAATAGATTTTTTTCTAAGTCTACGAAAAATGATGATGGTGTTTTGATAGGAATGGCATTGAATCTGTAAATAGCTTTGGGCAATATGGCCATATTAACAGTATTGATTCTTACAGTCCATTAGCATGGAATAATTTTTAATTTATTTGTGTTGTCTCTGATTTCTTTCAGCAGTATTTTTAGTTTTCTTTTATATATCTTTCACTTCTGTGGTTAGATGAATTCCTAAGTATTTCATTTTTTTGTGGCTATTGTGAATAGAGTTGTGTTCTTAATTTGGTTTTCAGCTAGAACATTGCTGGTGTATAGAAATTCTACTTATTTTTGTACATTGATTTTTGTATCCTGAAACTTTACTGAAACCACTTTTTAGGTCTAGGAGATTTATGGCAGAGTCTTTAGGGTTTTCTGAGTATAAAACATATACAATCATCAGAGAGAGATAATTTTACTTCTTCATTTCCTATTTGGATGTCTTTTATTTCTTTCTCTTGCTTGATTGTTCTGGCTAGAACTTCCAGTACCATGTTGAATAGAAGGAGTGAGAGTAGGCATTCTTGTCTTACTCTGATTCTCAAGGTGAATGGTTCCAACTTTTGCCCATTCAGTATGATGCTGGCTGTGAGTTTGTTGTAGATGCCTCTTATTGTTTTGAGAAATATTCCTTCAATGCCTTATCTCTCAAGGGTTTTTGTCATGAAAGGATGTTAGATTTTAATGAAGGTTTTTTCTGCATCTATTTAGATGACCATATGGTTTTGTTTTTTGATTCTGTTTATGTGGTGAATCATATTTATTAATTTGTGTATTGAACCAGGCCTTTATCCAGAAATAAAGCCTACTTGATTTTGGTGAACTAATTTTCTGATGTGTTGCTGGATTCAGTTTGCCAGTGTTTTGTTGAGGATTTTTGCATCTGTGTTGATCAAGAATATTGGCCTGAAGTTTTCATTTTCTGTGGTGTTTGTCTGCTAGATTTTCATATCAGGATGATACTGGCTTAATAAAATGAGTTAGGGAGTATCCTCTCCTCCTTAAATTTTTGAAATAGTTTCAGTAGGATTGGTATCAGTTCTTCTTTGTATATCTGGTAGAATTTGGATGTGCATTCATCTAGTCTAGTGCTCTGTTTTGTTGGTAGTTTTTTTATTACCAATTTAATTTTGAAATTTGTTATTGGTCCATTTAGGTTTTTGCTTTCTTTCTGGTTCGATCTTGGGAAATTGTGTGTTTTTAGGAATTTATTCATTTTAATCTATATTTTCTAATATGCGTGCATGGAGATGTTCATAAGTTTCGAGGGATCTTTTGTATTTCTCTGACATCTTTATAATTTCTGATTGTGCTTATTTGAACCTTCTCTTTTTCTAATTTATTAACCTGCTAAATAAATTTTGTTTATTCTTTTGAAAAATCAACTCAGTTTTATTGATCCTCTGTCTGGACTTCTGGTCTGAATTTTAATTCTTCTCTAGTATTAGTCATTTCTTTTCTTCTGTTAGCTTTGGTGTTGAATTCTTTTTGCTAGTTCCTCTAGGTGCAATGTTAGATCATGAATTTGATTTCTTTCTAACTTTTTAACGAAGGCATTTAATTTCTCCTTTACTTATGAAGCTTAGTTTGGCAGCATATGTGATTTTTGGTTGGAATATATTTTTTAAGAGTGCTGATAACTGCCCCCCACCAATTTCTGTCTTGTAAGGTTTCTGCTGAGAAGTCTGTTGCTAACCTGATGGAGTTCTCTTTGTAGGTAACCTGACCTTTCTAACTGCCTTTAAGACTTTTTTGTTTGTTTGTTTGTTTTTTGTTTTGTTTTGTTTTGTTTTGTTTGCATTTACTTTGGTGAGTCTGTTAATTCTGTACCTTGGGGATGGTCATCTTGTACAGTATCTAGCAGGGGTTCTCTATAGTTCTTCAATTTATATGTCTTCCTTTCTAGCAATATCGAGGAAATTTTCATGACTATATCTTCAAATATGTTTTCCAAGTTGCTTACTCTGTCTCCTCTTTCAGGAATGCCAATAGTCATAGATTTCGTATATTTACATCATCTCTTATTTCTCAGAAGTTTTGTTCGTTTTTTAAATTTTTTCTTACTTTTGTATGACTGATTTGATTTAAAAAAACGTTTTTTTTTTGTTTATTTTTAAGTTCTTTTTTCTTTACTTTTGTATGACTGATTGGATTAAAAAAAAAAAAAAGTCTTCAAGCTCTGAAATTGTGTTCTCTGCTATATCTATTCTGTTAATACTTCCAGTTATATGATGAAGTTCCTGAAGTGATTTCTTCAGTTTCAGAAGTTCATCGTGTTTCTTTCTTTTCTTTTTCTTTCTGTTTTTTTTCTTTTCTTATTTATTTATTTATTTATTTTTTTGAGGCAGAGTCTCACTCTGTGGCCCAGCCTGGAATGCAATGGCACAATCTTGGCTCCCTGCAACCTCTGATTCCCAGGTTTAAGTGATTCTCTTGCCTCAGCCTCCTGAGTAACTGGGATTACAGGCACCCCCCACCACATCCAGCTAGTTTTTATGAATTTTTAGTAGACATGGGGTTTCACCATGTTGGCCACAGTGGTCTTGAACTCCTGACCTCAGGTGATCCACCCACCTCGGCATCCCAAAGTACTAGGATTACAGGTGTGAGGCACCATGCCCGGCCATCGTGGTTCTTTCTAAAAAAGGCTATTTTATCTTGCAGCTCTTGGATCATTGTACTGGATTCATGAATTCGGTCTTAACTGTCTCCTGGATCAAGATGAGCTTCCTTGTTATCCAGATTCTCAATTCTGTATCTGTCATTTTACTCAACTCAATGTAGTTACAAATCATTTCTGGGAGACAAGTATGTTTGTTTGAAGGTAAGGGGACACACTGACTTTTTGGGTTACCAGAAATTTTACACTGTTTTTTTCTCTTGTATGAGGGCTGGTGTTCCTTTAACTATTATGTAACTTGAGGATAGTTAGTTGGCTTCATTTTAGGTGCTGCTCAAGGGCCAAGACTCTATACATAATCATTATGTGTGGCTGCATTTTTGCCTGAGTTTTCACAGGCACTGTATACTGGCAAAATAGTTTGGTGGTGTAATTTGGCCTATGATCCAGCAGGTAGAACTTAAGTCTGATGGCCCATGGATAGGCTCTTAGCTGCATGGCTTTTTTGTATTTTGGTACATTGGCGATAGTGTATTGTGGACAAAAGACAGACGACCCTCTCACTTGGTCTGGTCCTGAGCTTTGGAGGAGCCCTCTATGATCACTGGCTCCACGCTCACATTTCCTTTGTTAGGTCTTCTGGGCTGTAGGGCTGCCTCAGGCAGGGGCTGTGGTTGGCAGACAGGCTGTACCCTTCCCAGACCAGCCCGGTGGAGGGAGGTATTTCCTACTTCCCTACTAGCTCACAAACCTGGGTGTCACCCTCCTCAGCATTCTGAGAATGAGGGCTCCCTCCTTGCTTATGTGTCACACATGCTGGTGAGTCCTATCCAGCTAGGAGCAGTGGTGTGGATAGAGTCACTTGGCCTGCTGTCCAAGTGCATCCCAGGGGAACATAGAGCTGCACTCACCTGCAGAATTCGGGCAGATATGGGGAACTATGCTGGAAGCAACAACTGGTGAGTCTTCCCCAGCTAGGAGCAGTGGGAGTGGATAGAGTCAACATTTTGCTGTCTAGGTACTTCTTGGGGAAACACGGAGCTATGCCTGCCTACAGAGTTCAGACAGAAGTGGATCTGTTGTGCTGGAAGCTTGAGCAGACATGTTTTTCCCAGTTATGTAAGAGTGGGGATGGGTGGAGTCACTCAGTCAAATGACCAGGTGCTTCTTGAGGAACATAGCAGCGTCCTCTGGCAGAGTTCAGGCAGAAGTAGGGCTGCTGTGCTGGAAGCTGTTGCTGACCCTTGTCTGATGAGGGGGAGTAAAAAAATCTTACAGACTCAAACACCATGTCTGGGGCCACTACTGGGGCTGTGGCAGCTGGTGCTATGTTGCTTTGGAGAACAAGGCCTGCGGGGGTCCTCATGGACTTCAAGGTTGCCTTCACAGAAATGAATGGCAGCTCTCTGTATCAGTCTAGAGGCCCAGTGGGGTCAGGGTATTCTCCTGTTTCCAGGATTTCTCAGGTTCCTGTGAGAAATGTGGATTCCACAGAGGCTCTCACTCACTCATCCCTTCCGTGTGTTGGGGAGTTTCTTTTGGCTTGATGCTGATCTGCAGTGGGCTGCTGCCAGCTTCATGGTTTTCTGTTTGTGCCTTTTTGCCCCCTTGATGGGCCCTGACATGGTTTCTTAGATAGCTTTCAGGGTCAGTGTTTACTCGCCACTTTGTTTCCTCTCCATAGGAGCAGCACACACTAGCTGCTTCTGATATAGGAATTAAGAAGAAAAAAATACATAGGCAGATAGGGTACATACAGGAATCCTCGGTAAGGTTTTCCTTTTAATGAGAAGCAGCCCGCAAATCATTTTCTTTTCTAACAAGGAGCAGCCTGTAAAACCGAGCTGCAGACATAGACAAGCAAGCTGGAAGCTTTCAGGGGTGATTGCTGGCAGTTGTGCCAATAGTCAAAGGCCACCTGGGATTAGGCATGTTCAAAATGGTGGCTCCATCCTCCCTTCTTTTTGCCAAATCACGTGTACAGTAAGAAGACAATAGGGCCCTGGTCAAGCAAAGACCCCATTTGCCTAATAAGACTAGGATGAGATAACCACCCTTGCCTGGGTGCTGTGTAAACGCCATAGCTGGTCCCAACAATCTGCAGTCCCTACGTAAATCAGACACAACCTCCTCAAGTGTGCCTATAAAATCTCACGCAGTCCGTGGAGGGCTGGCTTTTCCCTTTCAGACGCCCCTCTCCCTCACAAGAGAGAGCTGCTCTCCTTTCTCTTTCTTTTGCCTATTAAACCTCCACTCCTAAACTCACTCCTGTGTGTGTCCATGTCCTTAATCTTTTTGGCATGAGATGACGAACCCCGGGTATTTACCCCAAAGAATGATGTCGCTTCACTTCTAGTTTACCATCTTGCTTATTGCTACAAATGAATGAATTTTAAAATATCAAATTCTTTTCAGGATACTTAATTAATGGCGGGTATGGCATAATCAGGTAAAATAAGATATACTTTAAAATGTGAATATTTAGAATTATTGAATTTATGATTTAGAAATGTTCCTTAAAAAAGCTATCAAGATGACAGGCCCATGAAACACAGTTTCAAGATAACTATACACCTCTCTATTTATAATTAAAGCACTGAACGATTAAGTGCTAGTGTCCACATTTTCAAAATCATACTACAAAAATTGTATTCTGCAATGTCCAAAATATTCAACAGTGAGAGAATGCTATTTCCAGCATTTAATGCTAAAATTGTAAATTAATATTTATTTTCTTTTTTTTTATTATTATACTTTAAGTTCTAGGGTACATGTGCATAATGTGCAGTTTTGTTACAAATGTATACTTGTGCCATGTTGGTGTGCTGCATCCATCAACTCGTCAGCACCCATCAACTCGTCATTTACATCAGGTATAACTCCCAGTGCAATCCCTCCCCCCTCCCCCCTTCCCATGATAGGCCTCCGTGTGTGATGTTACCCTTCCCAAGTCCAAGTGATCTCATTGTTCAGTTCCCACCTATAAGTGAGAACATGCGGTGTTTGGTTTTCTGTTCTTGTGATAGTTTGCTAAGAATGAGGGTTTCCAGCTGCATCCATGTCCCTACAAAGGACACAAACTCATCCTTTTTTATGGCTGCATAGTATTCCATGGTGTATATGTGCCACATTTTCTTAATCCAGTCTGCCACTGATGGACATTTGGGTTGATTCCAGGTCTTTGATATTTTCTGTTAAATATTGCTAAATACTGAAACCAAAGTGTTTTTTTACAGGAATATTTTAGCATTTTAAATGAGAGTGATGAGAAACCTTTATCATCACTCTTCTCCAGCCATTAGAACTTTCAGAATCATAATGACACACCCTACAATCTGCCTTAAAGCCACATGCTGCATTTATGACATGCCACTTGATGGGGGTTTATATAAGGACATAAGACAGGCATGAAAAACAATTGTTCATGCTACTTCTCTAGTAGGCTCATGGAAAACAGCTGAGTACATCAAACAAATTTCCTCATTTTTACTCTTTTCATAATACAAAGGGTTCTCTTTTCCTTTTCTTCATTCTCACCAGCCCCCTCTTTTGATTGGTTGTGATTGCTATATAGATTCTCATAAGGGATAAAACAAACAAGTAAGTTTAAAGATGAAATATATATCACATTTTTCCCTCTCAAGTGAATGGTTTTCTTCTTTGCAGTGTGCCTAAAATATTAATCAACATAACTGTTACAACTTAAACAGACTATTATAGATATGACACCAAGATTACTCTAAAAGGCAGACAAAATTAAATGTCCTTTGAAGGTGGTATCTACTCTTTATTATCTTTATCATACCTCAGTCTTAAGGAAAGATATAGCATTTGTAACTGCTAAAGGTTTCATTCAAGGAAAGCACATATAGTGGAGATAAATAACTTAAATATAGATTATTACTTTTACTCTTCATAGTATTTAAATGCAAATCTTAACAAAAAAAAATCATAAATTGGCTTATACTTGAGTATGAATGACATCACTTTTTGCTATCACCCGAGGTAGCAACATTTAATGAGTCTCAAATTCTATCCAAAATTTGTCTGTAGAACATGAGACACTGATAAAGAGGTTGAGCAGATCTATGATGCTGTTTTGTGGATTACAAGTAGTCTTTTGGAGGCCTTTGAAATCACATTGTGTACTATACATTCAAAACATTGACAATGTATAAAAATGGAACAATTGCTTTCCTAAAGGGATTGAAATACAGAAATATTTTCAATAACAATATTTGTCTTTTATGTCAGCATATAATGTTCTGCAGGTAACCAGGTTACAATTTTGCATTTCGTTTTTGCAAAGTGTATCTTTTTATCATACTTTTTCAAACTATGTAATTGTCAAAGCAGAAATGAATCCTTAGGTGTTAACAAAGTTTATGCTTTGTGCACATATTGGTATTTGTGGCATTAGCTTTCCAACCAGTCTAAAATAATGATATACATCGAGAAATATGGCAAACAATATTCCTCCATAAATATTGAGCATAATTATATGAGATGGATTGGTGTATATTATAGAAATATTTATAAATGCTTATTTGCTTTCTTGTTCACTTCTTTTGGTTAACACTTTAGTTGATACAAATACTTACTCTCACTTGGTGTGTCTTCCCCAGCTGGGAGCAGCGGGAGTGGATAGAGTCAACATGTTGCTATTAGCAAATAAATGCCTATATTAGCAAATAAATGCCTGTATTATTTGATTTTTTTTTTTTTTTTGCTTTTTACCTTATACATAGCTTGAAATAAAAATTTGAAGACATTTCAAACCAATTTTTTCTATTGTTGGTGAGTTTTGGGGGAAATTTGATTTTTAACTTTCTTAGAGATTAGAACATCCAGTTAAGATTTCATCCACAGACATCTGTCCTTTAAAAAATTTAATTTTAGAGTACACTTGGTACTGCATGACAATGTTTTGATCACATAAGATTATAATGGAGCGGAAAATTCCTATCCCTGAATGACATTGTAGTTGTCATAACGTCATAGCACAACACATTACTTTTTCTATGTTTAAATAGTTAACACATGATACCATTATACTACAATAGCCTACAGTATTTAGTATGATAATGATTGTACAGTTTTGAGGCCTAGAAGCAATAGGCTGTACTAAATAGCCTAGGTGTATAGTGGGTTTGTGTAAGTATGCCCTGTAATGTTCATGCAACAACAAAATTGCCAAAAGATACATTTTTCCAAATGTATTCTACTTGTTAAGTGATGTGTGGCTGTAATGAGTCATGCCTTTTATCTCTGAGATGTTATAAATTTTTACATCTCAGATATAACTATAAATTCAATATTCTAGCTTCCAAATCCATATTTGTAAGAATCCTTATTGTTTAAAATAAGGAATTCTGCTACCTCATAAAAGTAGTTAAGCTAGAATGACCACTGTAGACTGTTGGGAGTTTTTTTTGTTTTGAGAAAAAAAGGCAGAAGTATCAAACTTAGTTGTGACATTAAAATTAAAAGAAAAATGGTTAGTGTGGCAGAAACACGAGAGTTAAGAAATTTTGGGTTCTGAGGTTAGTTACATGTTAAAAAGACTTGCAATTTCAGTTTAGTGACGTGCATCTTCCTTAACCTCTTTGACCAACTATACAGCCTAAGCCCACATAACATAGAAAATAGAGACTAGACTTCATTCCTCTCTCCCCTAAAATCACATTTATTTTCTCCTCATTTCTTTTCATCTATCCTAAGCACAGCAGATGTCTGATCTGCCTTACTCAGTGCATATATAGCAAAGAAAAGGTGTCAATTAAAATATTAGTAAGAAGTAATGAGGAAATTCTGTCATCTATAGGCTTATCTAAAGTTTGTTTCTTTATAATCATGTATTTTTCTGGAATAACTAAGCCTAATTCTTACCCATGATCATGTCGAGAGTTTTTAGAAATCACTGCAACCAGATTCTTACTGGCGTAGTTTTCTGCTATCCATTTCAGTGATGCACACTTTTTTGGCAACTTTTTAATTTCAGGATTTTTAAATAAGCATTAATTGAAGAGAAAAAGAGAGCGTGTTTGAACAATAAAAATTATGGTGAATAATATTAAATATTAAAAAATAATATAATTTCATTGAGTTATATTTATAGTTTTCTCTTTGATTTTAATTTTCAAAGCAGTGATACATATAAAGTATAATAATCAGACTGATAGGAACAAATTATGGCATTTTAATTAGGATCAATAGCTCACTTTTAAAGGTAATTAATTTGGTCACTTTGTCTACTCTAAAACTTAACTTTTAAAAATAATAAATGAAATGAGTGTATTGAATAGTCCATCTAGTTTTCTTGATACATAATATTTGTACATACTTATATGGTACATGTGATATTTTGCTTCATGCATAGACTTTGTAGGATCAAGTCAGAGTATTTGGGACATTTGTCACTCGAGTAAAATTCTATGTTTTAGGAACATCTCAATCCTCTATTCTAGCTATTTTGAAATATACAGTACATTATTATTAACTGTAGTCACCATATTCAGCTATCAAACACTGGAAATTAGTCCTTCTATCTAACTGTATGTTTACACCCATTAACCAACTTCTCTTTATCCCTCTTTCTCTCCACACACACATCCTTCCCAACTTCTGTTGTCTATTATTTTACTCTATACTTTTATGAAATCAACTTTGTAACTTCCCCATATGAATGAGAACATGCAATATTTGTCTTTCTGGGCCTGGCTATTTTTCTTAACAAGATGACCTCTAGTTCCATCCATATTGTGGCAAATAAAATGATTTTATTTTATTTGTTTATCGTAATTATCTTTTTTTGAGACGGAGTCTCACTCTGTTGCCCAGGCTGAAGTGCAGTGGTGCGATCTTGGCTCACTGCAACCTCCACCTCATGGGTTCAAGCGATTCTCCTGCCTCAGTTTCCCGAGCAGCTGGGATTACAGGTAGCCGCCACCACGCCTGGCTAATCTTTTGTATTTTTAGTAGAGGCAGGGTTTCGCCATCTTGGCCAGACTCGTCTGGAACTCCTTACCTGAGGTGATCCACCTGTCTAGACCTCCCAAAGTGTTAGAATTACAGGCATGAGCCACTGCGCCTGGCCAATTTTATTTGTTTATTTTAATGGTGAAAGAATATTCCATTGTGAATATATACTACCATTTTGTTATTGTTGCTTGGTTGGTTGGTTGGTGTTTGAGACAGGATCTGGCTTTGTCACCAAAGCTGGAGTGCAGTGGTGCAATCTTGGCTCACTGCAACCTCCAAATCCTAGGCTCAAGCCATCCTCTCACCTCAGCCTCCCAAGTAGCTGGGACTACAAGTGTACGCCACTATGTCCATCTAATTTTTTGTGTTTTTTGTAGAGACTGTGTCTTACCATATTACCCAGGCTGTTGTCAAACTCCTGGGCTCAATCTATCCTCCCACTTTGGCAACCTAAACTGCTGGAATTAAAGGCATGAGCCACTCTCCCCTGCCTACCATGTTTTCTTTACCCATTTGTCCACTTGTGGACACAGGTTGATTCCATATTATGGCTATTTTGAATAGTGCTGCAATAAACATAGGAGTGAAGATATCCCTTTGCTATACTGATTATTATTATTATTTTTTGCCCCCTTTGGATACATACCCACTAGGGGAATTGTTGGATTGCATGTTAATTCTACTTTTAGGTTTTATGAGAATCTCCACTCTTATTTTTATCATAGCTGTGCTAATTTACATTTTCACTAACAATGTATAAGAGTTCCCTTTTCTGCTTATCCTCACCAGTATCTGATATTTTTGGTCTTTTTAATAGTAGCCATTCAAACTGGGGCTAGGTGATAATGAAATATTATTTTGGTCTTGATTTGTATTTCCCTGATGATTGGTGATCAATTTTTATATACATGTTGGCCATTTTCCATCATCTATTGAGAATATCTATTCATGTCTAATTTTTAACTGTTGAGTTTCTTTAGTCCCTTGTATATTCTGTATATTATTTCCTTATTGAATTAATCACTTGCAGATATTTTCATGAGTTTAACTGATTGTCTCTTCAGTCTGTTGATAGTGTTCTTTGCTGTGACAAACCTTTTTAGTTTAATTAAATTCTATCTGTCTGTTTTTGCTTTAGTTACCTATGCTTTTGATATCTTAGCAATAAAATTTTAGCCTAGACCAATGTCCTGAGATGTTTCCCAGATGTTTCTTCTAGTAGTTTTATAGTTTCTGGTCTTTTATTTAAGCCTCTAATCCATCTTGAGTTGATTTTTGAATTAGCTGAGAGATAGGGGTCCAGTTTCATTTTTCTGCATATTAATATTTGATTTTCCCACAATAATTTATATGTTCTTGGTAGCTTTGTCAAAAATCAATTCGATGTAAATATGTGAATTTAGTTTTGAGTTCTCTATTCTGTTCCATTGGTCCATGTGTCTATTTTGTACCAGTATCATGTTCTTTTGGTTCCTATAGCCTTATAATATATTTTAAAGTCAAGTATGATGATGCCCTCTGCTTTGTACCACTTGCTCAAGATCGCTTTGGCTATTTGGCTTTTTGTGTGTTTGTTTTATACAAATTTTAGAATTATTTTTCTATTTCTATGAAAAATGACATTGTTATTTTGATAAGGATTGCCTCAAATCTGTAGATTGCTTTGGATAGTATGGTCATTAAATGATATTAATTCTTTTGATTTATGAACATAGAATGTCTTTCTATTTATTTTTGTCCTCTTAATTTTTTTTTCCTTTCATGTCTCATAGTTTTCCTTGTAAAGGTATCTTACCTCCTTGGTTAAAAGTATTTCTAGGTATTTTGTTTATTTATCTATTTACTTATTTATTCATTTGTTTGCTTATTTATTATAGCTATTGTAAGCAGGATAGCCACCTTGATTTATTTCTCTACTAATTCTTTATTGGTGAATAGATATGATACTGATATTTGTATGTCAACTTTGTATTCTAAAACTTCACTAAAGTTATTTATCAAATCTAAGAGTTTTTTGTGGAATTCATTAGGATTTCTTAGAAATTAGATCATATCATTTGCAAAGAAGGACAGTTTGACTTCCTCTTTTCCAGTTTAGATGGCTTTTTTTTTTTTCTCTTGCTTAATTACTCTGACTATGACTTCCAGCATTATATTAAATTGGAGTGGTTAAAGTAAGCATCTTTGTCTTGTTCCAGTTCTTATAGGAAAGGCTTTTAGCATTTTCCTATTCACTATGATTGTTATCTGTGGGCATGTCATATACAGGCTTTATTATATTGAGGTATCTTCTTTCCATGCCTTGCTTGTTCAGAGTTTTTTTCATAAAGGTATGTTAAATTTTATCAAATGCTTATGCTGCATTTGTTGAGATGATCATATAGTTTTTGTTCTTCTGTTGAAATGATGTACCACACTTATTGATTTTCATGTATCAAACCATCTTTGCATCCCTGGTATAAGTCCCACTTGATCATAGGGTTTTAACTTTTTGACATACTGTTGAATTTTATTTGCCAGTATTTAGTTGCAAATTTTGCGTCAATGTTGTTCATCAGGACCCATAGTTTGTTTTGTTGTTGTTGTTGTTGTTTTTGTGACCCTGTCTGGTGTGGTCACATAAGAGTAATGCTGGCTTTGTGGCATGAATTTCAGAGAATTTTCTCTGCTTCAATTTTTGTGAATAGTTTGAGGAGAATTGGTGTTAGTTCCTCTTGCAAGTTTGATATGACTTGACAGCAAAGTCATCTGGTCCTGGACCTTTTGTTTTGGGAAATGTTTTATTACTGATTCAATCTAATTACTGTTCATTGGTCTGTTCAGATTTTCTATTTATTTTCCTGATTCAAAATCAATAGGCTGTATTCAGAAATCTATTCATTTTCTCTGCACGTTCCAATTTATTTGTGTATATATTTTCATAGTAGTCTGTTATGATCTATTATATTTCTGTGGTATCAGTTGTAAAGTCTCCTTTTTTATTTTTTATTTTTCTATTTGGGTTATCTCTCTTTTTTTTGGGCGGGGGGTAGCTCAGTTAGAAGTTGTTCAATTTTTTAAAATCTTCTAAAGAAAACAGATATTTTATTTTCTGGATCTTTTGTATTCTTCCTTAGTCTCTGTTTTATTTTTGCTCTGATTTTTGTTGCTTCTTTCTTTCTAGAAACGTTGTGTTGGATTTGTTCTTGCTTTTCTAGTTCCTTTATATGTATCATTAGATTCCTTGTTTGAAATCTTCCCAGAGTTTTGCTAACTCCCACAGGTTTTAGTATTTTGTGTTTTGATTTTCAATTATTTCAAAAAAGAAAAAATTGGTTTTCTCCTCACTTTCTTGACCCAATGGTAAGTTATCAGAATGTTGTTTAATTTTTGTATATTTGTATGTTTTCCAAGTCTCTTGCTATTGACTAGTCTCTAATAGTATTTCATTGTTGTCAAAAATATAGTTGATATAATTTTAATTTCAAAAAATTTTCTGAGACTTGTTTTGTGTACTAACATGTAGTCATTTTTTGGAGAGTATTTAATATAATGATAAGAATGTGTATGGGTCAATATGTATATCTGTAAATGTCTGCTAGGTCCATTTGTTCTAATGTGCAGTTTAAATGCAGTATTTTTATTTTTTGTTAACTTTTTCTTGAGATGGTCTGTCTAATGCTGAGAGTGTGGTGATTAAGTCCTCAACGATTATTGTATTAAAATCTATCTCTCGATTTAGATCTAATAATATGTTCTTGATATGTTTCAGTGCTCTAGTCTGGTGCATGTATGTTTAAAATTATTATATCCTCTGTATCTATAAACACACATATATAAGTTTCAGCTACTCAAGAGGCAAGGCCAAGGCAGAAGGATCACTTGAGACCAAGGACCCCATGTCAGCCTGAGGAACAGAGGTGTTATTTCAAAAACAAAACAAAACAAAAATCACCCCCAAATCTATTAGAATTAATCAACAAATTCAGTAAAGTTACAAAATACAAAATCAATACACAAAAATTAGAAATGAATTTATACACTAACAATGAACTAGCCAAGAAATAATCAAGAAAACATCATATTTAAAGTACCATCAAAATATAATACTTGGAAATGAATTTAATCAAGAAGTTAAAAGATTTGCACACTGAAATCCATGAAATATTGATAAAATAAATTGAAGAGAACAAAAATAAATAAAAGGTACTCTGTGTCAATATACTGGAAGAATTAATATTTTCAAAATATCAATACTAGCCAAAATGATCTTTAGAATCATTGTGATACTTATCTAAATTCTAAGGCCATTTTTACATAAGTAGAGAAAATATCTGAAAATTCATATGTAATCACAAAAGACTCCTAATAGCCAAAACTTTATTGGGCAAGAAGAATAAAGCTGTAGATACCACACTACCCAATTTCAAAATATATTACAAAGCTATAGTAATCAAAACAGCAAGGTGCTGGGGAAAACACACACACACAACACACACACACACACACACACACACACACACACACACACACACATTGGATCAGAATAGAGGACCCAGAAATAAATCCATGCTTGATCTTTGACAATGGTGTCTGGTACACATAATGGGAAAAAGAGTCTTTAATAATCCTTTTGGGAAAGCCAGGTACAGAAATCCAAAATAATGAAATTGAAACCTCATCTCACACCATAAACAAGAATCAACTCAAAATAAATTAATAAATTAAGCAAAGACCTGAAAGTATATGAGTGCTGGAAGAAAATATAGCAAAAAGGTTTCTTGATATTGGTCTGATTAATGATTTTTTTGAATAAAACCCCAAAAGCACAGGTAACAAAAGCAAAAATAAAACTGCATCAAACTAAAGAGCTCCTGCATTACAAAGGAAACAATGAACACAGTGTAGAGACAACCTATGGAATGGGAAAAATAACCTACACTTCTGATAAGTTCATATCCAAAATATATAGGAAATTTAAACAACTCCACAGCAATAAAACAAATCAACTGAAAAATTAGCAAATGACCTGAATAGACATTTCTACAAGGAAGAAATACAAATGATGACCAGGCATATGAAAGAATGGTTAACATCACTATTCGTCAGGAAAATGAAAATTAAAACCACAATAGATATCACCTTGGGTCTATTAGAATGGCTATTACTAAAAAGGTAAAAGATAGGAAGACTTGATGAGGATGTGGAGAAAAAGAAACACTTATACTCTGTTGGGAGGAGTGTAAATTAGTACAGCCATTATGGAAAACAGTATGGTGATTTCTAATAAAAGTAAAAGTAGAACTACTATATGAGCCAGCAATTCTGCTACTACACGTCTGTCCAAAAGAAAGGAAGTCAATGTGTCAAAGAACTATTCTTCACTCTCAGCATTATTCACAATAGACAATATATAGAAACAACTTTAAGTGTCCATTGATAGATGAACTGTAAAGAAAATGTTATACACACACAACACAATGGGATACTATTAAGCCTTAAAATAGAAGGAATTCCTGTCATTGGTGACACCTTGAATAACCTGAAGGACATTTAGTAAGTGAAATAATCCAGGTACAGAAAGACAAAAACCACAAGATCTCACACAAGATTTCACTTTTATGTGGAATCTAAAAAAGTCTAACTTTTGGATGCAGACAGTTGTAGAGTGGTTGCCTGAACCTGGTTGGGGGTAAGGGACAATAGGGAAATGTTGATGAAAGAATACAAACTTTAGTTAGACAATGAATATGCTCTGGAGGCCTATTGTATAGCATATGAGCTGTATTTAATAAGTACTGTATACTTGAAATTACTAAGAGAACACATTACGAATATTCTCACCACATACACCAAAATGATAAACTATGTGATTGATTTTGGTAATTATTTCACAATGTATAGACATCTCAAAATATTACATTGCACACTTTAAATACATTCAGTTTTATTTGTAAAGTTGGAAAAATATAATTCTAACACACACACACACACAGAGAGAGAAAAAAATGTTCATTGGTACCCTTAATGATTTTTAGGAAAGAAAAATGTCTGAGACCAAAATGTTTCAAACAAGCTAATCTAAAAGCCAGTCGAATAGATGAGTGTTTTAGGAGTTTTATTTTAATGCTGACTAATGATAAAGAATAATAACAACAGTCTTTTCTTAATTGTTCATGTATTATTAAAATGATTATTTCTTCTATCATTGAATTTTTCTTTTAAATAGTAATTTCTTAGTAAGAAATACCCATTTTACAACTTTTACATAAAACTTGACCTCAGTTATACATAAAAGTTCACAAATATTTTTTCTCAGTTTTCCTGGAATTTAATTTAATTGGGAAGCACATGGACTGTTACATCAAGGACTTCAGATCTGCTGTGATGTTATAATAAATAAGTATACTTGTGGAAAATGTCTTAATCTGTTTCCACAGCACCTGTATTTATCATGAACAAGGGAATTCAGTTTTCCCTGTCATATCAGTATTCCCATTGTTTTGTTTTGTTTTGTTTTGTTTGAGATGGAGTCTCACTCTATCACCAGGCTAGAGTGCAGTGGCACAATCTTGACTCCCTGCAACCTCTGCCTTCTGGGTTCAAGCAATTCTGCCTCAGCCTCCAGAGTACCTGAGATTACAGGCACGCACCACCACGCTGGCTAATTTTTTGTATTTTTAGTGGAGACAGAGTTTCACCATGTTGGCCAGTCTAGTCTCAAACTCCTGACCTCAGGTGATCCACCTGCCTCAGCCTCCCAAAATGCTGGGATTACAGGTGTGAGGCCACCATGCCTGGTCGGCTTTAATTTTTAAAAGGTATTTCTGTTTAGAAGTAAATTTAAATATATTACATGACATTAAATGCAGAGAAAAAGACTCAATATTCTGGTTGTGTAAATTTTGCTGCTCACACATATGCTGTAAATGGCAGTTACCAGGATCCTGAACTTCCTTATTGTGAGCCTGATTAAAAATAATTGAAAGTCATTAAATAAACAATTTATTCTGCTGACAGTCACCTACGAAATTTCACTTTTTACTAGACATTTAAAATCAAAATAATATGCAATTCAAGTGTAGTTTGTTATTAGAAAAAAGCACTTTTGTTTTTTGCATTAATAATGTTAATTAAAAGTCTGTAATCTTTTAAAATGTTTAAGATTTACAAAGTTTAATAAAATGAATAAAAGACAACTGCAAATATGATTAAATAGCAACAACAGCAGTAGGTTAGATATCTGGCATTGGTAAGTAATGCATACATTTTTGTTTTGTGACATGCACCACCATTCTGGGAATTCAAGAAATAATGAAATACAACTGGGATAAAAACATAAAAATTGCATTTATAAGACTAGTTCATTTGCTCACAATTTGATTTTGATTTCTATAATGTAGGACTATTGCTTGAGATAAATAATGCTTATTGATAAATCAGAAAAAAAAAAAAAAACATTTAATAAGTATTTACTGGCCAGGTGCGGTGGCTTACGCCTGTAATCCCAGCACTTTGGGAGGCCAAGGCTGGCAGATCATGAGGTCAGGAGTTCGAGACCAGCCTGACCAACATGGTGAAACCCCATCTCTACTAAAAACACAAAAATTGACCGGTGTGGTGGTGTACACCTGTAATCCCAGCTACTCAGGAGGCTGAAGTGGGAGAATCTCTTGAACCCGGAAGGCAGATGTTGCAGTGAGCTGAGATCGTGCCACTGCACTCAGCCTGGGCGATGGAGTGAGATTCTGTCTCAAAAAAATAAATAAATGAATAAATAAAGATTAGCTAAATGTAAAATGTAATTAACATATCTTAAAGTTATAAATATATATTTTTATTTTTAATTTATGTGGGTATATGTTAGGTGTATATATTTATGGGGTACTTGAGATATTCTGATATAGGCATAAAATGTGAAATAATCAGTCATGGAATATTGGCTACCCATCCCCTCAAACATTTACCCTTTTGTTACGAACAATCCAATTATTCTCTTACTTATTTTAAAATGTACAATTAAATTATTATAGACTGTAGCACCCCAGTTGTGCTACCAAATATTAAGTCTTATTCATTCTTTCTAGCTACATTTTTTGATAATCATTAACCATCCCCACTCCCTACCTCCCCACTACCCATCCCAGTCTCAGGGAACCATGCTTCTATTCTCTACCTCTCTACCTCTATGAGTTCAATTGTTTTGATTTTTGATCCAACAAATAACTGAGAACATGTGATGATTGTCTGTCTGTGCCTGGCTTATTTCACTTAACATAATGATCTCCAGTTCCATCCATGTTGTTGCAAACAACTGGATTGCATTCTTTTTTATGGGTAAAGAGTATTCTATTATAAGTAAATGCACCACATTTCCTCTATCCATTCATCTGTTGGTGGAAACTTAGGTTACTTCCAAATCTTGGATATTGTGAACAATGGTTTTCACAAACATGGGAGTGCAGACACCTTTTCAATATACTGATTTCCTCTTTTTTGGCTATATACCCAGAGTGAGATTGCTGGATTTTATGTTAGTTATATTTTTGATTTTAGTTTTCTTTTTTTTTTTTTTTTTTTTTTTTTGAGAAACCTCCAAACTCTTCTCCATGGTGGCTGTACTAATTTACATTCCCACCGACAGTGTGCAAGAGTTGTTTTTCCTCCACATCCTTGCCAGCATTTGCCATTGCCTGACTTTTGGATAAAAACCATCTTAACTGGGATGAAATGATATTTCCTTGTAGTTTCAATTTGCATTTCTCTGATAAACATTGATGTTGAGCACCTTTTAATATGCCTATTTGCCATCTGTATGTTTTCTTTTGAGATATGTCTATTCAAATCTTTTGCCCGTTTTTAAATTGAATCATTAGATTTTTCTTCCTATAGAGTTGTTTGAGCTCCTTATATATTCGAGTTATTAATCTCTTGTCAGATGGGTAATTTGCAAATATTTTCCCCCATTCTGTGGGTTGTCTCTTTGTTGATTGTTTTCTTTGCTGTGCAGAAGCTTTTAAACTTGATGTGATACCATTTGTACATTTTTGCTTTGGTTGCCAGTTCCTTTGCGATATTACTCAAAAAATGTTTGCCTGGAACAATGTCTTGGAGAGTTTCCCAATGTTTTCTTGTAGTGGTTACAAAGTTTGAGACTTTAGATTTAAGTCTTTAATCCATTTTGATTTGACTTTTATATACGGCAATAGATAAGGGCCTAATTTCATTCTTCTGCATATGGGTATTCAAACCAGCACCATTTATTGAAGACACGGCCTTTTCCCCAATGTATGTTCTTTGTAGCTTTGTCAAATATGAGTTCACTGTAAGTGTGTAAATTTATTTCTGGGTTCCTTATTCTGTTGCATTGGCCTTTGTGTCTGCTTTTATGCCACTACCATGCTATTTTGGTTGCTATAGCTCTGTAGCATAATTTGAAGGCAGGTAATGTGATTCCTACGGTTTTGTTCTTTCTGCTCAGGATAGCTTTGGCTATTCTAGATCTTTGCTGATTTCATATATATTTTAGGATTCTTTTTTCTTTCTGTGAAGAATGTCTTTGATATTTTGATATCAATTGCATTTCATCTGTATATTGCTTTTGGTAGTATGTTTATTTTAACAATATTGATTATTCCAATCCAGGAACACGGAATATTTTTCCATTTCTTTATTGCCTCTTCAGTTTCTCTCAGCAGCATTTTATAGTTTTAATTGTAGAGATCTTTCAATTCTTTGGTTAATTCAGTTCCTAGGTATTTAATTTTATTGGGGGTTATGGTAAGTGGGATTACTTTTTAAATTTCATTTTCAACTTCTTAACGATTGGCATACAGAAATGCTACATTTTTTTATGTTGATTTTATATCTTGGAATTTTACAGAATTTATCAGTTCTAATAGTTTTTTTTGGGGGGGATGGAGTCTTTAGGTTTTTGCAAATATGAGATCACATCTGCAAAGAAAGCTAATCACTTCCTTTCCAATTTGGATGCCCTTTATATCTTTCTACTCTATGAACGCTCCAGCCAGGATTACTAGCTTTGTGTTGAATAACAATGCTGAAAGTGGCCATCCTTCTTGTGTCTTAAAGGAAAGGCTTTTAGTTTTTACTGATTCAGTATGATACTAGCTGTGAGTATGTCACATATGGCTTTTATTACGTTGAGGTATATTCCTTCTATCCCAAGTTTGTGAGGATTTTTCTCATGAAGGGAGGTTGAATTTTATCAAATGATATTTCCACATCAGTGGAAATGATCATATGATTTTTATCTTTTATTCTGTTGGTATGATACAACACATTTATTTATTTGTATATGTTGTACTATCCTTACATCTCTGGAATATATCCAACTTGGTCATATGGAATGAATTTAGTTCGCTAGTATTTTGTTAAAGGTTTTTGCATTAACATTCATCAGTGATATTGGCATCAATATTTGTCAGTGATCATTTTCTTTTCTTTATGTTTCATTGTCTGCTTTTGGTATCAGAGTATTGACATCTAGAGTGTGGAAGCAGTCCCTCCTCATATGTTCTTTAGAATAGTTTAAGTAGGATTGGTATTCATTCTTCTTGAAAGTTTTGGTAGAATGCACCCATAAAGCCATTGGGTCCTGGACTTTTTTTTGGTAAGAGACTTTTTATTATGGCTTGGATCTTGTTACTTGTAATTTACCTATTCAGGTTTTATGTTTGTTCCTGATTACATCTTCGTAGGTTGTATGTGTCTAAGAATGTATCCATTTCTTGTATATTTTCTAATTTACTCACATATGATTCTCCATAGTAGCCACTAATGATTCTTTGGATTTCTCTGGCATCAGTTGTAATGTCTGTTTTTAAATCTCTGATTTTACTTATTTGGATCTTATCTCTCCTTTTTTGGTTATGCTGGCTAAAATTTTGTAAGTTTTGATTATCTTCTCAAAAAACACAATTTTTTGTTTTATTTATCTTTTGTATTTTTTATTTTAAATTTATTTCTTTCTTCTCTAATCCTTATTATTTATTTTCTTCTCCTAACTTGGGGTTCAGTTTGCTCTTTCTTTGCTAGTTATTTAAGATGCATCATTATATCATTTAGTTGAAGTTTTTCTTCTTCTTTGATGTGTAGACAGTTATAGCTAAAAAAAATTCCTCTCATTATTGCTTTCACTGTATTCTATAGGTTTCAGAATGTTGTGCTTCCATTATCATTTGTTTGAAAAAAAAATAATTTTTTCTTATTTTTTATTGACTCACTTCTAATTCAAGAACATACTGTTTAATTTTCATGTGTTTGTATAGTTACCAAAATTCCTCTTGCTATTGATTTCTAGTTTTATTCCATTATTATCAGAGAAGATGCTTGCTAGTATTTCTATCTTTTTGACTATTTTAAAACTTGTTTTGTGATCTAATATATGGTCTTCTTAAAAATGATCCGTGTGTTCAGGGGAAGAATGTATATTCTGCTGCCCTTGGATAAATATTGTGTAAATATCTATTAGGTGTATTTGTTTTATAGTGCAGATTTTAACGCCAGTGTTTCTTTATTGATATTTCTGTCTGGAAGATCTGCCCAATGTTGAAAGTAGGGAGTTGAAGTCTCTAGTTATTCTATTGGGGTTTCTCTCTCTAGCTCTAATAGTATTTATTTTATATATCTGGGCCCTCCAGTGTTGGGTACATATATATTTACAATTATTATATATTATCTTCCTGAATTGACTCCTTTATCATTATATAATGACATTGTCTCTTCTTATAGTTTTTATCTTGAAATCTATTTTGTCTGATAAAAGTATATCTACTTCTGATTTTTTTGGTTTCCATTGTTATAGAATATATTTTACCATTCCTTTATTTTCATTCTATGTATGTCTTTATAGAGAAAGTGTGTTTCTTGTACAGAACAAATCGATTGAGTCTTCGTATCTTTCGATTGCAGAGTTTTGTCCATTTACATCCAATGTCATTATTGGTAAGTTGGGACTTACTGCTGTGATTTTGTTATTTGTTTTTCAGTTGTTTTGTGGTCTTCTCTTCTTTTTTTTTATCTTCCTGTCTTCATTTTATTGAAGGTGACTTCCTCTGATTGTATGCTTTAATTTCTTGCTTTATATTTTTTTGTGTATCTATTGTATGTTTTTAAATTTGAGGTTACCATGAGGGTTCCACACACTATCTTATAACCTGTTATTTAAAACTGATGACAACTCTAATTGCATTTACAAGCAAACACACAAAAATAGAACAATAAAAACTCTTCCCTTTAACTTTATCCTTCTAGTACTTAACTTTTTGTTGTTTCTTGGCTTATTGTACTGTCTATGTCTCGAAAAGTTGTAGTTATTATATTTGATTGGTTCATCATTTAGTCTTTCTACTTAGAACAAGAGTATTTTAAACACCACCATTAAAATAGCATACTGTTCTGTGATTTTCTGTATGTTTACTATTACCAGTGAGTTCTGTACCTTTCAATGATTTATTCTTGCTCGTTAACATTCTGTTCTTTCCCAGATTGAAGTTCTTCCATTAGCATCTCTTATAGAACAGGTCTGGTGTGGATGAAATCCCTCAGCTTTTGCTAGTCCGGGAAGGTCTGTATTTCTGCTTCATGTTTGAAGGATATTTTGACTGGATATACTATTCTAGGGTAAAAGTTAATTTCTTTCAGCACTGTAAATATGTCATGCCACTCCTGGCTTGTGAGGTTTCCTCTGTAAAGTCTGCTACCAGACAAATTGGATCTCCAGTGTATGTTATTTGCTTCTTTTCTCTTGCTGCTTTTAGAATCTTTTCTTTATCCTTGAGCTTTGGTAATTTATTATTAAATATGTTGAGGTAGTCTTTTTTGGGTTAAATCTATTTATGTTCTATAATATTCTTATACTGAATGTTGATATCTTCCTCTGCATTTGGGAAATTCTCTAATATTATCCTTTCAAATCAACTTCTACCACTATGTCTTTGCTCCTTTTTTCCGAGCCAGTAACTCTCAGATTTGCCCTTTTGCATTTTTCAACTTCAGAATTTCTGATTGGTTCCTTTTATTTCAATCTCTTTAGTAAATGTATCCTATAGAATTCTGAATTCCTTCTGTGTTAACTTGAATTTCTTTGGGTTTTACCAGTAGAACTCTTTTGAATGATCTGTCTGAAAGTTCTATCTCTGTTTCTCCAGGATTAATCCCTGTTGTGTTATTTAGTTCATTTGGTGAGGTCATGTTTTCCTGGATGGTGTTGTTGCTAGTAGATGTTATTCAGTGTCTGAGCATTGAAGAGTAAAGTATTTATTGTAGTCTTCACAGTGTGGGCTAGTTTGTGCCTGTCCTTCATTTTATTTATTTATTTATTTATTTATTTATTTATTTATTTAGTGAGACAGCGTGTTGGTCTTTCACCCAGGCTAGAGTGAAGTGGCACGATCTCGGCTCCTTGCAACCTTTGCCTCCCAGGTTCAAGCTATTCTCCTGACTCAGCCTCCCAGGTATCTGGGATTATAGGCATTATAGGCACCCACTACCAGGCCTGGCTAATTTTTGTATTTTTAGTAGAGACGGCATTTCACCATGTTCGCCAGACTGATTTCAAACTCCTGACCTCAGGTAATCCACCCACCTCGGCCTCCCAAAGTGCTTCGATTACAAGCGTGAGCCACCACATCCGGCCCTTGCCTGTTCTTCTTGAGAGGGCTTTTCAGGTATTTGAAGGGACTTAGCATTCTGATAATGCTGTGGGTTTTCAAGATTTGTATAGGTACTACCTTGGTGGTCTTGGATAAGATCTCTAAATTAGTAGTCAGAGACTATTCTTTTCTCTTACTTTCTTCCAAACAAATAGAGTCTCTCTCTTTTTCTCTCTATGCTAAGCCTCCTGGAACTGGGGGTGTGGTCCTTCTGTGTGTCCACCACCACTGGTACTGTCCTGGATCACACTTGAAGCCAGCACAGCACTGAGTCTTGCCCAAGGTTCTTTCCTTCAGGACAGCAAATTCCCTCAGGTCCTGAGCATGCCCAGAGATAATGTCTGGGAGCCAGAGATTGAAGTAAAATGTCTTAGCAGTTTACCTGATGTTCTGTTCTACTGTGGCTAAACTGAAACTGAGACCAAAATACAACATCATTTTGCGGTTCCCTCCCCTTTGTGCAAGCACAAGATCCTCTCCCTCTGGCCACCACCCCTACCATTTCACAGAGGCTCTGCCAGGGTACTGCTAATGTTCACTTAAAGCCCAAGGGCTCTTCCATCAGTTTGTGGTGAATGCTGCTAGGCCTGGGACTCACTCTTCAGGACAGTAGGCTACTCTCTGGCCCAGAATAGGTACAGAAATGCAATCCAAAAGCATAGGTCTGGACTTAGGGACCCCAAGAACCTGCTGTTGCTCTACCCTAGTGTGTCTGAGCTGGTACCTAACATGCAAGACAAACTCCCTTTTACTTTTCCCTCTGCTTTTCTCAAATAGAAGAAATCATTCACCACAGCCACTACAGCTTAGAATGTGATGGGTCATCCCCAAAGCCAGCACATTCCATAGCTCAAGGTCTACAGTCTATTGCCTGTATATCGCTATTTATTACTCATGGGCAAAGGGCTCCTTAGTTAGCAGGGGATAACTCCTGCCAGAACTGACTCCTTCCTTTCTAGGTAATGGATTCCTTTTCGGCCCAGGGTGTGTCTAGAAATGTCATCAAGGAGCGAGGGCCTGAAATTGGGTCCTTGTGACTCTGCCCAGTGCTCCATTCTACTGTGACTGAGCCAGTGTTCAAGATGCAAGACAAAGTCCTGCTTACTCTTTCCTCTGCTCTCCTTGCTCTCCTTGAGTCATTTTTGTTGCTGTAAGCTGTACTTCCTTGGGTTGGGTGAGGGATAGTGTAAGCACTCCCTTAGCCACACCAGCTGATGTCTCCCTAGGTAATGAGCCACTCCAGTCTACTAGCACTAAGCCCAGCCTAGCACCAAGAGTTGCTTAGGAATTTCAATCCTTGTGATCTAGACCACCTTTCAAGTTTATCTAGAACCCCAGAGCACTTCAGCCTGTGGTGGTGAGGCTTGACTAGAAACTCAATATCGAATGGCTAGAATAGGTGATTCCCCTTTGAGTAGGGCTAGCTCAAATGATCCCTCCCTGCACAGGCACTGGCTGAGCCCAATATGGCTTTATTCTCCATTGTGACAGGGCAGCACTGAGTTTAACATACAGTCCCTCCAGTCACTGCAGTCTCACTTACAAAAAAGCACAGGTTTTCTCTCCATGCCGTGCAGCCAGGATGTAGGAATGTGGTACTTGTGTTAGCAATTCAGGGCTGTCTTTCCTGTTCTCCTCCACGCCTCTTTCACCAATATGAAGTTAAATCCAGGTACTATGATTTCTCACCTGATTTGCAGTTCTTCTGATGGTGCTTTTCCAACGTGCAGATAATGGTTAAAATGTGGTGTTCCATAGAGGGGAATGAATTATGTAGGCTTCACTTCCACAATCTTGCTCTGTCCCTTTAAATTTGTTCATTAACATCAAGTAAATGTGTGTACCTACTAACACATAGAATGTACATTAAAATTGTATTCCAGTAAAGCTATTTTTTAAAACATGGTCATATTTCACTTTCTTTCCTAAGTATATATAACAGTTAATTTCAAGTGTCAACTCAGCTGGACCACATGATATCCAGACATTTGGCCAAGCATTATTTTGGTTGTGACTGTAAGGGTGTTTCCGGATGAGATTAACATTGGTATTGTTAGACTGACTAAAGCAGGTGGCCCTCTACAATGTGGGTGGGCTTCATCCAAAAAACTGAAGGCCTGAAGTGAACAAAAATGCTGAATAAGGGAGAATTCCTTCTGCCTGACCACATGAGCTAGGAACTTGGTCTTTCCCAGTTTTCTGGCTCAGATGGAAACGTTGGCCCATCTTTGTTTTAAGCCTGCCAGCTTTCAGATTGGCACTTACACATCAGCTTCCTGGATCTCCATAATCACGTAAACTAACTTCTATAACATATCTACATATACGTTTTGGTTCTTTCTATCTGAAGAACTGTGACTAATATAGTACTTATAATACAAAAGGGTGATAAATGATATAAAGTTTCTTATGTGACATTTACATATTTCTTTATAACAATCATGCTTTAATTTTGAAAGATAAATATGCTAGGAAAATTTGTAATGCCCTTTAAAAAACCCAGCTATATTTGCTACATACTATCATTAAGTGGAAAAATAGTGACAAAACAAAAATTATAAAAAATACATCAGTTTCTATCATCTGTCTTGTATTCTGCCTGTTAATTTTCTTTTAAGTAAATCAGACTACAGAAATTACATTTACATGTGGATCAGAAAAGAGACACAAACTTCTGACTTTACAGATGGCTGTTTTTCTTAATTATATGGATAACAGTTTAGAAATAACGAATTGGTCATGCCTGACAAGTAATAGCAGTTTTTCCAAGACAAACAAATGTTCACATTTTTCATAGTTAATCAGAGACTTTATGTGCAAAAATGACCGAATGTATCATCTATTCTAAGCCTCCTGTGTTGTTTTGTAATAAACGACCATCTGTACTTTGATTTGACTGAGTTTTTCTGTGATGACCAGAGAATCTGATTACATGGCAGATGGTTTTGGAAGAACTTGTCTTTACAGGAGTAAGCAGACAAGCACTTTTTAATATTTTGTCTGTACTCTCCAAACCTATCTCTGCTTCTTTTAATGCAAAGGTAAAATCCAAGATACCAGTGTCTCAACACCATTCTGTTTGATTTTTTTTTATTTTAATAAATTATACAAACATGAAGGTGAACTAATAAGTAGTACATCCACAGTCAATGTTAGGCTTATTAACAAAAAAAGGTAAATTATGCTTTTGTGTTAATAGGCTTGGTATATTAATATGGAAACTTTTGTCTGAAATATGAGGGAGAGCTTAAAGTAGCACATCCATGGCTAATGCTAGGCTTATCAATTAAAAAAAAAAGTTAAAGTATTCTTTCATGTTCATAGGCTTGGTGCATTAATGTAGTAACGTCTGTCTGAATCTCTGCCTCTCAGTAACCAAATAAAACTTTGCATTCTCCTAAATGTCTAAGGTGTTTTTGTTGTTTGTTCTCTTAGTTGTCAGACACAATCCAGTGCAAAAGTCGATCTGATTCAGAAAGTTTTCAGTAAAATAAAAACATATTCATTAAAAAATTATATTCACATTTGTATAATATCTTGACATACTTAAAACTGACTTCTGTAATTTTTCTTTTGATCTTTCTAGTTATCTCATGCACAAAGTACAGACACCATCACCATATTTACAAGAAAGTAAAGATTTCGGAGTTTCAGCTGAATCTCATCAAATAACTGATGGCCTCTTTTCACACACTGTCAATTATTAACTGGCAGTACTTTAACTAGAACTCAGGATTAAAATAAATATTATTTATTTCTATATGCCTTGCTCTCACTAAATGATCAGCTTCATGCTGAAATCATTGGTGTGTGACTTCTACTTGTTTCATTTCCTAGCAGATGCTTTCTGAAAGGAAAAATTGAAACTCTGAAGTTGTATTAATTTTAACAATGATACTTTTATATTCCAAAACAATATTTTAACTACTATGAAGGTTTATAAATGATCTCCCCATGGGAATTCTGATGGTCTTTCCAACAGTTTTTCTCCCTCTGAGTTGTGTTCTAACTTTTGGGACAACTTCATGGATGATCTGACTTAATTGGTGGACACATTTTCCAACCAATAACCAGCTTAGATAAATAGAACTGTGTACTCATTGGATTTAAAGTCAAATATTAGAAAAATAAGACTTAAAAAAATCCAAGCTATATAGGCATTAAATATTAGAATAGTTATATATACCTCAGATAATGGTTAAAACATACAGTTTATTTGGGATATTATGACATGAAAGAGATAACTAAAGAAAGCAAGATTTCTTTGAATGTATAGCATTTGAATATCCATTACAATATTGAATAGTAAAGATAAGATTTCTAAGTCAAGACATATGTTTTAAACTAATGTTATCTTTCCTTGAAATATGATCTATAAGTGACTTATTTCATTTTCTGCTGCTATAATAATATACCACAGACTGGGTAATTTACAAAGAAAAGAGATTTATTTGGCTCACAATTCTGGAGGCTGAAAGTCCAAGAGCATGGTGCAAGCATCATAGTAGAAAGTGAAAGTGCAAGAGCACACTAGAGAGAAAGAGAACATTGAGCCAAACTTCATCCTTTTATCAGGAGCCCACTCCTATAATAACTAACCCACTCCCATGATAATGGCATTAACTCATTTATGAGAGCACAGTCCTCACGACCTAATCACCTCTTAAAGACTCCATCATTTAATATGTTGCAACGGCAACTAAATGTCAACGTGAGTGTTGGAGGGGACATTCCAGCCATAATGTTCTTTCCCTACTACCCCAAATTCATGTCCTCCTCAGATATAAAATACCTTTATTTTATATAATTAAACCCAAAATCATAACTCATTTCAGCAACAAGTCAAAAGTTTGAACTCCAGAGTCTCATCTAAATCAGATATTGGTGAGATGCAAGGTCTGATTTATCCTAAGGAAAATTCCTCAATCTGTGAACCTGTAAAATTAAACCAACCTATCTACTTGTAGGTATTGTATTTTGGAAATAAAATAGTGAGATAAGAATGAGACTGTAATTTCCAATCCAAAAGAAAGAAATGGACAAAGAGAAAGTGGTAGTGTAAGTAACAGTCCCAAAGATAGAGAAAGAAAATAACCTGTCATAGAGCCGAATGATAGTCCCTTTTGATTCTATGTTCAGTATGCTGAACTTAGCTGGGCTTAGCCAGGCAGAAGCTCTCATGGTTTGACATCTTGTGCCTGTAGTTTTCCCATGTTGGCATTGCACACTGGTAGTGTGAGAGTCTCAAAGGTGGCCTCACTGCTGTAGTTACAGTAAATATTACCATAGTGGGGACTTCATGTGGCAGCTCCATCACTGTAGCAGGTTTCTTTATGTACTTCCAAGAGGTTTACAACATCTTTTGAAATATAGATGAAGAAAGTCATGCTTCCATAGTTCTTGCATTCTGTATCCCTATGGAATTAACACTGTATGGATTCTTATGGCTTGTACTATCCAGAGTGGCACATTGAGTGGCAGCTGGGGTGACTGAAGAATTCTGTGCCAGAAAACAGGCAGCAACAGGCCCATGGAGGGCACCCTGGGCCTATCCCCTGAAACCATTCTGTCCTCCCAGAGCTCTGGGCTGGTGATGAGAAGAATAATCTCAAAGATCTTTGAGGTGCTTCAGGGACTTTCACCCAGTGTCTTTATAAATAACATCTGAGTTTCTTGTATACATAATAATTTACTTAACAAAGAATTGTTTGACCACACGTGTAGTATTTTTTTCCTGAACACACTTCACTCTTCATGTGATCAGGGTGCAAATTTTTAAAATCTTTTTGTTCTGTTTCTCCTTTAATTATAAATTTTATCAAGTTGTTACTATCCTCACATATCTCACAGTATGTAATTAAAAGTAGCTATGCAGCTGTTGGAATGTTTTGCTGCCTAGATGTTTCTTCTGCCAGATATCCTAGTTCACCACTCTTAAGTTCTGTAGTCCATAAGAAGGACAGGGACACAATTTGGCCAGTGATTTGTTACTTTATAACAAAGATGGGGTTTATTCTAGTTTCCAGTACCTTGTTCCTCATTTTCATGAGTCCTCAGCAAAATTGCCTTTACTGTCCATATTTCTACCAATGTTCTGGTCACAACCACTAAAGAAATCTCTAAGAAGTTTCAGGCTTCCCCCTAGTTATTCCATCTTCTGAACGCTTACCAGATGTATCCTCAATGTTCCACTCACAGCAGTACAGGGTATTTTTAGTCTGCTTCTCCAAATCTTTGCCTGTGCAAACTACTGTCTTCCAAAGCTGCTTCCACATTTTTCATGGATTTGTTACAGAAACAGTTCCACTTCTGGTACCAATTTTCCATCTTAGTCCTTTTTCTGCTGCCACAGCATATACCACAGATTGAATAATGTATAAAGATAAACTTTTTTTTTTGACTCATGATTCTGGAGGCTGGGAAGTTCAAGCATCTGGCAAAGATCATCTCATAGTGATAAGTGAAAGACTTGAGAGTATGAGAGACAGAGCAAGAAAAAGAGATTAAATTTTATCTTTTTATTAGGAGCCCACTTCCACAATAATTAACCCACCCTGGCAATAATGACATTAATCCATTCATGAAGACAGAGCCTTCATTATATAATCACCCTTTAAAGGCCCCACCTCTTAGTACTGTTACAATGGTAATTAAATTTCAACATGAGTTTTGGAGGGGACATTTAAGCCAGAGCAACAAGATAATTAAATAAATATAAAAATATAAACTAATTTGTATTATTACAAAATTGTAATTATTACAGAAATCTTAAGAAAATGTGCTAGTTTTAAAGAAGTCAAAAAATATTGACAAAACAGAAAGGAGAGAGGTAATCTTTTAAAAGTGGCCATTGATTGATATTCCCCTAAAACCAAGAATAAAATTTGAAAAAATAAAATGAAATGTTAGCATAGCATGGAGTTCTTACTTTATTCATAGAGTGAATAAAATAAGCAAAGAACTAGCCAGTGTTAAAAGAAAAACTTCAGCCAAATTAAATGTAAAGAAGTTTAACTGAGCAATGAATGATTTGTGAATCGAGCAGCCCCCAGAATCTCAAAAGATTCAAAGAGACTCCAGCGCAGCCACATGGTGGAAGAAAATTTATAGACAAAAAAAGGGAAATGACATACAGATACTGGAAGTTAGGTACAGAAACAACTAGATTAGTTACAGGTTGGTGTTTGCCTTATTTGAGCACAGTTCAAACAGTTGGCTACATTTGATTGGCCAAAACTCAATGATTCGCACAGGTGTAGACTATGGTCTATACCTCCACTTGTTATAGTTCACAGTGTACAGAGAAACGTTTAGACTGAACTTAAATATGTAAGGAGGCAGCTTCAGGCTAAACATGATTAACAGTTCCCCACTTTTGGCAATTTTTTGAATTTTGAGAGATTTACCAAAACTTTCGCTATTATTGCTATTATCACTATTGATCTTGAAACTCACTGGGGAACGGTAGAACAGTGGGTTCTGTAAGGTAGAAACAAGGACTTAGTATAGCATACCTTCTTATGGTGGAAGTTCCTGTTTGCAGGAGAAAAACAAAACCTGGTCTGTTCTAGGATCTATGTGTTTCCTTAAAGTCTTAGTTTGATTGTGTCACATTTAGCATTAGCAACTCCATTTTTGTTTGGTTTGGTCTGTTGGGGCCTAGTGTGTGAGCTCAGTCCAAAATAGTGGGTTAATGTGTGTGTATATACATATATATACACACACACACATCTATATACACACACACATATATACACACACAAACATATATATTTTAATTCCCCCTTTTTGGTCAGATTCTCACTTAAGTGAGAGTGTTACCAAAACTGAGGCCTTGTAACTCTCAGTTGCAATCATTTTGAGTTTTTCATCCCCACATGTCATTCATAGGTTAAGACATCCTCATGGTCATGCATTTCTTTCAGATCTTGTCATTGCAGTTGAAGAGAGACCATTTGACATTCTAGAGTTTGTTGCATGCAACATTCAAAATATTTGAGAGGATACAGGCACATCAGGGAAACTACTATTATGACTATCCCAAGGGTAGTACCGAGAGTTTGGAACATGCTCCTTACCCAAGGTTCCTTGAAACAAAACCACCTAAAATCAAATAGACCAAAGAATAAGTTAGATAAAGGGTCTACTTACTACAACTTCCCTACAACTAAATCTCTGTAATACCTGATGTTTTCTCCATAAGCTATAACTACCAGCAGCTGCAAAGATCATTTTCTGTTTAGTTAATTCTATTATTTAGCATAATTTTCACAAGAGAGTTTAAAGTCTGCTGTGTCACCATAGACTTTACATGGAATCTGCTATAGAGCCTACCATGAAGGATACATTTCTAATAATTGCTTCTCTTATTCCAAACTATGAGAAAAGGACCTAACAAATGATGCCCTTCTAGAAGAGTAAAGGTCTCCTGGCAATGTTGTCTTTAACCCATGATGTGGGTTATGAGGAGTAAATCAATGTTCTGTTTCTGACTGATTAGGAGGCAACATATGTACCATAAAAGCTTCTCACATGCATTGGCCCTTCATCTTTTATCTCTCAAAGTATGAGATTATTGATGTAAAGGCTGGCTGCAAAATCCTTCACAAATAGAAGTATAGCCTTTAAGTGCACACAACAAACCCCTTTTTATTTCTATTGTTCATAGAATCATAAACAATAAAATATTCAAAGGAAGAGTCTTGTATTAGCAGAGAAGTCTGGATCTGTGATCTTGGAAAAAGCTTTTCACATCAAGGATGCTATCTTCTTCTTGGGAAATTTTTATCTGGTTAGCTTTTCCTTAAGAGTTCCAGTGGGGATACAGTTCCAAGAGTTTGGAGGGACCCTTCTCAGTTGTGAGATTATAAAACCTCCAAATTCATGGTTTCAAAGTTTTACTGTAGTGTGGATAGCAAGGGAAGTCTTTTTCTGATGTTCTCAGAAGATACAATCTTAAGGTTCTAGATTGTAAAGAGATTGACTGTCCTCAGTGAACCATAAAAAGCTTTTTTGTTACCTGGTAAAAATACACTGTAGAGTAATAACCTACTGTTATAAGAACAGACCTCTTGCATGGGAAAGATTTTATACAACCAGAAAACCTGCATTTAAAATGACAATTGAATGAAATTCCTTTATAAAATTTGCCCATCAGGTAACCAAATATACATGAATCTTTGATTGTTTTCCCAGGAATATGGGTTTGAGAAACCAAACATTGGTTATAAACTATTTTAGCAATGTATAAGTCACCATACCAATATATTTAATTTAGATCATGTAACCTTTTCCACTGTGAGTCATGGAATGTATAACTTTTAATAATAAAAACTTTAAGGACTCAGTAAAGATAAGGTGGCTGTTGTGGTTCTCCATGAGTTCATGCTTAATTAAAATTAGACATATCCTCTTTAATACCAGTTATTTCTCAAATTTAGGTACATAGCAGTGATAATTGATTGGTTATCAAAGTAAGTTGACTTAGACCATGGAATTCATTCAAATTGTATATCTAAAAAATTTAAGTATGAGCTGATTTAGCATGAAAATCTTGCAAAGTCTTTCCTTAGTATTCAATTAACTTTTGTTCTACTTGGATTAGCAGTTTTATAGTCCTGTTGGTCTTTTCATTAAAGTTCCAGAAATTTTTAACCAGTTCAAATTATGTGATTCTAAAGTTATCAGGAACCTGTATTCAAGAGTGCTTTTCAGGGTCCTTTTCATCCTTTCATGAATCTCCTAAAAAACACCACATTCTAGGGTTTTGCATGCTTGTGAAATTTTCAGAAACTGCATCAGCGTTAAGCAATTAATGGTGGAAATGACTTTAAATAGTCATAGTTAAAAACACAATTGGCAAGGAAATTTGGTTGTTTCTGTGGGCTACAATAACTTGATAACCATAAGTATGATTAGCATATACTCAGACATATTAGAATTCTAGACATCTCCTACAATTTTGGAACATATATTAATATTATTCACTAAAATATAATCTGAAGAAGAATAAACATTACTTTTATTTTGACACTGCTTCTCATGTAACTGAACATGTCAAATAATCCTGTTTACCTCTCTTATGAATGCTTCAGAGGTCCTCTGTAGCATCTCAAAGGTGTCAAAAAAGACCATTTTGAAGCTGAAATTTGATTTAGCAGGTCTATCAAATATTTTAAAGGTTTAAAACATTTGAGATTATGAAGTAAAATTTCAGAACACTATAAATCATTCATGCATCCAAAATGATGACTCAAAAATTTTTAAAACTATAAAAACCTTTACTCATTGATAGAAGACTAAGCTTTCCAAACAATCTGTCTCTCATCTTTTCCTTCTTTTTTTCAGTAGTTTATTCAAAAGGCAAACAAAAATCTTTCATTATCCTTTAATATTACATAAAAGTCTTGTTCAAGAAAGTCAAATTTCACCCTTTCATTAATGTATCATTAATGTCAATCCCAGTTCTTAATAAAAGCCTATACATTAATTGATTCAATTTTACTCAGTTTGAATATAAAGTGAGATTCTCATAAACCTTTTATAACCCTGTACAATTTTTGTTAAAGAGCTCTAAGAAAAACCTGTTGTGCTTGTATTTTAATGTTCAATTTAAAGAAAAAATTAAGAGTACCCATTTAACCTTAGCCAATGTCCACAGAGAATTTCTTTTTACAAAATTAATTTTTTGCAACTTTCCACAACTTCTTTAAACATTTAGCTTTGTCTTATCTAATTTAAAACAATCCTTTAACCTTTTAAACTAGGTAAAAATTTACATTCCCCTGCTCTCTTATAACCTTTTAATAAAAACACATTTACTTCCTTACACAACTTGCATGTAAAACTGGTTTTTTTCCAGTAGTTTCAATTATATGTTATAATGATATATCTTAAAAACTTTTACTTTTGGTGCATAAATTTTATTTCATGAATCCTTTCATGACTTACACAGTTCATCTACAGCATGCTTGGACTTGCTGACTTATCATAAACATCTCTCTTTTTAAACAACCAGTTATTTTACTTTAGGACAAGAATTTACCATACTTACTTATATAAAATGTCTCTTCTTTAAAACTTTCTTTGCATAGCTAGGGGGCATGCCCCAGGCCGTTTCTAGAATCTAACATTTCCAAGGTAAGTAAATTGAACAATTTTCAAAAGTCAAAGCAGTTTATGACCTTAAAGAATTTAGCAAACCTAATATCTGACCTGCCTAATTTAGACTAAATGCCACTATTTTACCAACAATCTTTAAAGCTGTTTTTATTTCCCAAAGAATACTAAAGTTACATGAAATAAAAGACATTACAGTTTTGTTTTCCTTTCAAAGTATATGATTTAAGCACTTATTTTTCTTTAAGCCAATTAATTAGAGCTCTTTTATATAAGCATCACATACAAATCATATATGTAACTACACAGACTGAGAATAATAACTTTAGAATCACATAATTTGAACTGGTTAAAAATTTCTGGAACTTTAATGAAAAGACTGATAGGATTATAAAACTGCTAATCCAAGTAGAACAAAAATTAATTAAATACCAAGGAAATACTTTGCAACTTACTTTTGATAACGAATCAATTATCACTGCTACGTACCTAAATGAGACTAATTTGGGACCTTCTTTTTTTTTTAATTCAGAACATTCCACTCTAAGTTGCCTTTAGTAAGATTTTGTCATTTCTCTAAGACTTTGCTGCTTCCTGGGCCTAATGTATAAGCTAGAAAGAACTAAGTTTTTCAGAAATTAAGAACTCAGTATTTCAGAATTCTAAGATTTTTTATTTGCCAGTTTCTTTTTTTCTTTTCATTTCTTTTCTTTTTTCTTTTCTTTCTTTCTTTTCTTTTTCTTTTTTTTTTTTTTTTTTTTTTTTTTTTTTTTTTTTTTTTTGAGACAGTCTCACTCTGTCGCCCAGGCTGGAGTATGGTGGCGCAATCTTGGCTCACTGCAACCTCCGCCTCCTGGGTTCAAGTGATTCTCCTGCCTCAGCCTCCCCAGTAGCTGAGATTATAGGCACATGTCATAGTACCTGGCTAATTTTTGTATTTTTTGTAGAGATGGGGGTTTCGCCATGTTGGTCAGACTGGCCTTGAACTCCTGACCTTATGGTCTGCCCGCCTTGGCCTCCCAAAGTGCTGTAATTACAGGCATGAGCTACCGTGCCCAGCCTATTTGCCAGTTTGTTAATTGAATTACTGGTCTCAGGGTGGAGCCCTTCAAGAAACAAGCCAAGAAAACATGCAGTTTCTAGGGCCTTATAAGAAGGCACACCTGGAAGACAAAAATAGGTTCCCAAAAATAAGAATCTCATTTTTATACTAGATCTTAGATCCCCAAAAATAAGGAAATGCTACAGGAGAAGACAGTGCAATGCTTTTACTGTGCATTTTATTGCATGGCAACCCCAAGTCAACCAGCCCATTTTGCAATTAGCCCATCCCTAAAAGTTACTTCCTACCTAGTTATTATATACTAAAACGCTCTTATAATGCAAAGTAATCTCTGACACCCCCCAAAGTCAAAACATTAGATAACACAGTGCAAAATAGAACAGAGCCTTAGAATTTGAGAGGTATCTATTCACTTTCAATTCCTGTGGTTTCATCAGGAAAACAGAGGTTTTTCCCAAAACAGGGTTTATGGCACCTCCTCTGTTTTTCCCAAAAAGTCCCAGGCCATCAGAAATTATCTTAGCTCCTCCCATGTATTTATTAAGAGTAGCAAGACAAAATGGAGAAAAATAATTTAGTTGACTGAGACGAAAAAAAAACGTTTTTCCAGAAAAAAAAGATCCTAGAAGAGAAAAACAAAGGCCTTTTAAATATACCTATACCTTTGATATCCACTTTTAAGTAAGCTGACTTTTAACCATAGTGCTCTTTAAAAAAATCCTTTTAATGCTCTTGTTACCTGACTTTAGCCACAACAAGTGGTCAGTATTTTCTGACTTTTAAATTTTACTGGAAGTAACCTCACAGGTGAAACTAACAAGCCTCAACTAAGGTTATGACTTTACCATGAGTGTATGAGGCATTTTCCAAGAGGGTGTTGAGCAGTTTTTCCAAAATCTGGAATATTTACAGATAGTTCAGGAAAAATAAGTTTTAATAAATGAAGCTATAAGTTGTTCATGGAGGGGAAGAAAATCAAAAAATGGTAAAGGTCACACAGATATTATTAACCAGAAAATACTCATTCCCTAAGCCAGGACTGAACCCAGGCATCCAGGGGGAAAATGGCAAAGACAAAAAGAAAGTACTGCCATGTTGTTACGAGGTCAAGCTCCCAAGGACATAAAATAAGATAGAGACCTCACCCAGTTTTTTTTTTGTTTTTTTTTTTTAATTGTCTGTCTGTTTTTTCTTCAGAGACCTGTAGCAAAGTTTGTAACTGACTGGTTTACTGGCTGGCTTATGGGGTCCTAAGCCGTGTTTTATCCTAAGGTGTTTCTCCTGATGACAGAACCATACAGAAAGACACACAAAGCACATGAGATTGGGTACAGCTTAAGAGTAGCCTTACAAATACTTTTTCTGTTAATCAAAACTTTGCAGGAAATAAACAGTTATTTTTACCATTCATTAAATCAGTTTGCACAGAGAGAAAGAGAGGCCAGAAGTCTGACTGGTAAGAAATGCTTACACTTTTGCTACCATGTCAAGTTTTTGGATTCCCCTTCCCTGAGTGGCCCTAATGACCTTGCTTACCACACCATAGCTCCTGGGGCCAAGCTGCATCACAAAGGAAAATCATGGAACCACAGGCAAATCCTCTCAATTTTGCAAGATGCTCCCCAACTGACTTCATGGGGAACCCAAATTCTAATAATTTCCATTCCAGCCAGATAAAAATATGTATGCTTTAAATAAAAATATTGAAAATTCTTAGAAGCTTCTGTATATCAATCGGCATCCCTAAATGAGACTAATTTGGGACCTTCTTTTTTTTAAATTCAGAACATTCCACTATAAGTTACCTTTAGTGAGATTTTGTCATTTTTCTAAGACTTCACTGCTTCCTGGGCCTAATGTATAAGCTGGAAATAACTCAGTTTTTCAGAAATTAAGGATCTCGTTTTTACTTAAAATATTGGTTTTTCTCTCAGGTTCCCTGAATTAACTTAGCCAATGATTTTTTTTTTTCTACCTAAGCATGAAAGAAAAGTGAAACAAATGGGTAGAACACAAAATTCCCTGTGAATTTTTAAAAGCCAAATTGTACAGCCCCTACAATTTTAACATTTAATACCAGTTTCTGATTTAGTCAGATGTAAGAAGCCTCTAACTGGATCCAAACCCGTCAATTACCAAACCAAATCCCATCCTGGACCCAGTCCAGTTTCTGTTCCAACTTCCAAACCCAGTTTGGGTGAGAAATTTGCTCAAAGAAACTCGGAAAGCCTAAAACACAAATCTATGGAGCTCTGAAATCCAAGAAAGAACTTACCTACAATCTCCCAGCTGCTATGAAAGATCAATGGATACAAGTGGGTCCTGCAGGTACCTTGCTTGTTCGCTCACTGCTCCTGGGGATTGTGAAAAGGTCTACTTTGGACCCCACTTCTGGCACCACCTGCTGAAAGAAAAACTTCAGCCGAATTAAATTTAAAAGGGTTTAATCCAGCAACGAATGATTCACAAATCAGGAAGCCCCTAGAATCACAGCAGATTCAGAGAGACTCTAGAGCAGCCATGTGTTGGAAGAAGATTGGTAGACAAAAAAAGGGAAATGACATACAAAAATCAGAAGCGAGGTACAGAAACAGTTGGATTAATTACAGATTGGCCTTTGCCTTATTTGAACACAATTCAAACAATTGGCTGCATTTGACCAAAACTCAGTGATTTGCACAGGTGTGGGCTATGGTCAGTTTTTAGTTCCACTTGTTATAGTTCATGATGTACAGAAAAACCTTCAGGCTGAATTTAAATATGTAAGGAGGAAACTTTACGCTAAACTTAATTAACACCAGGAACTAATTGATATACTCAGAGAATGTGACTGTGATTGTTAATCTAAACTGTTAGGAGTAGTTCCTTCTCTACATTGCCGTCTGCCATATAAGCATCAAATACAGGTATTTTGGTGATATAAATACTGGACCAGACTCAGGCAGCTCTATCTCATCATAAAATAGCTAAGAGGGGAAAATTACATTCTAGATGCTGGGCATAGTAGAAAATTCCTAAATTTATCTACCATGATAACATAGTTTTACTATATTAATTTAAACCTATTCCCACTCTAATAGTTTATACCGTACTTGGCCCATTTGCAGAAAAGACCACCTTAGGGCAACCTTCGGATAGAATGGAGCTCACTAAAAGATGTGTTGGCAATTTCAATTAACATAGAAATTTGTTTCTCTCCCTTGACTGTGTTAAGCAAAACATATAAAATATAATTCATGAGATAAAACTGAGAAAACTTTTAAGACACATTTCAAAAAAAGAGATCACAAACAAGAACAAGGGAGGTGGTTTATCATGTAAACAGGGCAGTTTCTCTAAGTTAAAGAAAATTTTAAGTATTTAGAATAAAATGGACCACTGAGTGGCAAGTAAGTTTCTTAAAGGAAAAGGAAGAAAAGGAGCTCAGAGAGATGTAAAATTATAGTCACTTGAATATACTCTTTTGACAAGTGACCATAACAAGAATGAGAAAGAAGATTCATGTATTAACTTTTTTTCATTTGCCCTGCGAATGCTTTCTGGTAGTGCTTGTGGCTGCAGCATTTACTCTGAGATAACTTTGCCACAAATTATTTAGCTTTTATTATTATTTTCTCATCACTCTAGTATGTCGTTTGGAAACAAAAGATACAATTCTATTTATAACATTCTGTTTTTAGCGATGGTATTTCCATTTACAAAATATAGTAATTCTTGGTCCCTGAAAATGTCTTATCCTAGAAAATGTAGCATTCCTATGCATTATGTTAACATCGTTCTCAAATGGTTGTTGGGCGAAGATCCATTTGATGAATCCAATTTTTCCAAAATAGACAATTCTGATGATTCAGATGATTCTGATGTTAGCTCTGTTTAGAAATAACTCCAAAAACAGTTTTTATGTTTTATTTCCACATTGAAAATTAGTCGGATTTTCTTCAGCCTCAAAGAGTATGTTTATGTAAATTTAAATGAGCACTGGCAGCAAGCTGCACTTTTTTTTTCTAAACAGGAAAAGAGTTAATGAAACTATTATGCTCGATTTTGATAGCAGTTACATTAGCAAAAAATTGATGAACTATAACATGCATACAGAATAGTGTCAGTGTATTAATGCTCACTAATCTGAATCAGACTGAAGGATAGTATGCTCAATTACATACCTATTAATTTTGAATTCTAGATGAATTATAATTTTGAAGGAATAAATGAATTATGAATATATGTATTAAACTATCTTAGAAAAGCTAAATTGACCAGTGTATGTATATACAAAGAGTTTAAGCTCTTCTAAATTTTTAATTCTGCACACATCTGCCTGAAGATTTTCTGTGAAAATTAAAGAAAAAATCAAGAGCAACATAATTTCTTTCCTTCTAAAAATTTCCAACATGGATTAAAACGTGCACATTTTCTCACTCCGTTCTCAGTCTATTATAAACAGAGAGTTTATATGCGGTGGCAAACCCTGAACCAATTTTGTTTATAAACATGGAAAAACAATTATAAATAACATATTTCTCAGTTATAACCAATATGATGTTATAATAATTAAGACACCATAATCTTAGACTTAGCTAACTGACTTCACTCTGTATTAGTTCTTTTTTTATATAACTACTTGAATTCCTCATTATTCAATTCTTTCTCTCATTTCTTAAGTATAGTATACATCAACATTCAGTCATTAGATTTTTTTCCTTGACTGATCTATATTTTCTGCAAGGAGATAAAATCTAATGTCTTGACTTCCTATATTTATCTCAAAGTTGGTATTCCTCTTAAAATTTATTCTCCAATATCTAATTTGTTTCCATCCCCTTCCCCAATGTAAAATTAATTCTATATATTCCAACAAATTAGTCATTCTAGAACATTTCCTTCCTGTGACACTTCTCTATTTGAAAACAAAAACCAAAAAAATTCAGGTCTCTTGGCTTGGCACTAAGCACCTTTTTGAGTGTGGACATTATCAGCATATACACATTTATCTTTCTGTGTGCTTTGATGAAAAAAAAAATGTATTCATTCAAGCTCATTTGTTTATATTTCCCTAATGGATATCACTAATTCACAGCTTTCATCCTTTGCTTACACTTTCATTCTGACTTAATATCTGCCCTTCTTTGCATTTCCATTTTATGACTTCAACTTCAGCAACTATTTCATAGTTGATTTACTGTGAATTCTTTCCAAGTTACAAACTTTCTTATAATACTCTATTCTTGTTTCATTGATAATTAATATGTATATGTAGATAAACCCTCCATAATAAAATATATCTATGAAATTATTTTTAACTTATTCATACAAGATTTAGAAGCAGAAAATTAACCTCCATTCATAAAATAATTGAAGTAATAGTAAAGGAAAACATAAGCAAAGGGAGGTTTTAGACATGTGTTTCTTAAAATGTCATTGTATATTTAGGAAATAAGGACCTATGAAATCATTCATAGTAGATTTAAGAAATAAAAATGTGGTAAAATAAGAATAGTTTGGAATTATTAAAAATAACAATAGAATCTATTTGAAAAAATATTTATTTATCTGTTTATATATTATTTTTTTTGAGATGGAGTCTGGCTCTGTCGCCCAGGCTGGAGTGCAGTGGTATTAATAATACATTCAACTGTTATTTTGTTCTTATTGAAGAGTGTTTAATAAGCATTTTTTTCATCAGTATGATAATAATTCTTCAATTTTCTAAATACACATCAATAAGCTTTATTTCATTCATTTAAGGAAACTAATCTCAGCATAATTGACATTTGGAATGGATAATTTATTGTTAGTAGAGTACTTTTCTGTGCACTGGTGGAATGTTAGGCATCATTCACCTACTACAGCCGACTGGCTTCTGCCTACTCAATTCCAATAGCATCATTTCTACCCACCTACTCCAGTTTGCAAACAAAAAAATCTTTTCTGACATTGTAAAATGTTCTTTGAAATAAATATTTACTGATTGGAAGAATCAGTAAATTTTAGATTGAAATCTTCTTTGTATACCTCACTACAAAAAGATTCTTCCACTTTCTAGTTTTGAGTTCTATGGAAGAATCTTTTGTAGTGAGGTATACAAAGAGGATTTCATTCTAATATTTCCCTGCTTCATTTGCCTAGATAATAACTGTGGTAATAGAAATAGTGTAAGATATTCTTTAATATTTTTCACCCCTTCAAAAGAAAAATAATTGAGCTTGAACTATGAAAAAATAAATAGCAAAAAAAAAAATCATGTTTTAAGCCCATAGTAGACCATGTCATTATAACAGAAATATGAAGAAATATTTTTTAAGTCCTTAAAAAGTCATACTATGCTCTTCTTTTGATATTGGATATCAATAAACTGTTTTTAACTCTTTCTCTTCTTTGCTTTAGATATAAATGCTTTCTTTTGTATTTCTGGCTTAAACTCAAAACTAAATTTATGAGAATCAAATTTTATAACAAAACAAATGTAGACAATTGCATTGTGTATCATCTCATGGAAGAAAAAAATTATTGCAAAAGCTAGAAATAGCTTTTGCATTAGCTGGTCAGGATAAAGCAAATCTGCCTTTGATTCTAAATAGAGAAGAATCTCTTTTCTCTGTTCTTATTCTTCAATTCCAAACAGCCAATTCAGAAGACATCAAAAAGATATATTGGCTAGTAGGGATGTTTTACCCTTTGGGGGTAATATTGGTTAGATTAAGGTGCATAACTTCCCTTGAGAGTCTCATTTTTTCTTGAAGCAAAAAAAAAAAAAAACTATAAAGAAATTTTTTAATCTTTTATATTCATGCCACAGGCTACTATGAAGCATAATCTGGTAGAAAGTCTTCTATATTAAGACTCCATTTTAATTCAGTGTACACAATTTCACACTACTACCATATCTAACCTGAGGGTTAACAGTAATGACTTTAACTTTTATGGTATTTTCAATCGAATTGTCTGCAAAAGATCGAATGATTATAGCATAATTTCCCATTTATGCAAGAGACCTGTATGCCTATAAAGATGTTCCCCTTAAATCAAAATTGTGAAGAAGTTAATCCATGTGTTGCTTTTCCTATAACAACCTTTTTTTTTTTTTTTCTGACTATGCTTTTGACAAAAACTCTGTATTTGTTTCCTACTTTGGGAAACCCAGTTTTTTTCAGTGTGTTATTTTCTACCTTAAAACTGTGTAGAATTCTATGTCTTTGTAAATAACAAAAATTATTTCTTTTTCTGTTTGTTAAAGGTTTCTACATTTTACACCGACTTTCTTCAGAATACTAGCAGATAACATAGTAATGAGAAAAGAAAGTAACTCAATGTATTGAATTGTTACATGCTATTTTAGGAAAGACTTTCCCCCCACACCAAGCAGTAGATACCGGCTGGGCATCCTCCAGTGAAATTCTGTCACTATCTACCTGAAGATTCCATCAAATCACACAGGGTGAGGGCACAGTCCCCAAGACCTGCCCCTGCCCCACCTGTCACAAGTCTAGACCTCTAGAATTTCTGATCAGCTGGCTTCAAGTTGGAGCTCCCACAATACCCTATTTGGATTTGCATAATTTGCTGAAGCAGCTCACAGAATTCAGGGAAACACATGTGCTGGTTTATTAGATAGGATATTACAAAGGATGCAGATGAATAAGGTATGGGGGAAGGGACTGGGAGCTTCCATGACCTCCCTTCCATGCCCATCCTCCAGGAACCTTCCTGTATTCAGCTTATGGAAAGCTCTCCAAAACCAGTCTTCTTGAATTTTTGTGGAAGCTTCATGATGTCAGCATTTCTTTCCCCCGGGATATAGGATGAGATCTTCTGTGGGGAGGGTTTTAAGACCCATAATTAGAAAGGCAGGGGGATATTAAAGTCTGTCTTGGGGCAGGTGAAAGGAGGACAGGAGAAAGTCAGGCAGATTCTGTTTCCAGAGGCCTGCCCCTGAGACCCAACACACCCACTAGTCTAACAAAAGACTGTAATAAGTGCTTACGGGAACTAGAAGCCAGGAACTGAAGGAAAAACAATATATGTCCACATCATTCATAACACCACAAGTGCTTTTATGATATTGTAAGAAAACAAATGAAAGAAAATTTGTTGATCATCTGCTAGGAAATTAAGATTCCAATGAGCTAAGAGAGACAGACAAAATGACACAGACAATACTTTGAAGAGTCAGGTTCATCCAGAAAGACCCTCAAAGACACTCTCACAATAATGTTTAATCAAATGTCTGTGTACCCAGTGGCCTAATCAAGTTGAATCATAAAAATATTTCATAAGTTCACCCACTGTCAATGGGGCACCTACATGGAATTTTTAAACCATACCCGATTTCCAAATAAAGACAATAACATGACCAACATGATACAACTATCCTGTGGACAACTGAAAATTTACTAACCCTTTTCCTAGAAGACAATACAATGTCTTTGAGTAAATTATACTCTCTCAATATTCTGCAACTTAAATATTATGAAGAAAATTAACAATATTTAAATACTACGGGGAAGACTGACACATTTTATGAGCATGATCCATTATCACACTTCTTTTGCTGTGAAATGAGTTTTTTATTAGAAGCAATGCTGTGTGGAATACCACCACAATGGATAAGGCATTGCATAAGTCCACAGAAGATAGAAGCATTGTGTTCAGAAAAGGCAAATTTATATCCAGAGAGTATCTGTTTCTCTAAAAACAAAATGGTGCTTCTTCCATGACAAAAGCAATCCAATACAATCAACCTGCCGCCCATTAAGGGTCATCAACTTTGGGATCACCCTGAATTTTTATCATATTTATCTTTATCCTCTGAAATGCTAATGACTTACCTTTAAGTCTAGAATAATTGCAACTTCTTGCTCACTAGACCCTATCAGCATTAATCAATTTTGTGGGCTAGTGTAATACTTTATAGAAGAAAAGGTGATGAAGATCCCTGTGAATGAAATTACAACATAGGGAAGGAGGGTTACTATTCCCCTGAAGTAGGATCGTGAAGGTATATTGCTGACCTTGCCAGTTGAAAGAAAACTGCTTCTGGAGATCTTTTATAGCAAGTACAGGCATGCACTGCATAAAAACGTATCTGTCTTTAAAGCAATATATATAATAATAGACTCATAAGATTATGACATCATATATATTTACTGTACCTTTTCTATGTTTAGATATGTTTAGATACACACATATGTATGATTGTCTTACAGTTGCCTACAGTATTTGGTATAGTAACATGCAGAACAGATTTGAAGCCTAGGGGCAACAGGGTATACTATATAGCCTAGGTGTGTCATAGGCTATGCCATCTAGGTTTGTGTGAATACATTCTGTGGTGTTTACACAACAAAATGACCTAATGATGCATCTCTCAGAATGTATGCTCTTTCTTTTGTTACACATGACTTTACTAGAGGAAAAAAAAAAAAAAATCCTTTTCCAGATCAATAGCTGCATACCAGATCAACAACTGCAAACTAGGTGCTAGAGGATGTGTTAATTTACTGAAGCAATGATATGATATTTGGTACAGAGCTGTAATAGTAGACATCATCTGGTTAAATTTTGATAATCCAATGTCTTTCTCTAAGGTCCATCTGTCTTCTGAGGCCAAACAGAAGATTTGAATGAGAATGTTGTGGAAATTAGCACCCTGTGTCTTTCAAATCCTTAACAGTGACATGAATCTGTAATTTCTCCAGCAGTGTGATGCTGATTTTGGTTTCCTAATATTTTTAGGTAAAGACAGTTTTAATATCTTAAACTTGACCTTTTCCAACATAATAGTCCTCACTGTGCACCTCAGGGAACTAACACGGGCATCCTGCAAGCTGCTAAGTGTACCTACTCCAATTATACATGCCAGATCTGGGGAGATAGTTCTAGTATAGGTTCAGGGGCCTACTGGGTCCTTCGTGAGATGAACCTAAGCTAAAACTACATTGATCATCTGACCTTCTTAAGTCCCTACTCTGGTGGACTACAGTGAAATTTTGGGTTTCCTGGTCAGTTCGGAGACAGTGTCCAGTAGTTTTCAAAAGGTATTATTATTGTTTCCTTTTCCCCAGCAAACAGTTACTTGGGTAAAAAGCTATAATTATTTTTGGGAATGGCCATGAGAAAGATTAACAGTAGGATAATTTTTTGGCAGCAAATCAGGATCCTTTGTCATGAAAATCCAGCCTCCTCTTCATTCAAGGGGTTTTGGGTTTATAAACTGGCTCAAGCCAGGAATTGACTGAGGAGCCATGACTCTGTTTTTATCATGCGAGTTAAACTTTTGTTCATTTGACCTAGAACTATTCTGTGGATACTAATCAAGAAAGTATTTAGTAGGCTTATTATCATTTTTAATTTAGGAACACCATGATAAATTAAACAATGTTATAGGTCTGCTTGAGTCAGACTATTCTGATTGCTGCTTTGACTCTGCTGTCTATTATGATAATCACACCCATCTTATCTCTGTCAGTTGAGGGCTGCCACATGGCCCCCATCACTTTCAGATTTAATTACCTCTATTGCATTTAGGTGCCTTAATTCAGTGACTGCAGTATGCACTGTGAGGTCTGACCGGTAGAAAAGAGTCATCACATAGTTCCTCAAGGTTGCTAATGCTCCCTCACAAATTTATTTTTCACTTTATTAGTCGTAAGTATGTCTTCTCAATCCTCCTGTTGTAGGTAAGTCTTAAATTACAAATTCACTCTAACAATTTTTAGGCCTTTGAATCTTTTCCTCAACATTAAACCAAGGCATGTCTGATATTTCTAATTTGCTCACTGTGGGCTACCTTTTGATCTTGTTGCAGCCAACCAAACAAACACACTGTGAGAGCACTTTCTAACTTCCTTGGCTATAATAATAAATACTGAGTCTCTGGTTGGTGAGCCCATATCAGTAACTTTTCTCTGATCCAGCTTTATCTTTCTTCCATTATTATCCTGCACTCTTAATATCCATTCTTATGCATATTCCCTGGATTTCTGTCTGTATCAATTAGGAAAGTAATTATTTTGGACTCTAACACACCTCCTAATGTATTACATTTGGCATATCATCTCTGGAATTTGAGTTTAATTATAGGTCTAGAAGCCAAGATGGTTGATAGGGGTGGTTCTTGAGGAAACTCAGCATTGTCTTGCATAGCAACTGCCTCAGGTAAGGTCTTTATAGTTTCCTCAGGAAATACAGAGTTAATTCCTTCAGAGGTCAGATTCCACTTCCATGGGGCATGAAGAGGCCTCTTCCACTGGTAAAGAAGACCTAAAAACCTTAGAAGAAAACCTAGGCAGTACCATTCAGGACATAGGCATGGACAAGGACTTCATGACTAAAACACCAAAAGCAATGGCAACCAAAGCTAAAATTGACAAATAGGATCTAATTAAACTAAAGAGCTTCTGCACAGCAAAATAAACTACCATCAGAGTGAACAGGCAACCTACAGAATGGGAGAAAATTTTTTCAATCTACCCATCTGACAAAGGACTAATATCTGTAATCTGCAAAGAACTTAACATTTACAAGGGAAAAAAAAAAAAAAAAAAAAACATCAAAAAGTGGGCAAAGGATATGGAAGACTCTTCTCAAAAGAAGACGTTTATTCAGCCAACAATCATGAAAAGGAGCTCATCATCACTGATCATTAGAGAAACACAAATCAAAACCACAATGAGATACCATCTCATGCCAGTTAGAATAGCAATCATTAAAAAGCCAGGAAACAACAGATGCTGGAGAGGATTTGGAGAAACAAGAACGCCTTTACACTGTTTGTGGGAGTGTAAATTAGTTCAACCATTGTGGAAGACAGTGTGGTGATTCCTCCAGGATCTAGAACTAGAAATACCATGTGACCCAGCAATCCCATTACTGGTTATATACCCAAAGTATTATAAATCATGCTGCTATAAAGACACATGCACACGTATGTTTATTGCAGCACTATCCACAATAGCAAAGACTTGGAACCAACCCAAATGTCCATCAATGATAGACTAGATTAAGAAAATGTGGCACATATACACTATGGAATACTATGCAAGCATAAAAAAGGATGAGTACACGTCCTGTTCAGGGACATGGATGAAGCTGGAAACCATCATTCTGAGCAAACTATCGCAAGGACAGAAAACCAACCTACCACATGTTCTCACTCATAGGTGGGAATTGAACAATGAGAACACTTGGACATAGGGCGAGGAACATCATACACCAGGGCCTGTCATGTGGTGGGGGGATAGAGGAGGGATAGCATTAGGAGAAATACCTAATGTAAATGACGAGTTAATGGGTGCAGCACACCAACATGGCACAGGTATACATATGTAATAAACCTGCAGGTTGTGCACATATACCCTAGAACTTAAAGTAGATATAAAAAAAAGAAGAAGACTAGTCAAAATTTAGGGGCTCCATTTTTCTAAACAATGTTTTCCCACACATATTCATTTCAACTTTCAATGTTTCATTCTTTCCTGATCAAAGCCCTCACTTACCAATATAAACACTATGAAGTTGTAAAAGTTCAACTTTCATTGTAATTCAGAAAGTTTCAGGATAAGACCCTGAATTTGATGTTTAACATTCTCAGTCCAGTGGTTATAGTAGAACTGTTTCCTTAAGGGCACACACATTAGATTCAGGTCATTTATTGAGTGCTTGAGCTGGAATTGGAATTTCCAAGCTCATTATTTCTTTCCTCACTCTGTCTAGCAACTTTAGATGCAACTAGCCAATCTCATTAGATTTCTTAGTTTGGCAACATATTTAAAAATATCGTATACACAATCATTGAAATATTTGCTTTTTATAAGATGCTGAGTAGGAGCATCCAATTCTAGTATGTTGCATATCTCTATTTTCAAATTTCATTATGGACTATTAGTATACTCTTTACTACTGCAAATAGAGTCATGATCATCTTTAAATCTAATCAGAGTTTCAATTTCAAAAACCCCAGAATCAATTAGAAAACTCATCCTTAAAATTATGTTTCCCTAGAACCACTCTTGGTACCAAAATTTGTATTAGTTGTGGTTGTTCAGAAAAGATCAGAGCCAGTAGGATGAATAAATATTCATATAGTTTTATAAGGAATTGACTCACCTAATTATGAAGGATGAGGCATCCCAACATCTGCATTCATAATTATGCATATGCAGAAAAGCACATGGTGTAGTTCCAGTCAAAAGGCTGGCAGGCTCAAGACGCAGGAAGAGCTGATGTTTCAGCTCAAACCTCCAGGCTGGAAAAAAAGAAAAAGTGAATGTCCAGCTAAAAATCCGTCAGTCAGGAAGAACTCTTCGTTATCCACAGGAGGGTCAGCCTTTTGGTTTTACTCAGGTCTTTGACTAATTGAGTGAGAATCATTCATATTGGGATAGGCAATACGTTTTACTCAGTATACTGATTCAAATGTTAATCTCATCTAAAAACACCCTAACAGCCGCACCAAAAATATTGTTTTATCAAATGTCTGGGCACCCTATGGCCCAGGTAAATGAACATTAATATATAACATTAACGTATAACATTGATAATCACAACTATAAACCCAATATAGTGTGCTTGTATCTGTTTAATTTAATTACATTACAAAAAAGGTAGGTATTGTTATTTTACTAATTAAAAAAGAAGAGGTATATCTTGACTTGTTTAAAATAATAAACTTTTAAAATATCGTAAATTAAAACTCATTTGATTTGAATTAATATTTTTGTGTTTTTAAATTTCAGGTATTTTAGCTGTATTTTTGTTTGTTTGTTTGTTTGTTTTTGAGATGGGGTCTCGCTCTGTCGCCCAGGCTGGAGTGCAGTGGCACAATCTCAACTCACCACAAGCTCTGGCTCCCGGGTTCATGCCATTCTCCTGCCTCAGCCTTCCGAGTAGCTGGGACTACAGGCGCCCACCACAACGCCTGGCTAATTTTTTTTTTTTTTTTGTATTTTTAGTAGAGATAGGGTTTCACCGTGTTAGCCAGGATGGTCTCCATCTCCTGACTCGTGATATGCCTGCCTCGGCCTCCCAAAGTGCTGGGATTACAGGCGTGAGCCACTGCAACTGACATTTAGCTGGTTTTTAAATGAGTATGAGATTAATAGAATAAGATGGAAAATAGTTTTCATAGTTATTATTTCATAAGGACAACTAGACTGGGAAAGAGGTTACTCTGATGAAACTGAGATACAAACTTTAGTGAGCAATATTGGAAAGATCAGCTGTAGAAAATTGTGGCATGCCTTCTATGAGATATGAAAAAGCATGGATTTTATTTTGCACATAAGCAAGTGTTATAAATTGGAGAATGCCTAATGTTTAATAAGAAAACTCTAGATTTCTAAAATATGAGTTTCAAAAGGATGATTAATTATGGAATTTTTAAATAAATCACATTAAGTGAAGACAATCTGGAAAAGGGATCTAGCAGGGGAATGCAATTTAAGAGCAATTGTGAAGTAATTTTGGAAGCATAGACTCAGTATGTAAAGAATATGAAATTAAATAAGAATACTTGGAGTTTTTAACCTGAAATCCAGATTTATGATGATGTCAGTAATTATCAGAAAGTTTTAAAATTTATTATCAAGTATAAATTAAATAAAGTTATATCTTGTTGCTTTGTTTTCTGAAATTTATTAACATTCTGCTGATATTAATAATAAATTTAGTAATTTAAAGGTTTTGTACATACAAGCGCTTATAATTCTATTGGCAATACTAGGAGACAGGAAATATATATATTTTTTATATTGTATTCATGTGGTGATGAAACTAAGTTAAAAAATTTACTTTGGATAATATAATTAATAAGAGGCAAAATTAGGTTTTAAATTAAAGTACTCTTTCCTCACAGCCTGCAGTCTTCAGTATTATTTTCTGCTACCTCTTAAATAAGAGTATCTTACATATATTCAGCATTTTAAATGGAACAGATACTGCCCTAAGCATTTAAAATATTAGTTAGTTTAATAATCATATTATTGCTAGGAAAAAAATAATTTCTTTGGGAGAAATATATATATATATATAAATATATAAATATATATATATATATATATATATATATATATTTACACATTATCCTAAGTTCTCTAGTATTTTATTAAATAGAACTTCCACGGTTTTCCGGGAAACTAGAGGAGCTAAATGTTTAGCACATTAGGTAAATAAGTAATAAAATGCTATAAATCTTCTTTAGACCAGGCACAGTGACTCCTACCTGTAATCCCAGCATTTTGGGAGGCCCAGGTGGGCAGATCACTTGAGACCAGAAGTTGGAGACCAACCTGGCCAACACGGCAATAAAGATAAAAGAGATTATCCTAGATAAGCTGGGAGGTCATTATTTAACCAATGGAAGTGCCTCATAAATAAAGCTGAGAATTCACTGAAGAAGAAAGTCTACTTGCAAACTGCAGCTTCAACTCATACTTAGTTTCATCCTGACCTTTCTTATGGACTACCTATGGTTTATGAACTTCCTAGCCAGCCTTCAAAATCACTTATGTCAATTCTTTCTAATAAGTCCCTTAATCTGTGTATCTCCTGCTGATTCTCTTTCTGTGTATGAAGTCTTGTTGATACAGATTTTGATATCAGAAGTGATTCTAGAGAAACAGAATCTTAAGTTTCTTGAATTCTTGGTTTCTGTTATTGTTATTCTATTCTGACTAGATTTAAAGAAATAATGACTCTATTTCCAGTAGTAAGGAGAGCATTGAAAGTCCATGGCATGATGTGATAATACAGATGGGCAAAATATCACCATTGGATACTCCTAATCAAATACTTATAAAAGGTTCTGGGTGACCATATATTTGACAACATTTTTGTCAAACTAACGAGTATAATGAGATTGATTAGTTGCTCACAACTTAACTGGAGAAAGTAGAAAAGGAATAAACTCGGGGTTTCAAATTCCCATCTCAAGTTCTGCATAAATGAATTAAAAGCTTTTATGTCTGTCATAAATAAAACCCTTATCTCCTATAGCCACAGGGCTGAAATTATTGAAGACCAAACCCACAGCCTCATCCTGAGAGTGGCTAAATTGCATCAGACATTGAATTCCCAACCTGGCAGTGCATCTTCACTTAAATGCAGGCATTAAATGAAAAGGAATGGGAGCCTGATAATTGGAATGGGAATACATGAGCAGAAATGAGCCCACTACAAGAGATTCTGTATTCTGTATTTTAGCTTGAGAAGGTAATAGGTCTTTAACAGTTTGTTTGGTTATCTGAAACATGGAGGAAAAAGTAGCCTACAGTAAATCGAGATTAAATGCCAGAACTGCCTTGCTATACTGCAAAGAAGATGTCTAAAGGTTTAGGGATATTGGAATGTTATAGAAGATTTATAACATAAGATCTGCGCACCCATACCAAGAGCATCCAGAGAATAAATCTTTCATTATGACCATTAGAACATAAGTTGTGAGAGGAGTCTCGGTATCCTTGAAGAACTCTGTGGTAGCTCTTCTCTATAGGTCAAAGATAACAGTGGAAATTGCTACTAATGAGCTGAGATCCTTAAATGTAACAGGGTTAATAGCATCCCAGGGTGACACAGGCCAAGTGGGGGTACCTAATTACCGAAGACAGTGTGGTTATGGTTACCATGATGGACAGGAAAGTCAAAGCAGCAATCAGAATAGTCTGACTCAGTAAACCTGTAATGCTTGCTTCTGGATCTTGATGTAACTAGAAAACAGACGGATAAGCAATATGCTAATTTTACTTTATTTATTTATTTATTCATTCATTTATTTATTTATTTATTTATTTTTGGACAGGCTCTATTGCCCAGGCTGGAGTGCAGTAGTGTAATCTCAGCTTACTGAGACCTCTGCCCCCCAGGCTCAAGTCATCCTCCCACCTCAACCTCTCAGGTAGCTGGGACTACAGGTGTGCACCACTGTGCCTCACTACTGTTTTTGTATTTTTTGTAGAGATGGGAGGTGTCTCACCTTGTTGTCCAGGCTGGTCTTGAACTCCTGAGCTCAAGCAATTCACCTGTCTCAGCCTCCTAAAGTGCTGGGATTACAGGTGTGAGCCACCACTCCTGGCCAGTATACTAAATTCTTAATTGATATGTATAAATGAAAATGTCCAGGTCAAGAGGAGAGAACATGGCTAAGAGCCTATCTGCTGGCTCTTACCTGCATGTGCCATCTACTGTACTAGAGCCTGAATTACACCAAACAAAAATTTAGTGCTTCAGTACACACCTGTGAAACCCACCTCGGGAAACTGTCTACAACCAAGGAACCTATACAAAACCTTGGCCCTCTAAAAGCCCCCTGAAGTCAAGTGAGCAGAAGTTTCACTTAAATCACCAAAACAGGGAATGATGGGTCCTTAATCTGTTTCCAGATATGAGTCAATTTACAGACCCAGAGCCTCTTGATTAAAGGGGAGGTTGGGACCTGTTGAGGGAGAACTCTGCTACATTGCTAAATATTTATACTTTAATCTTTCTCTCAGTCTTCCCAAAAGGAAACTATGGACATTTATCAAGGTGACTGTGCAATGGGGAAAGGGAAATAATCTGAATTCTGGGGAATTATTTGATACTGGGTGTGAACTGACATTAATTACAAGAGACACAAAATGTTAGCAGAGTTCACCAGTCAGAACAGGAGTTTACAGAGACCAGGTAGGCATTAAAGCTGTTGCTCAGGTGTGTCTTACACAGAGTTCAGTGTGTCCCCACACCAATCCTGTAGCTATTGCACCTGCTCTTACAGATGTGGGTTCATCGCTTGAGCAAATTAACACATTTCCTGCTACTTTGTATGCAGCTATTAATCTGGCAAAGGCTTTTTTTCTCACTACCTGTTGGTCGACCACAAGAAGTATACTTTCAGTACCCTGTCTCAAAGGTATATCAACTTTCTACTCCTATATCATAATTTATTTTACAGGACCATTCATGGTGTTTCCCCCCCCCCCACAAGTCATTATGCTGATCCATTATTACCTTGATGGTATTATGCAAATTTGACCTGTTGAGCAAGAAATGACAGTTAATTTAGACTTATGAATAAGAAATTTGTGTTACAGACAGTGGAAAATCATTCTGACAAAAATACAAAGACCTTTCACTTCAGTGAAATTTCTAGGAGATCAGTGATGTGTATGTAGCATGTCAAGATATACTTTTTAATAAAAGTTTAAATTCTTGCATCTGGCTGAATCAAAAAGAGGCACAATGCCAAGTAAGTCTTTTTGGATTTTGAAGGCAACTTGTATGCCATTTCAGTGTGCTATGCCAGCTCATTATTGAGAGATCTAAAAAACTGCTGAATTTGAGTGGGGTCGACAACAAAATAAGACTTCTCAACAGTTCCAAGCTGCCATGCAAGTTGATTCTATGCTTGAGCCATGTGATCCAGCAGATCCAATGATGCTTTAAATGTCAGTGGCAGATCAAGATGCTGGTTGGATCCTTTGGCAGGTGCTTACTGATTAATCACGGAAATGATCCTTAGGATTTTGAAGCAAAGCTCAGTTATCCTCTGTGGATAACTATTAGACCTTTTTGAGATACGTCTTTGACTTCCTATTAGGCCTTAATAGAGACTAGAGACTAAATGTTTACCCATGAGCCCCTGAGTTAGCAAACAACCAGAGTTGCCCATCATGAATTGGATATTTTCTGACCAAGCCATAATTTGCTCAGCAGCTCTCTATTTTCACATATGGAAGTGATAAATATGATATGAGCCTATACCTATGGCTCCCTGGGAAGTTTCTTATGATCAGTTGACCGAGCAATGTAAAACTCTGGCCTAGTTTACATGATATGCGGGCAACATCTGAAAGTGGACAGCTGAGCATGATGGGTCATTCCTGGTGCATCCCTGAAGGAAAGTAATAAAGTTGTTAGAACTTGCTTATACATTTTGCTTGGAAGAAACAATTGCCAGAGGTATTAGTAGATGTTGATTCATGAGATCTAGCCAATTGTTTGGCTGGTTGGTCAAGGACTTGGAAGGTATTTAATTGAAAAAGTGGTGACAGGTCTGGGGAGGAAACATGTGGATCAACCTCACTTAGTAGGCAAATACTGTGAAATATTTTGTATCCATGTGAACAATTATGAAAAGGTGACATTAACAGAGTGGGATTTTAATAATTTTAGTAATTTTCAAATTTGTTTTAAAAATTACATGGATAAGATACCTTTCATAGTTACCTGCCATCCTCTTTTCTTAGCCATAACTGCCACTGGTCAATAGGTTCTTAAAGTGGCTACAGTGGCAAAGTTGGAAGTTATGCAACATGAACTTCCTTTCACCAAGGAGAACCAGCTCCAGCCACTTCTGAGTGCCCAGTCTTCTAATAGCAAAGACCAACACTAAGTTCCTGATATGGTACCATTCCCTAGGATGATCAGTTATCTACCTGGCAGGCTGATTATATTGAGCCACTTCTGCCATGGAAGGGGGCAGCATATTGTTCTTACTGAAATAGACACTTAACTCTATTAGGTTGGCACAAACCGTAACTTCAAAAACCGCAATTGCTTTTTTACCAACCTGATAGATACGGATTTTCCTTTCCTGCATTCAATGCTTCTGACAAAACTACCACTTGTGGACTTACAGAATGCCTTATCCACTGTCGTGATATTACACAAGGCATTGATTCTGACTGAGAAACTCACTTCAGAGCAAAAGAAATGTAACAGTGAGCCCAAACTCATGGAATTCACTGGTTTTACCAGATGAATGGAGCTGACTTGATAGAACAGTGAAATGGCCTTTTGGAGGCTCGGTTATAGAACAAGGTAGTCAGAAATTTTGCAATGCAGGGACAAGTTTCTCTAGAAAGCTCTATGTGCTCTGAGTAAGCATCAATATATGGTGCTGTTTCTCACATAGCCAGAATTCACAGGTTTAGGAATCAAATAGTCAAACTGAGTATGGCAACATTCACTATTACCCCTAGAAAGTTTTTACTTTATTTCCTTATGGCTTTATATTTTGTTGGTTTAGATATCTTAGTCTAAAGAAAGAAATGCTTCCACAAGGAGGCACAATAATGAGATTGTCACCTGTCACTTTGGTCTCCTCATATCTCTGAATCAACAGATAAAAGGGACTTTGTATAATGACTATGGTGATTGATCCTGACTTCTGAGAAAACATTGGTTTGCTATTGCTACACAGTGAAAGTAAGGAAAAATATGTCTGAAATACAGGAGATCTCTTAACTCATTTCCTAGCATTGTTGTGTCCTATGATGAAAGTCAGTGGAAAACCATAACAACCCAACTCCAGCAGTACTGCTGATGGCTCACACCCTTTAGTAATAAAGATTCAGATTAGCTCACCAGGCAATGACCCACAATCAGCTGAGATACTGGAATGATAGTAGCAGTAGTGGTTATAAATATTAGCTATGAACCCGCAATCAGTTGTAGCCAGGAGGACTGTAATATTTATGAGCATTTATTCCTTGTTTTTAATGAATATTTTTATATATATATGCATATATATATATGAAAAATTTCTTTTCCTTTCAAATCTCTTTCCATCTAACATGAGATATACTACTAACAGTTAACTTTACACAACAGTATTTAAGTTACAGGCTATCAGGGAGAAAAGTAAATATTGCATAAGGACTATGATCCTTCTCTGAGGAAATGGCCGCCTTCACCTGTTGTTTCAGAGACATTAGGAGACCAAAGAGGCTGGTGACAATCTCAATTTTTAGTTCAATGGGATAATTATTGTGCCTCCTGGTGGAAGCATTTCTCTCTTTGGACTAAAACGTCTAAACCAACAAAACACAAAGCCATAGTCATAGTGTACTTTTGGTTATACCCAGATAGTTATATTATGTTAGCTTGAAAGTATGACTTTGTTACTGTCTTTTATTGGAGATTAAGCTTGGTGTCAAAAAATGTACATGGATGTCAAGTTGACAAGTGTTGGACTTTAATGGTCATTTTGATGAGTCAACTTGGCTGTCTTACCATACCAAGTTATTCAATCAAACACTTATCTAGATTAGTATAATTAGCATTCACAGTCAGTGGACTAAAAGATTTTCTTAGATAATCTGGTGGGTCTGATTCAGTCAGTGAAAGTCCTTAGAATGGTACTGAATTTTCCTGGAAGAAAAAGAATTTTACTGTTAGAGTAAAGCTTTTACTTATGGTTGAGAATTTCAATCTTTTCTTCCTGATACTACTCTATAGATCTTTGACTGCATAGGGGGCTTCAGAATTGTTTAAGCCAGCACTTAACAATAAAACCCTTAATTTATATCTTTCTACTGGTTCCACTTAATCTGGCTGAACTATGACTGAAAATGTTAGTTATATATTTGGTGGCACATCTAAGATTAAACAACAACATAAGCATACAATCAAATTACCCTCCTCCCAAAAATTTCATAGTCTTAGACTGAGTTATATGGATAGACATATCTGTGCATTGGCCCATTTAAACTCATTGTGTAATTATTTTATACCAGAAAAAAAAACCAACAAATTTATAGATCAACATGAATTCAAATAAACCTGACATCATTAATTTGCTTTAAAAAATTGTTCTAGAGAAATATTAACTGAACCCACTTAAGGCAACTGAGGGATATATGGAAAAGGTTTAACAAGTTAAGTGAAAATTGGTCTTAATCTTTAGAGATTAGAAACAATGAACCACATCAATGTGCCACACACAAAATTAAGAATGATAATTTTATGATACCATTCATGAGATAAAAAAGACATAGCAGGAGAGTAAAAATTAGAGCTGAAAAGAAGAATAACACAACATCATGAATAACTATGGTTCTTACATTAACAAAAGAAGTGATGGGCCATAATATGCATGTTCATGAGCTCTTAGCTATCCATGCCCACAAATCTCACTCAGTTCGAAGGATATCAAACCAACAAATTCTTAAGAAACAAAAAAACAAACAAACAAAAAAGAAATGTAATAAAAAAATAAAAATAATAATAAAATAAAATAAAATAAAATGTCCTTGCATTGAAAAAAAAAAAAAAAAAAAAGAAACACCAATCTCATGATAGTCTCTACAGTTTCTGAAATTTATATAGGAATCAACAAAGAACTTAGCAAAATGAAATTCCATTTGCTCTTCTGATCACAATTCAATATGAAAATAAAAGAGAAAAAGAAAAGAATATAAGGAAATTAAGCTAGAATAATACATTGAAAAAAAAAAGCAGGTATCATCCCCAGAAACAATAAATACATCTTGAGAAGCAATATGGTGATTCTCTCTGTAAATGTACCTTCCTTTTTCTTAAAAACTGTGAAAGCAAAATCAAATGATTTGCTTTGTGCACCTGGCACCAGATACAATTAGTAATTTCTGAGTATCCTTAGGAAGCATAGCTCTTTTGGAGAATGTAAATGCTTTCAGCTCATTTCAATAAAAGACACTCTGTCCCTTTTTGAGACAACGGATTTGGAGCACTTAGATAAAACCAGGCTCCCTGTGCTCAGAATGTGATTACAGCTGCTGTGTGGGCAGAGCACAGAGAGCACAGGGGCCCTAGACATCAACCTGAGCCCTGTGATATGCTCTGGGTTAACAAGGGGAAACTCAGGTGATGCTTCCAGATTTCACAAGGCAGTTAGTGGAAATAGGAATCACTGAACAAAGTGGGGGCTGCCTTCATTCTCAAAGTCAGTTGCAACAATGGCATCAGGATGCAGTCTCAGGTACACCGAATTGCTAATTAAGGTCTTAGCATATGGAACTTGCAGCAGTCTCACTTGTGTATACTAAAATAGGAGAAAAATCTTATGAAACTACAGGAAGGTTTTTGCTTAGCTTTCTCGCAAAATGACAAAATAAGTTGTTGATGCTTTTTGTCTCTGCCTGCCTCTGAGTTATGAAAATAGCATTTTCAATTTCGCACATTATCTCTTCAGCTATCATGAACAATGCGGTCCATTTTCCTTAAGTCCCTTGTCATCAGCAACACCTTGAAGCAAGTGGAAATATATATTGTTTTGCTTTATTTATGTTTACTTAGAATATTACACTTTTCTGACAAATAATTCTTTAAAATCTAAGATCATGTTCAAATAGGTAAGCTATTTCTACTTCTTTTAAAGTTAAGTATAACATCAAAATTAATAGAAAAACAGGTGGTTTGTGTCTCATCACCATAGAAAAAGTGAAATATCGGCTGTGCATATATTAAAAAATAAATCTCATAATAATTAAGGCAAAATGAATGATGGCAGAAGATGTATTTGGTAAAATAGTTTTAGAAAATGTGTAAAACGAAAAAGGAATACCCTTAAATGTTTGAAATTCAGACGTGTTAGGGCAGATTCTCCCAAGCTGTATTCTCTAAACTAATTTAGATTTTATAGTCTTTCTCCCAGCCTTCCTGAAAGGGACCCAGTAGACAGTTACCTATGTTGATTTTGCATTAGAGAAAGGAAAATAGTCTGGGTGCGATGGCTCATGCCTGTAATCCCAGAACTTTGGGAAGCTGAGGCAGGTGGATCACCTGAGGTCAGGAGTTCGAGACCAGCTTGGCCAAAATGGTGAAATCCCATCTCTACTTATAATACAAAAAAAAAAAAAAAAAAAAAAAAAAAAAAAAATTCCCGGCATGGTGGCGGGCACCTATAATTCCAGCTATTCAGAAGGCTGAGGCAGGATAATTGCATGAACCCGGGAGGTGGAGGTTGCAATGAGCCAAGATCGTGCCATTGCACCCCAGCCTGGGCAACAACAGCGAAACCCCATCTCAATAACAGAAAAGTGGGGGAAATAACAGACTTTCGAGTGATCACCATCTCCCACAATACAACGTTCTGAGTCACTCTTTCGGAGTTTCACAATGCTCAGTTGTGTAGAGGCCCTAAGAAGTCCTGCAATTTCAAATTTTGAAACAAACAAAATAAACCATTATCCACTCTCTGCCAAACTGTTTTTTTTTTTTTTTTCTTGTTTTAAATTCTTAAAGCTGCCTTTGATAAATAATGAATTATGAGGTCAAATAAGATTATCACTGAAGTCATACTTGGTGGCCAGGCATGGTGGCTCATACTTGTAATCCCAGCACTTTGGCAGGCTGACACGGGTGGATCACTTGAGGTCAGGAGTTCAAGACCAGCCTGGCCAACATGGTGAAACCTCATCTCTACTAAAAATACAAAAAATTAGCTGGGTGCGGTGGTACGTACCTGTAGTCCTAGTTATTTGGGAGACTAAGGCAGGCAAATCACTTGAACCCAGGTGGTGGAGGTTGCAGTGAGCTGAGATCATGCCACTGCACTCCAGCCGTTACAACAGAGACTCCATCTCAAAAAAAAAAAAAAAAAGTCATATTTGGTTATTACAATATAATTATAATTATATTAAATTTAATTTTTCAATACACAAAATTTCAGATCCATTTCTGTCTCCAGATCTCTATGACACACTGTTATGAAAATACTGGAAAGATACTCATGGTTTTATGAAGAAAATAGCCAATTAAAATATTTGCATAAATAAGGAGACTTCTCAAAGAACTAAAAATATAACTACCCTTTCATCCAGCAATCTCACTTCTGGGTATCTGTCCAAAGGAAAGGAAACTATTATATAAAAAAGACGTCTGCTCTCATATGTTTATTGCAGTACTATTCACAATAGCAAAGTCATTAAATGAACCTGTGTGTTCATCAACAGATGATTGGATAAATAAAATATGGTGTATATACACTATGAAATACTACTCAACCATAAAAAGAATTAAATCATATCTTTTGCAACAACATGGGCAGAACTGGAGGCCATTTTCCTAAGTAATAGAACACAGAAACAGTAATTCAAATACTTCATATTCTCACTTATAAGTGCGAACTAAACAATGGATATGCATAGACATAAAAAAATGGAATAATGGACATTGGAGACTTCAAAAGCTGGGAGGATCGGAGGCTAGTAAGGCATGAAAAATTACCTGTTGCATACAAGTTCACTATTCAGGTGATGGGTACACTAAAAGCCCAGACTTCCCCAAGATGCAATATATGCATGTAAGAAACCTGTACTTGTCCCTCTTAAATATATAAAAATAATAATAGAAAATACTTGCAGAAAGTAATAAATTCTATACTACATTTTTGGTCCAATATGATATAAAATAATAAGGCAAATAACGAAATTCGGCCTGTGAAAAATAGAGTTACAGAGTAGACAGTGGACTCTGAAAAGATGGTAAGAGTGTTACGGGCAGGGCTGACTGTGTCCCGATAAATATGCTTTCAGTACCCATGTAGTACTTGTTGCATGTACTTCAAATATCTCACCTAGTTATAGGGAATGGAAAAATATGTCTAAATATACTTAGATATAAGAAAACATGGTGTATTTATATAGGCCTGGACTTATCTATATCTGATTAATCTAGAGAGATACATTAAATTATAAAATCAGATATTAAAATCTGCAACTTTGTAGCAGCTAGTGAGAGAACTCTGTTTTGGGACCTCTATTGACTCCCATGGTGATCTCCAACCTCAATTTAAATTTAAAAGACACTTAGATGCTCACATTTATTACTTTTTGTGTCCTGTGCAGACCTCTGCCTTGTAAGTATCAGCTTGTAAGTTCGATGGCTTATTTGTGCTCTCCACTTGAATGTCTAATACTTAAAATACAAAATTCTACAAAATTCTGCTTAACCTTCAGTCTCCTTGATATAAATCATGGCCACTCCTTCTTTTCAGTTGTTTATCCTGAAAACCCATCATTCCTCCCTCCTCCCTTAATCCCCACCCAGTATCCTATTTGTCAGGAAACACTGCTGGCTATACATTCCAAAAATATCCATAATCCAATCACTTCTCACCATCTCCACCATTCACCCTAGTCCAAGACACCACTTGCTGGAGTTTCTGAAATTTTTCTGTGACATTTTCCTCTTCCAGGCTCCCGTGAGGATTGCTCTTCTTTATTTTTTTTTTTGAAGTTAGACGTGACCATGTGGCTTGCATTAGATAATAAAATGTAAATGGTAGTGATATGAGAAACTTCCCTGTGGAAGCCTTGAGAGCAGGTTCACGTTTCACTACATCCCCTTTTCCTTTCTTATGTGTTGAAGAAGCCACCAAGACAGAGATTCTGCCAGTTAGAGCTCCTTAGTGACCATGGTGAGCGAAAGGACCCCTGAAATCTATGTTGGACATATATGTGTTAGAAGTAACTTTTATTCTGGTAGTTCACTGAGCCTAAGAAATTGGGAGGCCGAGGCAGGCGGATCATGAGGCCAGGAGATGGAGACCATCCTGGCTAACACAGTGAAACCTTGTCCCTACTAAAAAACCAAAAAAAAAATTAGCCGGGCGTGGTGGTGGGCGCCTATAGTCCCAGCTACTCTGGAGGCTGAAGCAGGAGAATGGCGTGAACCCAGGAGGTGGAGCTTGCAGTGAGCCCAGGTGGCGCCACTGCACTCCAGCCTGGGCGACAGAGGGAAACTCCGTCTCAAAAAAAAAAAAAAAAAAAAAAAAAAAAAGAGAGAGAGACATTCTTTGGTCCATTAGCACACTATTGTGACTGATGTTATAGATTCCTAACTGGGGCCCATGCTTCCACCCAATCTATTCTTAAAAGAACAGTCAGAGCAAATCTGATATAATGAAGACTTTTTCTGCTCAAAATCCACCAGGACACATTACTCCTCTCTGAGTAAAGGACACGTTTCTAAATATGACATACACAGCCCTATGTAGTCTGACCCCTATTACTTCTGATCTTATTTGTCTTTACTCTTCCTATAGCTCACTCCACTCCAGCTGTAGTCACTTCCCTTTTCTGTTACAGCAAGGCAGGCACATTTCCTCCCCCTCCGGAGGCTATGCTCTGGTTCTTTCTGGACCCCGAAGTTCTCTCTGCCAGACAGACCCAGGGGCTCACTCCCACGCTTCCTTCAAACCATTTCTTAAATGTCACTTTCCCATGAATTTTTTTTTCTATCTCTTTTAAAATTACAATCTCTCCTATACCCTATCATGCTTATGAATCTGATTCATTTTCCTGAAACTATTTCATTCTGCACATAATTTATCAGTGTAGGTTTATAGTTTGCTGACTATCTCCAGTATAATGCAAACTTCACAAGGGTGTTAATTTTTTTATCTGTTTTGGTCGGTAGTGTATCACCAGGGCTAGAACACAGCTTGACACCATTTAATAAATAACTGATTAGAAAAATGAATGAATGTAATTGTGTGAGCATTTAATTTTAGCTTATTCTATGTTACACATCCCATTGAATATCTTCTTAAGTAGAATATTATTGGAGTATTAATAAGGCTGTGACTCTCAAACAGAAAAAATAAGATAAGCATTTGTGTGTATGTACATTTCTGCTTATTAAAAAGGATATATTTTGAAAGTAAATTCACTGCTCCTATTGATAGATACTAAAAACCAGATCATCACCTTGGAAATGTTAAAGGGTGTTACTCATGGTTTGAGAAAATAATTGAGAAAAAGTGGTATTTATAAGATGGGGTAGATATTGACCAAATATAGAATAAGCATTGTCAATCTTACCAAATATGAATCAATTTTACCAATCAATATTATGTTTAATCAAAAATTAATTACTTCTAATTCTGTTTAGCTAGTATATTTTTTCCCAGTCCATTTACTTTGCTGATCCTAGCCTTGTTAGAACCTTTGTAAAGAAACTACCTTTAGTTGTTCGTGTGATCTTTCATTCAAATTTGTTCTTATCCTCAGCATCTCCATTTCTGTATGAGAAAGTTTGTACTTACTAAAAATCAAAAAGCCAAAAGAAAACAAACCAACAAACAAAAAACTGCTGACAAACACATCAGATGGTAAGTGGAAACAATAATTCATCTCTAGATGAAACAAGTTATTCAACTTTAACATATTTTCTAGGTATTTCTCAGAATAGAGGAAATATAATGAGTCCAGAAAAAAAAAAAAAAAAGATACTTCTCTTTTCACTCAGAAAGTCAAATTTTTTTTTCTAAAAATTTATGACATCTTTTAAAAAACTGAGGTTGAACTGTTCAGCTTCCATAAATAAACTCTGCGTATTTGAAAGTTGATCTCCTGTGTTGTATTTGATCAACGTATAACATTTCATTACAGATGAACAACTTGAAACCCAATTGTTTAGCCCATGATGGTGACGCCAAGTTTCAGTGTCCGAGTTACAAATGGAATCCCAATTTATGGACTGTTAGTGAGCAATTTACCGTGCCATAGTGGCTTTTAAAATTTATTAGCCAGAAATAGTGTGTGGTTTTGCATGACATACCTTATTGTTTTTACTTACTATTAATAGTCATCTTTTAAAAATCAAGTTTATTGCTACCTAATATAATTTTAGAGCTGAGTGTAATTTTTGAGAGCATCAGGATGAATGCACATAACGTCTATAAGCTCTTAGGTACCTAATCATCATACAGTGGAAAATTAAATTTTAAGGTGTGCATTTTCAACCCCAATCTTGGTGGAACCACTTCAATAAACCTTAAAGAAAATGAATATATTCTCTTACTCGCATTCACGGATTGCACAAGTGCTGACAAGTAAGATTTGACTTGGAAGTACCTTTATTACTAAACCATGAAAAAATGACATATTCATCTTATTCTTATAGTTGATTATTAAAATATTAGTTAAAACGATTATGGTTAATAAAAGCTAATTCGATTTGTTTTGAACATACAATTGGAATTAAAATTAGTTGAATAAATATAATTTAGTTTATTTTATTAAAATAAAATTAGTTAAATCAAAATAAAATGTATTATAAAATTATTATTTAAATTATGTCTGTAAAGTTGACTATTCTCACATAAATTGTTGAACCTGTTCACTTATTTTTATTTCTTCACTTGTGTATATTAATTGTTCTTAGAAATATGCCAGTAAGTTTATTAACCAATAAAAGTAACTTGCTTAGAAAAACATAAAATTAAATAGAACCAAGATAAAGTATACTTTTTTTCCCTCATGTATAAATCAATCCAAGACAGGAACAATTCAAGATAATAAATTGTTAGTTTGTGTAAAATTTTATGACTTTTACCTAGAAAAGCTGAAAGATTACAAAGGAAGTGATAAAGTCACATCCATATTCTGTAATACATTTTTTTTTCCTGCATATGCAAAGGTTTTATTGGGGAATAATTTCCATAAAGGTAAACTTTCTAACTTGACAATTAGGATAAATGTGTTCTCCTATTATTCAATTTTTGCAGAATCACCTACCAAAAATGTATGAATATTACTGAAACTTGCCTATTATTCACAAAATGTCCTCTAATTTTTTAATTAGGATAACTTATAATTAGTGATTTAGAAGTCGTCTTTAAAATTGTAGCTACAAATAGTCATCAATATATATTTAATAGAGAAAACAGTATGTTATTCTCTAATGGATTCCTGTTCTGCATTCCTATATCTATCCATAGAATGTTAATAGATTATTAACAATAAGAAGAAAAATTGTGCCAAAACATTTTAATTTCAACTCAAATATATTGTTTGAAAATACATTTAAAATACCTAGTTTAATATCTATCGAACATTTGAAATGCTTACATAGCCTTTAGCATCCCTTAAATATTACTTTCAACTTATTTCAAATTTATGGTTACTCAGATTAAACTAATAATGGATGAAAACACATTTGGCATAAATGTATATTTATTCATAGCATATTTTAAAAAATTAATAAACTTTATTTTTTACAGCACCTTCAGGTCTACAAAAATTTTTTTTTAAAAAGTACAGATTTCTCATATTGTCCCACTTTTCTCCCACTGCTGTTTTCCCTATTGTTAACATCTTGCATTAATGGATTACATTTGTAACAATTGATGAACTATTAATAATACTAGTTTATTATTAATTAATATGCATAGATTACTTTAGCATTCACTCTTTGTGTTGTACAAGTCTGTGGGTTTTGCTAAATGCATTCTTGTATCCAGGATTAGAGATCCACACAGAAGAGGTTTTTTTGCCCAGAAAATCCTCCCTCCCCCACAACTCCTGGGAAGCACTGATCTTTTTACTGTCTCAATAGTTATGCCTTTTTTAGACTGTCATTTAGCTGGAATCACAAAGGATACTGTCATTTCAGGCTGGCTTTTTTCACTTGGCAATATTTTGTGCCTGATAGCTCTCTTATTTTTATTGCTGAATATTTCTCCATTGTATGAATGTATTTCATGAATGTTTGTTCATCGACTCACCTATTGAAGAATTGTTTGATTATTTCCAATTTTTGATGATGATGAGTAACTGAAAATTACTGTTCAGGTTTTTGTGTGGACATATGTTTTTAACTCGTTTGGGTATTAAATACCTAAAAGTATGATTGCTGGCTCATATGGTAAAACTACTTGGCATTTTAAGAAACTGCCAAAGTGTCTTGTGAAATTTTGATATCATTTTCCATTTTCATCAGCAATGAATAAAACTTCCTGTAGCTGCACATACCAGCATTTGTTGTCAGTGTTTTGATTTTCACCATTCTAGTAGGTACGTAGTAATATTCCATTGCTGTTTTAGCTTGCATTTTCTTAATTATATAAAATATTAAGCATTTTTATGTGCTTATTTACCATCTGTACATCTTCTTTGATGAGGTGTCTATTGAGTCCTTTTGTGCACTTTTTGATTGTGTAATTTGTTTCCTCCTTCATGACTTTTAACAATGCTTTGTGTATTTTGAGCACCTTTCCTTTATGAGTATGTTTTACAAGTATTTCTTTTAAGTCTGCGGCTTGTGTTTTAATTTTCTTATAATTGTCATTCAAGTGCAGGCATTCTTAATTGTAATGAAGTCCAACTTATTCATTTTTTTCCTCAACTGTGCATTTGACGTTGTATCTAAATATTCATTGTTACATATAAGGTCACCTCGATCTTGGCCTGGGATCATCTAGAAGTTTTATACTTTTATACTTTATACTTAGGCCTGGGATCCACTGTAATTTTTGGCAGTATGTAATTTACTTTTTGGCAGTGTCCAAAGTCATTATTTAATTTTTTTTTTTGTACGTGGATACTCAGTTTTTCCAGCACCATTTGTTGAAAACATTAACCTTACCCCATTGAATTGCATTACTATTGAGTCAAATATCAGTTAACTACATTTGTGTGGGTCTATTTTTGGACTTTATCAGTTTGGATTGGTGTACCTATTATTTTGCAAATACTGCACTGTCTTGAGTGCTGTTACTATAGAGTAAACTTGTAGTTACATAGTGGGAGTCCTCTGACATTGCTCTTCTTCAAAGGTGCCTATTCTGGATCTTGTGCCTTTTCATACAAATTTTAGAAACCGTTTGTTTCCATAGTAATTTGATGAGATTTTGTTTGAGATTTCTTTGAATTTGTAGTTCAAGTTGGAAAAAACTGACATATTTACAATATTGAGTAATTTGTATTCGCAAATACAGACTCTACAACTATTTAGAACTTTGATTCCTTTCATCAGAGTTTTGTAGTTTTCCTTGTATAATGGTAATACATTTTTGTTAAATTTGTATCTAAATATTCCAATGGTTTTGATGCTAACGTAAATGGTTCTGTTTTTTATTTCACATGTAATTTTGTATTGCCAATATATAAGAAAGCAACTGACTTTTGCATATTGACCTTGTATCCTGAAACCTTACTATAATCACTTATTAGTTGTAAGAGTATTTTTACATTTGTTTGTTTTGATTTTGGGGATTTTCTACATGGACAATCATGTCAAAAGTAAACTGGCAAAAAAAAAAAAAAAAAAAAAAAACACACACAAAAGTTTTATTTCTTCCTTTCTAATCTGTATACTTTATTTTATTGCTTTAGCTAGAGCTTCCAATGCAATGTTGAATAAGAGCTGTGAGAAGAGACACACTTGCTTCCTTTTCTCTGACTTAGAGGGAAAGCCTCTAGTTTCTCATCAAGTATGATGTTATGTTTACTGTAGACGTCCTTTATCTGAAGTTGACAAAATTCCACTCTATTTCCAGTTTGCCGATTTTTAAAAAATCCTGAATGAGTGTTAGATTTTGTCAAACCTATTTAGGTAATCACGTGTCTGGAATTTATTCCTTCCAGTGGGTTCTTGGTCTTGCTGACTTCAAGAATGAAGCCGTGGACCTTTGCAGTGCGTGTTACAACTCTTAAAGCTGGTGTGTCAGATGTGTATGGAGTTTGTTCCTTCTGGTGGGTTCATGGTCTCACTGACTTCAGGAGTGAAGCCGCAAACCTTCACAGCAAGTGTTACAGCTCTTGAAGGTGGTGCGAACCCACGGTGAGCAGCAGCAAGATTTATTGTGAAGAGCAAAAGAACAAAGCCTCCCGCAGTATGGAATGCGCCAGAGCCAGTTGCCCTGCTGGTTGGGGTGGCCAGCTTTTATTACCTTATTTGGTCCTGCCCACATCCTGCTGATTGGTTCATTTTACAGAGCACTGATTAGTTCATTTTACTGAATGCTGATTGGTCCATTTTACAGTGTGCTGATTGGTCCATTTTACAGAGTGCTGATTGGTGCCTTTACAATCCTTTAGCTTGACACAGAGGCTGATTGTTGCATTTACAATCCTTTAGCTAGACAAAAAAGTTCTCAAAGTCCCCACCCAACCCAGAAGCCAAGCTGGCCTCACCTCTCAATCATATGATTTTTTTCCTTAGCTGTCGATGTGATAAATTACATTAATTTTCAAATACTGCATTAGGCTTGCATAGCTGGAATAAATTCAAATTGCTTATGGTGTATAATTCTTTTTATTCATTATTGGATTTGGTTTTCTAATATTTCATTGAGGGTTTTTGCATCTATGTTTATGAGAGATGTTAGTCTGCAGTTTCCTTTTCATATTTCTTTGTCCGGTTTTGGTTAGGGCAATGTGGCTTCATAGAATGGGTTAAAATGTGTGCCCTTTGTTTCTATTTTCTGAAACAGATTGTAGATAATCTAATTAATGTCATTTACTTCTTAAATGTTTAGTAGAATTTACCAGTAAAACAACTTGGTCTCATGTTTTCTACTTTGGAATGTATTAATTATTGATTCCATTACCTTAATAAGTACAAGCCTATTCAGATTATCTTATTTCTCCTTGAGTGAGTTTTGGTAGATTGTGCATTTCAAGGAATCGGTCAATTTTATCTAGCTAGCTTATCAAATTTGTGAGCATAGAATTGTTCATTATTTCTTTATTATCTATTTAGTATATCTATCATATGTCTTTAAAAAAATACAATGGTTGCCCTAGTATTTGCAATATACATTTTGATTAATCCAAGTTCACTTTTAAATAACGTAATACCACTTCACGGGTAGTGCAAGTGCCTTATCATGGAGTATATCAAATTTCTCCCTCCCAGCTCATAAGACCTTGTCATTTATTTCACTTATCCATAAGCTATAATCATAAAATACATTGCTGTGATTATTATTTTTCAATGAACTCTTATCATTTAGATTAATTAAACATCAGAAAAATAAAAGGCTTTCTCTTTTATTTTTAAAACTTTATTTTCCCCACAAACATACTTCTAAGTTTCTGATGTATATTATTTTCTTTCTCTTTGTAGAACTTCCTTTAATGTTTCTTGTGAAATAGTTCTACCAGTGACAAATTTGCTCGATTTTTCTTTGAGATAGTTTTTATGTCTCTTCTAATTTTGTCAGATAATTTTATTGGACACAGAATTCTAGGTTTGTGGTTTTATCATTTTAATTATTTAAATATTTTACTCTGCTCTCTTCATTCTTACATGTTTTCTGAAACAAAGTCTGATGTAATCCTTATTCTTATTTCTCTGTAGGAAATACATTTTATTTATTTTTCAGATTTTTCTCTTTATGTTTGATTTCTGCATTTTATTATGATATGCATAGCTGTAGACTTTTTGGTATTTATTCTCCTTGGTGTTCTCTAAGGCTCCTGGTTCTGTGGTTTGTCATCGGTCATTGTTTCTAACTCTGTCTCTTCCACCGTTGATATTGTCATAATACATATTACATGTCTTTGTAATTTTCCCACAGTTATTGGATGTTATGTTCCTTTGGATAATTTTTTTTTGAACTTCACTTTGGAAGTTTCTGTTAACATATCTTAAAGCTTACTGGTGATTTCCTGTATTGTCTACTGATGAGACATTCATCATTTGTATTACAGCATTCTTGATTTCTAACATTTATTTTGATTCATTTCTACATTTTCAACTCTTGGTTACATTACTCATCTACTCTTGCATGTTGTCCACTTTATTCTTTAGAACTCTTAGCATATTAATCATAGTAGTTATTTAAAATTCCTGGTCTGATAATTCCAAACTCTCTCATAGCGATGTCTGGTTTTGATGCTTGGATTGTCTCTTTAGACTGATTTCAGCTAAAGGATACCAGAAGTATTTTATCGCCAAATACACTTCTTGCCATATTTTGAGATAGCTATTCAGAGGGTAGACAGACAACAGTAGCCCTGAAAAGCTGCCTTTTGTGGAGGATATTTACATTTTTAGAGAAAAGTCTACATCAGTGACATAAACAGTGACAAAAATGGCTTTCTCTGAGATCTTGCCTTTGTTCAGATCTCAGAAAAATTAATTCAACCACAGGCTACTTTCTTTTCCATCTAAAGGCTGCTATCTGTAAGGTTTTATGTGCATAACAAGACCACCTTTGCTAGCCATGCCTTTTCTCTTCCCTCCCTCCCGTAACCTGTCTTGCTGAGTGATATGTCCTTATTTTTAAACTGAAGATAGTATAAAGGTGTCAACCATGTAGCTCTCTTTTTTTGTGTTTTGTGTAACTCCGACCCAGACATGTGTATGTTAGTACATTTAGTATGAGTATGCCTCTTTTTCTATTAATCTGCCCTTTATCAATTGATTTTCAGCAAACCTTCAGAGGGCAAAGTGGAAATTTTCTTCTAGTCCTGATACTGCCTTTTAACATGCCTGGTAATGTCGTAGTAGTTATTAAGAAATTGTTATAGGTAAATAGGGAGGGGAAACGGGGGTCCTTGGAAAGTTTTCATTTTTGTGAAGCATCTCCAGAAAAGTTTCTTGTAAAGCCCTGCCTCTTATAGCCTGGTGGGCAACCTTTGATATGCAAATGTCAGCGATTAGATACTAGGTCTACCCAAACATGGTGATTCCAGCCCTCTGGCTCTCTTCTTCTTGCCTTTTCCCCACATGTGCCTGGCGACCTGGCATCCCCCACATAACCCCAGTGTGTAGAACATCATGGCGCCCTGCATTTGCATATTATAAGGCTAGGATAGGAGGGCCAGTTTTTTCATGGGCTACGTGAAGAACATGCCTGGTCAAACCAATCTCCTGAGCCTTATGCAAATCAAACACCGCCTTCTCCAGCCTTTTCATATACCTGGCTCATATCCATGGCAGGTGGGGTTCCTGCTCTGTGCTCAGGAGACCCCCTGCCTCTGTCTCTGTACAGGGGAGCTTCTTCCTTTTTTTATTCCCACTCCTATCTTGCCGATTCAACTGGGCTCCTTAAAACCACTCCACATGTGACCGTGTCGTTTTATCTAAGCTGGCATGAGGACTAAGAACCTTGGTGTTCCTCCACTCATTGGAGGCGTATCAGTTAAGTTTTTGTTGAAAGCCAAATGTCAGGTAAAAGAAACTCAGGTAAACAGGCCTTTAATGTGACACTTTACATTTATCTGGCTAGGGATTAGGTATAGTTACAATTTTCTACAGCTGTGGTGTCAAAGGCTAAAAAGATATCTAGTGTTTTCATGAGTATTTTGTGAGAATTCTGAGACTACAGAGAAAAAGTTTGCTCCTGTGGCATCAATTATCTGATGGATCAAAGGAGAGTTGTTGATTTTCAGTTTGTTCAGCTTTTCTCTTACTTTGAAGACTGGAGTGGCAACTTACAAGCCCTTTATGTCTAACTGAAAGTTAAAAAAAATAATAATACTATTTTGGTAGTTTTAATGAGCAAGAACTATTCATTAATTTATGGAGATGAAGGTAGCACAATAGATTTTGGAAAACACAAAATTCTATAGGATTTCCGGAACTGTGAACATAGACAGTGTATGAATGTAGAAGAGCAAGTATATACCCAGGGGTTTTTACTTAAACATAGAAAAATCATGCTATATATATTTTATATCATTCTGAAGGAAGTGGAGGACCACTGAAAGACCTTTAGTAGTGTGGTAGCAAAATTTAAATGTCCTTGTTATGAAAATTACTTTGAAAACCATATAGACTCCTAATTCCTAAATATTTTTTAAAAGATTTTGATAATAATAACCGAAAAAGAATTACCTGCTGTCTTAGTCTGTTTGTGTTGCTATAACATAATACCATAGACTGGGTAATTTATAAAGAACAGAAATTTATTTTCCTGGAGCTATATAGTCTGAGATAAAGTTACCGGGAGGTTCAGCTCTCTGGTGATGCTGCTGTCTGCTTCCAAGATAGTGCCGTAATGCTGCATTCTCTGGTGGGGAGGAATACTGTATCCTTATGTGGTGAAAAGAATGAAAGGGGGAAAAGAAGCCAAATTCTCTTTATCAAGCCCTTTTATAATGGCATAAATCTGTTTATGAGATTGGAGCCTTTGTGACCTAAACATCTCCCAAAAGTCTCCACCTTGCAACACTGTTGCTTTGGTGATTAAATTTCCAACACTTTGAGGACACATTCAGACCATAGCATCTGGTGAATTTGTAAAAGAATAGAGATTTCCAGGGCTCATGGCTGTTGAACTTTCTGTTACATTTTGTTGATGTATATGTAATTTTAATAGGATTCTCCTTATTATTCTGATGAATATATGATTACTATTTTTTCTGTACTGTCTTGTAAATATTTTGTGTATGTTTATTCTTCTTACTCTCCATAATAGGCTATATATTCCTTGAGAATATTAAAGAAGGTTATTCCTCTATCCTTAGCATGTAGATTTTACATTTCTTCTACATATAAAATAAATTGTAAGAATACTTATAATTTAACATGAATGAAACTCATTAGCCCTTCCTCCATTGCCCAGTGAAAAATCTGGAATCTTGGTAAAAGGGAGCTCAGTGAATGTGAAAGTTGTCCTGAAGTAGACTAAAAAAAAAAAAAAAAAAAAAAAAGGACCTTAATAGAAGAAAGTTTCCACAATTTTCTGTCTATTAAAGGTACAGGGAATGACAAAAGTAGTAATTTCAGACTAACTCTGTTCCCCACTGAAAGACAAGACTAGCTGGATTTCTTAGGTCTACTAAAAATCCCTAAGCCTATCTGGGAAGGTAACCACTTCCACCTTTAAACACTGGGCTTGCAACTTAGCTCACACCCGACCAATCAGATAGTAAAGAGAGCTCACTGAAATGCTAATTAGGCAAAAAACAGGATGTAAAGAAATAGCCAATCATCTATTGACTGAGAGGGCAGCGGGAGGGACAAGGATCGGGATATAAATCCAGGCATTCAAACCAGCAACAGCTACCCTCTTTGGGTCCCCTCTCTTTGTATGAGAGCTGTTTTCACTCTATTAAATCTTGCAACTGCACACTCTTCTGGTCTGTGTGTGTTACGACTTAAGCTGAGCTTTCTCTTGCCTTCCACCACTGCTGTTTGCTGCTGTCACAGACCCACCACTGACTTCCATCCCTCTAGATCTGGCAGGGTGTCCGCTGTGCTCCTGATTCAGCCAGGCACCCATTGCCACTCCAGATTGGGCTAAAGGCTCACCATTGTTCCTGCACGGCTAAGTGCCTGGGTTCATCCTAATCGAGCTGAACACTAGTCACTGGGTACCATGATTCTCTTCCATGACCCATGGCTTCTACTAGAGCTAGAACACTCACTGCATGGCCCAAGACTCCATTCCTTGGAATTCGTGAGGCCGGGAACCCCAGGTCAGAGAAAATAAGGCTTGCCACCATCTTGGAAGTGGCCCACCACCATTTTGGAGGTAGCCCACCACCATCTTGAGAGCTCTGGGAGCAAGGACCCCTGGTAACACTACCATGCATATAGCTCCATCACTGAGGTCGAGAAGAGATTCTGAAAAGTGTTTAAAAGGATTGGCTTCCATTTATGTCAAAACCATAATCTTCTACCTTGAATCCCATCAAGCCTTTTCTACCTGTCTATGTCATTCATCAAAAGTCATATATATCAGTTCAGCATTTATTTACTGCACTCTAATCTATAATTCTTCCTTCCAACACACACACACACTCTCTCTCTCTCTCTCTCTCTCTCTCTCTCTCTCTCTGTCTCTCTCTCTCTCTCACTCTGTCCTGTTGTTCCATGTCTTTCATTGTAACTCCTTACACTTGTTTATGGTGTTCTCTGAAATTGTTGAGCAACTAGGTATGTGGTGTATTCTGGTAGTAGGCACTAGTATCCCAGAACTTTAAAAAGATTAGAATTTTTCTTGTTATTACTGTTGTTTTCTGTGTACTGCCTAGCTGGGGGCATATACCTGCCTTCTTCTTGACCCTTAAAATTCCTCTGGAATATCCCAATATATTCATATTAATAGGTACATGGGTTCTGTATCTGAATTCACCATAGTCCAATACTGTAATATTTGGAGATGCAATGGGTTCAATTATTTGCCACAGGTTGAACTAAAATAGTCTGTGTTTACTGCATTCCCTGATGATTGCTGAAATCCATATCCCTTTGATTTGAAGTCTTTCATGCCACCTTGAATCTACAACTGTTATGACAGATGGCCTATTTTAAAGCATGACAAGGAGGTATTTGGTTTCAAACTTCCTTGTTTGTTTGGGTTTTTTTGGCGTGGGGGTTTCTGTTTGTTAATTCTCAGTACTGCCCACAGTCCTCTAGTTTCTGATTTTAAGTATTATTTTTCATAGCACAATCTTTCTGCAAAGTCACTGGATCGCCTTATTCGTAATAGTTCATGATAATACAACACATTTGGTGCACAGACATTTCCTTGATTAACAACTACTTACTGTTTTGTAGGGGCACTTGGGGAAGTATGTTCACTGGGCTTCTAAAGAACAGATACATCTACTGTTGTAACTTTCATTTCTTTGCTATCAACTTATTTGAAGGATCTTGACCAACTCTTCTTCATGCCTGCAAAGTGCATTTTTCCCTTATTCCTTGGTTGAGCCTTTATCATGTTTAATGGATGCAAAAACAACAACAACAAAAAAACAAATAAAAAACATGGAAAAAGTAAATGAATTACATCAATTATGCTTAGAGCAGATGGTTTTAGTTTGAGCTGCCTGAGTTCACTACTAATTCTACTAGTGCTGATCTCATCTCACCATCCAGGTAGTTTATGGTCAAGGCTTCCTTATCTAGGGAATCCTATTTTCATACATAAATTTCCTGGTGAGTACTTATGAAATTAACCAGTACTTCCACCCTACTCTCCATTTAAAACAGAAACAAAAGAACAGCACAATAATGTTTAGAGTTTAGCACTTAGCATTCTAACAGACTTACTGAGAGGAATTTTATTTTTAGATCAACGATTCCAAAGAAGATCTTAGTCATTCCTTTAACTTATGGGCGTTTGTGACCTCTTATTCTTGTAATTCACATCATAATTGTGTGCCCCAGACACAGTTAAAATGCTCCCAACTTGTCATTGGTGCATGGAAGATTAATGAAAGCTAAACATATGTTAACGGTTTGCTTCAGTAATAAGGGAAATTATTTTCCCATGAGCATACCGTAGTAATATCTTTCTGAGTCAGGGAAAATTTTCTGACTCTGAGACTAGCAATGCCACTAAACTTTTTAAGATTGTATCAACAATTTAGGTAAACATATAATGCCACAAGAGAGTATTAGAAGATTCTTATTCTTGATATGAGTAGTGTTTTTTTAAATGTTGAATTACAAAGAGAACTTAAGCCAATTTAAGTTATCAAAAATGAGAGTCATATTCAAGTAGAAAAGTAACTAAAATATATGTATTTTTTAATCCATTGTAAGTCAAACTGAAATCAGGCATCAGAGAACATGAATCAGAATTATTTTCTGAATAGAAGAATAATATTAAAACAAACTTTTATAATGTAAAATTATATTTTTCTCTAATCATCAAATAATTGAGGTATCGTAAGTACATTTACAGTTTTTAAATGTAAAATACATGTTTTAACCTACCTATAGTTTTTCTGTTGTTTTCATCAATTTGAATTGTTTAATAACAATTATGAGTCTTGATAACAATATTTAGACTAATGAAAAAACTCAAGTGTATTTTCCTGTGGTTTGTCATAAAATCTCAAAATAAGTCGCTGTATTCTTTGTATCAATATTTACCCCTTCAATATCATTTTTTAAAAGAAATTCTGAAATAAATGTTCTGTAGTTACTTTTTATTATTTTTAACAGATTGCATAAGACTAAAGGAAAAATTCCTATTTATAATACCAACCAGCAATTAAGATTTGCACTCAAGAGAAAATATTTTCAATAAAATCTTACAATAGGCCTTTTAAAAAATGTTGTATTTATTTCTTTATCTCCAGAAGATGTGAATGACAGACTGAAATACAATAAATAAGTTGGAAAACCTTCAAGAATATTCCAAGTAAGCATTTTTTTTTTTTTTCTCTGCAGCTAGGTTGCAATTAGCTAACACACTAAAGAATTCCTTCTAAAAGCATCTTGCATAACTTAAAATATTTTCTCTTAAAGCATATTCATGTCTGCAGGCAGAGATCTGGCTATAGGTGTTTATCTGCTTGTCTTCAGTAAAAGTGAAACAAAATTGAGGCACTTTTTTAAAGCAGCATATATTAACCTTCTGTCACCTGAAAGAAAGAAATCTGAAAGCATATGTAACTGCAGATGGAAATACATTGGCAAGATTTTTCTGCTGAAGGCTGATCTCAGTAAAATAGACTGGGCTGTTTGTGTTTAAGTTGGAAAAAACAGGGAAAAAATAAATAATGACATGGTAAAAATTAATAAAACTGTACTTTGTACAAAAAGATAGTTTTTGTTTGCTTGTGTGTCTTTATTTGTTTTGTCCTTTTCATTCAAAGCCTGAGTTTTACTTTTAGTATTTTTTGCTGGATTATTAATTTCCTCTACCCACCCCACCAAAAAAAATTTTTGATGGGTGAATGTACATAAGGTGAATAGAAAAGACTGACATAGCAAGTGTTCTGCCGATGGTGTTGGTTAAGGGGCCAACATTTTTTTTGCACTGATTTCAGAATAGACAGCTGGACGAAAAGTAGAGGATCTGACTCTCCATGAGACATTTTAGTAATATGAAGTCATTAATTTTATATCACCTAAATCTTATTCTATCTGAATGCTTGTCTCAGTTTAGCTGGTATGTATTTCATTTTTGCAATTATTCTTTGGTTTACTCATCAAAAGAACAAAGAGTGAAATAACATAAACCTTATCAGTAAAATCAGTGGCATTATTTATTTATCAAATCATTTTAAGCATTAAAATGCATTCATTTTTATGCTCATGTTTGTTAGCAATATCTTTTTCCCTCTTTTGCCCCCATCCCCTTTAATTTTTTTAATGGATTCATCTCTAACGTAAAGATCATTTTATCTTTCTTAATGCTACTTACCTTAATTAATCTAGATTTTCTGTTTCTCTCTTAAATATGAAATAGACAGCAAAAATGGAGATTTCATCAGCACATTTTCAAGAGAACATGGAAGTTATGCCCTAAGCAAGCATTTCAACACAATGACATGCCATTGTCTTTTGGGGAATTTAAATATCACTATATTAAAAGCAGGACTCAATTCCAGAAGCATATTTTTATAGTGGACATTATTCATAATATCTAATATAATTCATTTCTACACTATTGATTTCAGATAAGCAGTTTTAAAAAATTCTGAGGGTTCAATTCACTGTGTCACAACCCAGTTCTTTAAACATATTTCTCCAAGTAACTTCCCCAGTTATGATAGAAATGTTTAGGTTACCAAAACCCATCTATATGTATTTCTATGTTTATATATTTGTCTGTCATCAGTTTTATATGTCTGCCTATTATCCAAATCCATAGAAGACTTGTCCTACATCATGCTTATGTATTCCACATTCTTACATCATCCACATAAAATCTGCATCTATATTCACATTCATAAAACACCTGCAGATATTCACTATGTGCATATCACTTTAGAATTTTCAAGGAAACCTACTCTCGTTATCTTATTTAGTTCTTAGGACAAATGTTGAAAAGGTTAACTGTGTTCAGTTCAGAGGCATGGAAACATTGTTTTATAGAAAATTAACATAATAATATTTATAATAAATAGAGCTCTAATTTTTAAATCAAACTCGTAACATTTTGGTATTAAAAGAATTTTTATTGTCTACCTTTATTCATAAAAGATTTCAACACTGGAGATTGCTTTGCAAAATTATGTTGTAAATTACATAGGAAAGAAAGTTCTCCACGATTTCACATTGAAACATGAATATGTGTCAGTATAGAATGTTAGGATATAGTTAAGTGGTGATGGAGGTTGGCTTCACAGGTTAGAAGGGGGAAAAGGTTGGTAGGCAAAAATGTGGGCAGATTTTCTATCTCCATGATTGTCAGAACTTTTTCATTCTTTACAAATATTACTAACCTTCATCTGAGCTTTCAACTTACTCTGCTTCTGAATTTTGAGAAAATTGAAGTGCCTTCATGGAAACTCTAATATTTTGCAGCACCCCTGCTAAAAATACATCAACCTAGATTGATTGCCTTCACATTCAAGTTCTCAGGTAACTGGTTTTAATCTCCTCTCTGTCCTGTTAATAATTATGAAATGTAAATTTTTAAGTTCCCTGTCAACTGTATCATAACACAAATAGAAATGTTCACAAAAGATACATGAGAACTTTGAGAATACCATAAACACAGACATGTGCAATTGCCAGATGATGAACTGGAACACTACTAGCATACCAGAACACTTCCCAATCCCGAATCACACTGCCTGTCCCAAAGGCAGCTACTATCCTAAATCCTACCACTCCAGTGTAGCAACAGGCAAAACACTCCCGTGTAGTGCTATCTAAGCATGAAGAAGCTGTTCTGTATTATCTTCATTTTATTCTATAGCTCCCTGACATTGGTTTCTGTGTGGTGTGTGAAATAGTGGTCGGCTCTAAATGATGGAATAGTAAATTGTTACAAAATACATGGACACAGACTGACAAGAGGACGTCATCCTTTTTTAAAGGAATAACAAATGAGTATATGAAAAAGGTAAGCTTTGATTTGGATCATGATGTCTCCAGAAATAGTTGGCAGCAAATATCAAGAAACTACCAAGGGACTAGCAATGGTGAGAAGTAGTTACCCTCACTGTTATGTGCAATAGGAGGGAGAAGTATTACGAACTGACAAAATCTATATTTGTGAGGTAACGCTCTCCAGAAATGAGTTGTGTCTGTGAGGAGAAGAACACCACCAATGCCCAAAGAGCAGCCTGGCAGAGAGGGCGTGGGGGAGATGAAAATTTTGCCAGTGCTTCTTTTTTGCTGGGGACAAGATGTGCCACTTGAAACCCCTCTAGAGATCAGTTTCCTGGGAAGAGAGTATAGCAGAGTTGGTCACAGAACGAATTCAAAGGGCTAAATAACCATCACAGGTTGTAAAGGAACCACAAACAAAAAATTAAAAATAACAGAAAGCTTTGCATATGGAAAAATTGAATGAATAAGAATTCTTGAATGAATATCAACAAAATGAATTGATTGAAATACCTGGTCTATTAAATAAAACCAAAATAAGAGTGGCAAAATACGTGAGGGAATCCAGACAATGAAGGAAGACTGCAGAAGAGCTTAAACTTGTACAATCAAAATTATAAGTCTCTTAAGTTAAGAAATGTAGCATTTGGTAGTATTTGTGTACTTCAGAAATTCTGGTCTGCACGGACTATACTAAAAGAAGGCACAGCAGCAGAAATACTACAAATAATTTGAATGTGATTGTCCAGGCATAAGAAGATTACTGTTGCCAACGATATTGGCTATAGAGGTGAAAACTGTCAATTGAAAATAAATTGTGGAGGGCAAAACTAATTGGCATATTTAAGGTTTTAATGTGGTGAGCAAGGAAAGAGAAACAAAGAGAAAACATGGAGTAAAATTGATGAGCTTACTTTTTGGATAAGCTCTCTATGAAATTTATTATAAATAAATGTTAATGGAGGGTTAAAGACTGAACCTACTCCTATGCTTACAAGTATGAAATATTAGCCGGGCAAGGTGGCGGGCGCCTGTAGTCCCAGGTACTCGGGAGGCTGAGGCAGGAGAATGGCGGGAACCCGGGAGGTGGAGCTTGCAGTGAGCTGAGATCCGGCCACTGCACTCCAGCCTGGGCGACAGAGCGAGACTCCATCTCAAAAAAAAAAAAAAAAAAAAAAAAAAAAAAAAAAAAAAAAGAAGTATGAAATATTGAAAGTTCACTGAGATAAGAAAGTCATCAACATTATCAAATAGAAGAAGATTTTTAAAAAGCAGGAAACTGTATAGTTTTAAGAGTGCAATACTTGGTGACTCATTTATTCATATTTATTAATACATTCATAAATTAAAATAGGCTGGGCACAGTGGCTTACACCTGTAATCCTAGCACTTTGGGAGGCCGAGGCTGGAGGATCACTTGAGTCCAGGAGGTTGAGAGTGCAGTGAGCTGTGATTTCACCATTCCACTCCAGGCTGAGCAACAGAGTGACTCTGTCTCAGAAATAAATTAATTAATTAAAATAATTTTATTAATTCACTCTAGTTGAAAATTGTTTTTACTAGTTTAGCCCCTTCTGTTCTGGTGCCCACATATAATGGTGGGAGGACAGATAAATAAAATAGGTAAATAAACAAACAATTTGAAATATAATTTTAGAGAGAATCTCAATTGTGCTTTGTATTAAACCTACTAAAGTGCTGATCTATGAAAACTTTCTTTACTTAAAAGGAATCTATATAATTTTATTTGCAAGTTTGCCATTTTCAGTGATTATCTTATATTTACTTTTGTTTTTTAGTGATATAAAGTTAGAAATATGTTTATATTATAAAACTTCATAGTTGATGTATATTTAGAAATATTTTTTTCTTTTTTAGGACCTTAACAGCATTTTTTTTTTTTCTTTCCAAATTTGTTTTAGGGTCAAGAGGTACATGTGCAATTTTTTACATGGGCAAATTGCATGTTGTGGGGCTTTGGTGTACTGGACATGTTGCCACTTGGGTAATCAGCATAACACTCAATAGGTAGTTTTTCTATCCTGACCCTTCACCCAACCCCCACCATGTAATAGGCTCCAATATCTATTGTTTCCTTCTTTGTGTCCTTGTGTACTCAATGTTTGGCTCCCACTTATAAGTGAGAACATGTGCAATTTGATTTTCTGTTCTTATGTTATTTCACTTAGGATAATGACCACCAGCTCCAAACACATTGCTGCAAGAGACATTATCTCATTTTTTAAAATAACTGTGTGGTATTCAATGGTGTATATGTACCACATTTTCTTTATCCTTTAATTTATTACTAGCTATAGAGAAGGCATAAATATAGGGACTTAAAAGGGCATATTAAGAAAAAAAAATTCATCTGATTATTCCTAGGAAAGGTTCAAAGAGTGAGACAAAGACAAATGTAAGAATCTGGATCCAAGAGTCCTGGCTAGCAGTCAAGATAGGGATGGTGGAGCATTAACACATGTAAGAAACACTGAGACTATGTTGAAAGATTTCTCATCTTATTTTATAGAAAATCTGTATTCTTTACTATATCTAATGCAGTATGTGTAACCTCCCAAATATGTTCTCTTAGTTCAAGCTTTACAGAGCCCTGCGTCTTTCATAGATTGCAATTTGGTGCTATAGTTTTCTCTCACTCGCTTTCTCTTGCTCTCTCTCTCTCTCCTCTCCTGCTCGCTTTCTCTTCTATCTAAAAAAGTTCAAAATAAATTTATGGGCTATTACATGGAACAACTGGGACCTTGTTACATTGTAAGTGACAACATAATTCAATGTAATAATTATGAAACAAATTTTTGACAAAACCTAAAAAAAAAAGTCCACTTCATGAACTAGCTAGCCTGTTTATATATTTGTATATCATAAAAAAAATGGAAATACTTATGTCTAGCAACAAACATAAATGAAAATATTCTTAGCAGATGATCTTAACAGGCAAAACCTGGAAACAATCTGAGATCCATTATTAGAATGATTAACTATGTTTTAATTGTTCTATTTTTCACGTTACTTTTTTTTTTTTTTTTTTACAAAGGAATACTACAAACAATAAAAGCAATGATGTACATAAAACTAAAGAAGAGGGATATAGTCATTATATTTTATTTAAAGAAATCAGATGCAGAAGAATGTGTTCTGTATGATTCTATTTATGCAGAGTCAGACACAAGCAATTCTATTCCATGGTTATAACAGTCAAAAAAGTAATTATATTTGAGGAGACACTAGCTGAGAAAGTAAATGAAGCAGCCATCCATGTTACTGGGAATATGCAATATCTTGATCTATTATTATATTTTATTATATCATATATAAATATGTGTGGATATATTTGATATATATGTGTATATATTGCACATACATAATCATCCATATATAATATGAATTCAATCTTATCCACTTTGTAAAAATCACTTACTGTACAATTATGTATAGTAAAATTTACAAATTCATCAATCTGTATAATCAAGATTTGTGAATTTTACTATATATAATATATACATTAAAAATCACAGTCTCAATCTTCAGAGCATTATGAGAAACTTGAAAGCTCTTTAGATCAGTCCACATATATAGCATGGTATCATCATAAAATGTTTTTCTGAAAGTTTGCTAAAAATTGATTTTGTATTTTGCCATTTTTGAAATATATTATTGACTAGACATATTCTGGTTTTTTGCTTAATTTATTTTAAAGATGTTGTGTCATCGTCTTCCCACTTTCACTGTTTCTGAAAAGAAATCTGCTATCTTCTTTTATACATAACATTTCTTTATTCTATGGCTGCTTTTAGGATTTTCTCTTTAATCAGTGATTTATGGTAATTTTATTATGATAGAATGTGAATTAAGGTCATTTAATTCATATTTCTTATGCTTAATGTTGTGGAGATTCTTAGATCTGTGGACTTATAATTTTAATCAAATTTGAAAAAAATTACTTAGGTATGATTCCCCTACCCTCACCTCCCCCACACACCCTTTTGTTTTTTTGCCCTTTACACTCTTTTAGGTACTCAGATACATAAGTGTGTTAGGCTTCTTGGCATTGTTTGCAAATCATTGGAACGCTATTAAAGTTCTTTGTGAAGAGCGTCTTTTTTTTTTTTTTTTTTTTTTTTTCCCTCTCTCTCTGAGTTTCGTTCTGGGTAATTTCTATTATATCTCTAAGTTCACAAGCTTTTCTTTAGGAATGTTTAATTTATTGTAAATCTTATCCAGTGTTTCCAGACATTACAACTTTTATCTCTAAAATATGATTTGAGACATATTTTATACCTTCTGTTTCTGTACTTAACATGTTGGACCTTTCCTCTAGCTTTATCAGTATATGAAATTCGGTTATAGTAACAATCTTACTGTACTTATGTGCTAATTTTAACACTAGTGTCAGTTCTGGATTGGTTTCAAATGATTGCTTTTTCTCCTCATTATGGATATGTGTTTTTTGGCTTCCTGGTAATTTTTTACTGAATCTTATTATTTTAAATTTTATAGTAGTGAATACTAAATAATTTATTTATTCTTCTGTTCTTGAGTTTTGTTCTGATTTAGCTAAGAAAACATGAAAAGAATTTGATGTTTTTAAATCCGGGTTTAAGTTTTGTAAACAAGATCAGGCAGTATTTGTTCTAGACTTAATTATTCCCTACTAGTAAGGCAAGATATTTCTGAATATTGTGCCTCTGAATTCGGTTTCCAGTGTGGTTGGTGGTAACAGGCACTATTCCCATTCCCGTGTAATCACAGGATACAGTTTATATCAACATCATTTTATATCAGTAGCTCTCTAGCGGTCTGAGGTTCTCTCCCTTCGTGAGTACTCTGCCCTGTGATTCCTATGCACCCTGAACTCAGATTCTCAATTCTGTCTCCCCATCTCAGGGAATCCAGCCAGTTCTGCCTGAGTTTCCCATTCTTGCACCTTGACTTGAAACTCTTTCATGGATGTTAGGTTGGACAATCATATAGCTCATTTGTTTCCTGACATCTCAATGATAACTAATAATCATTATTTGATGTCCATGAAATTGTTGTTTTATGTATTTTGCTGGGTTTTTTTTTCCTCTTTTTGGGGACGGAGTCTCACTCTGTCGCCCAGGCTGGAGTGTAGTGGCCAGATCTCGGCTCACTGCAAGCTCCGCCTCCCGGGTTCACGCCATTCTCCTGCCTCAGCCTCCCGAGTAGCTGGGACTACAGGCGCCCGCCACCTCGCCCGGCTAGTTTTTTGAATTTTTTTTTAGTAGAGAGGGAGTTTCACCGTGTTAGCAAGGAGGATCTCAATCTCCTGACCTCGTAATCCACCCATCTCGGCTTCCCAAAGCGCTGGGATTACAGGCTTGAGCCACCGCGCCCGGCCTTTGCTGATTTTTTAAACTGTATCAAGATTAAATCTAGAAACAGAAGTCAATGTATAATGTTGGTGATGAAGATTACCACAAAAATATGTTACTCAAGACAGATATTTTAAAATTGTTACCCGAAATAGTTCTAGAAGTTAATTTGTCAAATACTGATTTTATAAATAATAAAGTTTATATAAAAAATTTACTGAGTTGAGTACATTGATTTTATTCTAGAGTTGGATTAAGGACTCCTACTTTGGGTTCATAGTTGTTTGTGTTTTTTTTGTTTGTTTGTTTGTTTTTTGTTTTTTGTTTTTTTTTTGTCTTTTTAAATGTTTGTTTTGGTTTTGTTATAGCTATGGTTCATTATCTCTTCAGTTTGGACAATTTTGTTTTGGTTTAGGTTTTGTTTGTGCTTTTTTGTTTGTTTGTTTTTGTATCTATGTCTCACTATTTCTTCAGTTTCAACAATTCTCCAGCATGATCTCCTAAACTATTGCTTTCAATCTCTTTGCTTTCCTTACCTTCTAATAATGACATACAAATGTGCTTGTTTTTTTTGCTCTATTCCTTCTATATCTCTTTCCCCTCTTTGGAATTATCTACAGTTTTGTTTCTCTCTAATGCTTTCGGTAAAATTCCTTCTTACCAATCATCCAGATTGCCTATGCTTTCTTTGTTGTATCTCATATGCTACTAAATTCTGTAATTGAGTTTTAATTATAGGTATAATATTTTGTAGTTACAGAATATCTATTTATTTTATAAAACTGTTATTTGACATTCTAATAGAGCAATGTTTGTTTTCTGAAATTCCAAACAATTGTTAAATAATTAGAGTTTTTAAAACAAGATACATTCTCAGTTATCTGAAGATAACACAGTAAACACTGGTTGTAGTTGGAAGCATGTATAAAATTATAATAAAAATTACTTCAAAAGTCACTTTGCTCAGTATAGCTATAACAAATATTTTACCAAAGTAGTTCAAAAATTATGTATAAAATGCTTTTACCATAAATTAGGGGAAAAAAATGTAATACATGGTATATTAGCTCTCTCTGGCTACTATCAGAAATTACCACAGACTTGACTTAAAAAATAATTTTATTATCTTACAGAGAAGATGGAAATCCAAAATCAATTTTACTAGACTGAATTCAATGTTAGTAATGCTAGTTCCTTCTGAAGGCTATGAGAGGAGAATCAATTTCATTTTTTTTTTTAGAAAAATAAAATGTGGGTACGTATAATTTTGTCTGTCATCCGTTTTACGGTATTCAATGTGCATCACTCCAAACTGCTGCTTCTGTAATCACCTTGGTTTCTCCTAAATGTGGCTTCTCTTCTGTTGTTATAATGATTGTTGAAATTACATCGGGGCAAAATGTATAATCAAAGAAAGTCTCCTTATTAAAAATCCCTGACTAATTTTATTTGCAAAGTAGTCTCTTTTGTAATATGAGGTAACATTTACAGGTTCTGAGGATTATATTTCAGATGCACTTGAGGCTATATTTAGAATATACTTGTGGACATATAAGCTATTATTTAGCCTATAGTGCATGTCTTGGTAATCTGGGTATAGTGATCTTATACTAGAGTTATAGTTGGAATAGCAACTTATATTTATTATATAATATAATTTATTTCAAATATAAGTTGCTATTCCAACTACAACTCTAATATAGTATACTAGATCTAGAACTATATATTTCAGTTCATATACGTGTGTGTGTGTGTACGTGTGTGTGTGTGTATATATATGCATGCCAATATTCACAAATACAAATTACTTTGGATTACTTTAAATTATTTTATGTTTTCCTATATACACTATTTTTTTCTTACTGGTTTTGCTATTTGTATCCTAGTCTTACTGAAATAGCCTGTATTTCTTTAAAAGTAGTACTGTATTTATTTATGGATCCTGGCTTACAGAGTCAGCTTTATAGTAATCTCCTCATAACTCTTGTCTAACTCAGTAAACATGGTGTAGAATAGAGTCAAATAGGTGATAAAAAAAACTTACTCAAGAAACATTTTTAAGAAATTTAAATTTGAAGCATGGGGCTTTGGCTATACCAACTTCTTGACACCAATATTGCTCTTCAAACAGTCCTAACTTTTGTAAGTGTTAAGAGCATGTATATATTTCAGATTACTTCATACTGATTTTGAAAGAGGAAAATGCTAAATACTAGATGCAGATGAATGACTTGATTATAAAGACAAAAGATGTATTATTATTAAGAATAGCCTCAGAACAACATGAATTCATTCTCCATCCCGCAGAGCAAACATATTAAACAGATTTTTAAAAAAGAAAGTGACATAATACATAAATCATTACAAATTTGCATAATGATTAAGGAAAAGGAAAGTCACTATCTATAACAAGTGAACAAAATACTGTATAAAATGAAGAGAGGTCTATTCTTACCTTCAGCTTTTACAGAAGGACACCATTAAAACAGCCAAGCATTTTATTGCACAGAGGTTTGTAATATAATGAAAAGGCCAAAATAATGGATAATAAATTATATATAAAAATAAACTAATATTCTGAAACTCTTTTCAGTATCTTGGCAATGTATTCAATACAAAATATTTAAATCACCAACCTATTTAATCCCCTTCCTTATTTTTAAATATCAGGTTTATGCAAATATCCAGAATAGTGTTGTGAGTTGAGAATTAGGTTCAGGAATGACCAAAAGGAAACTTCAGTATCTATCAGCCATAGCAGCTAATCTACAAACTATAAATTCTTTTAAGGGAATATGGTTTAAGGTTGTGTCAATTAAGACAGTAGAAGCAAAGTAAAAATGAATCTCTAAATTTGCAAACTATGGCCTTGAGTTAAGAAGGAGAAGGAGGAGGAAGAAGAGGAGAGGGAGAAGAGGAAGAATGAAGAGTAGGGGAAGTAGAAGAAAAATATGAAGACAAAGACAAAGAGAAGGAAGAGGAAAAAGAGAGAGGAAGGGAGAAGGGAAGAGAAAGAGGAGAAGAAAGAATTTGTAAAGGTTTTGGCTTGAAGTGATATTTCCCCCCTGAGTCAGTAGGTGTTATCATCAGGTCTAAATCAGAGTCAACCTGTTATTTAATGAATTACATAGAAGGCTGAATTAGTGTTTTGATCAGAATTTTTTTTTCTTCTGTGGCAGTAATTTTTGTAAGATTACTAAATCCTAAATGTGTTTTAATAAGTACTTTGCTTCCTCCTCTGAAAGTAGACTTGGCTTCATAAGAACTCAGGAAGCTGTTGGTATACATGTATTTTCATGTATTGGGAAAAGTGATGGTAGTAAGATGCCCTGAGTTTTCCCTTTGTTCTATAACTTCTCTTGAATCAGGTCAGACACTTATGTAATACTTTCAGGCTGACCCATTCTTTCCCTATTATTCTTCTTCCACAATTCCTGCCATAATAGTCTAGAATGAAAAGTGGAAGGTACTTTGGGTAGTTTCTCAATTAAGGCGTAAAAACATAAATCTCATCTGTAATTGTAAAGATAAAAATATTAAAAATCAAAAGAAGTATAAAATTATAAAAACTGTTTAAACAGTTTTAACATTTTCTACTAATATTCAGAACTAGATTTAAATTAGATTACCCTTTGTAGTTGGTTCAAATAATTATAAGCACTTTTAAAGTATTTGTTTATAATGATCTTCCTTCATTATTTTAAAAGGGGTAATTTTTAATAATAAGATAAATACATGGATGTACTCTTAAACATGGATATACTCTTTCAGGGAAGTCCAGTTGGACTACTAGCATTAAAATTCCAGTCAAATCACAGAAATTGTGTAACCGTGTGCTATTTACTTACCTTCTCTAAACTAAAAATATTCCTTCTATATAATAAATATAACGGTACGATTTCACAATGTTATTATGCAGATTATATGAGATAATCTATACAATTTTCTTGTTGCTTAGTATAATATTGATTGCTTTTCAATATGTATTACCAGGGAAATTTAAAAGTATGCCTTTTGATTAGTTTTTAAGCCTTTAAAATCAATTGAAACTACCTTTATCTCTTTCCATTAAACAAACTCAGGAAGCATAGCAAGTGATTAATTCAATAAACATATATTGTAATTAAAAAAACCTCATTCACTTGACATTCTGAATAGACATAGGTAATGAAAATTTAATGCAAATATGTAAAATATCTATGCAAATATAACAATAATCTTTGTATTATTGACACATTTTTCTGAACTATTTGAAAAGTCTGCATGTATTCTATCATTGAAGTATTATAAAAACAAAACTGTAAATATAGGTTAAATATGTAATTAATTTACTAAAGTATGTAACGATATGTAATGCTCTTTTTTATATAAAGCAGTAAATAATTTTATTAATTTATTAATTTATTTCAGCTCATTAGGTAAAAGTAATGAAATAAAAGATGTGCTCAGAAAACAAAACTGGAATATTACATTGTCATTTTCCTCAGATTCTGATTGAACTGAAATATGAAATAAGTATTTGGCTCTACTGAGCAGTTATTTTTTATCATCTTTCAATGAAACATATACAGAAAAGTAAATTCCCTAGAGCTAGTGATGAGTTCCTGCACACTTTTCACTATATTAAAAAGGGTACTGTAAAGGAAAGACATTGCATCAGAGAAATGACTACAAAATAAAACAGAAAAAAGCATATTCCTTATATGTCATCACAACTTATACATTTAAATTCAGGTTAAACTAAACAACTGTAAAAATGTAAATTTATTAAATTTATTCCTGAGTTAAAATGTCAACGTTATAGAATGAGTCAAAAGAAACAGACATCTAGTGGTTTCTGGTAATTTTCCAGTGGAATACCACTAATTTCAATTTTCCCTCTCTTTTTTAAAATTCAAATTATAATTTTATATGTGGAAGTATGTGTGCAGCTTTGGTATAAGGGTATATTGTGTGATGCTGTGGTTTGGTCTCCTGTTGACCCCATCATTCAGATAGTGAACATAATACCCAATAGGAAGTTTTTCATCTCTTCCCTTTCTTCCACCTACCTGCTTTGGGAGTCCCCAGTGTCTATTCGTCTCATCTTTTTGTCCATGCGTACCCAATTTTAAGTTCCCACTTATGAGTGAGAACATATTGGTATTTGGTTTTCTGTTTCTGCATTAATTATCTTGAAATAATGGCTTCTAGATGCATTCTAGTGACTGCAAAGGACATGATTTTTCACATCCTTGGTTAGCTGTATTACTACTTTTGTTTCTTTTTATTTTTTGTAATTATTGGAAATGAAATTGCATTCTGGATTTGGCTCTTGGCTTGCATGTTACTAATGAATAGAAATGATAATAAATTTTGTACATTGATTTTGTATCCCAAAACTTTACTAAAGTAATTTATCGGGTCTAGAATTCTATTGGCAGCTCCCTTAGGGTTTTCTAGGTATAGAATAATATTGTCAGCAAAGAGAGATAATTTAACTTCCTCTTTTCCTACTTGAATGCCTTTTATTTCTTTCTCTTGCCTGATTGCTCGGCTAAGACTTCCAGTACTACGTTAAATTGGAGTGGTGAGAGAGTACATCCTTGTCTTGTTCTAGTCTTCCTTCCTTCCTTCCTTCCTTCCTTCCTTCCTTCCTTCCTTCCTTCCTTCCTTCCTTCCTTCCTTCCTTCCTTCCTTTTTTTTTTTTAGACAAAGTCTCGCTCTTGTCACCCAGACTGGAGTGCAGTGGCGTGATCTCGGCTCACTGCTACCTCCACCTCCTGGGTTCAAGCGATTCTCCTGCCTCAGCCTCCCCAGTAACTGAGATTACAGGCAGCCGCCACCATGCCCAACTAATCTTTTGTATTTTTAGTAGAGACGGGGTTTTGCCATGTTGGCCAGGATGATCTAGAACCCCTTACCTGAGGTGATCTGCCCACCTCTGCATCCCAAAGTGCTGGAATTACAGGCATGAGCCACCATGCCTGGCCAATTTTATGTATTTATTTATTTTAATGGTGAAATAGTATTCCATTGCGAATATATACCACCATTTTGTTGTTGTTGCTTGGTTGGTTGGTTGGTATGGTCTCGAACTCCTGACCTCAGGTGATCCGCCTACCTCAGCCTCCCAAAGTGCTGGGATTATAGGCATGAGCCACCACGCTCGTCCATTCTTGTTCCAGTTTTCAAGGGGAAATACTTCCAGCATTTTCTCAGTTAGTAAGATTTTCTTTTGTGTGTTTGTCATTATCTGACACTAAGTATTTTGATGTATGATCCTTGATGCCTACTTTGTTAAGGATTTTTATCATGAAGGAATGTTGGATTTTGTTGGCTTTTTTTTTTTTTTTCTGCATCTATTAAGATGATCATGAGGTTTTTGCTTGTAATTCTGTTGATGTGGTACATTACATTTATTGATTTGCATGTGTTGAACTAGCCTTGTATCCTAAGAATAAAGCCTACTTGATTGTGATTAAAATAACTTTTTGATATGTGGCTGAAATTAGTTTGCAAGGTTTTTTTTTTCTTTTTCTTTTTTTTTTTTTTTTGAGGATTTTCGTATCTATCTGCATCAGGGATATTTGGTCTATAGTTTTTTGTTTCTCTTTTTTCCATTGTGTTTTTGACAGATTTTGATATCAGGATGATGCTGGCTTCATATAATGACTTATGGAGGAGGCCCTCTGCAATTTTTTGGAATAACATCAGTAAGGTTAGTACCAGTTCATCTCTGTATATCATTTAGAATTGAACTGTGAATTTGTCTGGTCTAAACCTATTTTGGTTGGCAGTTTTTTTGGGTTTTTTTGTTTTTGTTTTTGTTTTTAATTACTAATTCAATTTTGTAACTTATTATTTTTCTGTTCAGAGTTTTATTTTTCCCCTGATTCAATCTTGAGTTATTATGTCTTTCCAGGAATTTATCCATTTTCTCTAAATTTTCTAGTTTATGTGCATAGAGATGTTCATAATGGTCTCTGAAGTTCTTTTGTATTTTTTGGGGAATTGTTGTAATGTCCACTTGTTCATTTCTGATTATAATTATTTGTATCTTTTTTCTTTTTTTCTTAATCTAGCTAATAGTGTATACATTTTGTTTGTCTTTTCAAAAAGAAAACCAAAATTTTTGTTTTGTTGATTCTTTGTCTGTTTTTGGGGTGTCTCAACTTCATTGTTCAGCTCTGATTTTAGTTATTCATTTTATTCTGCTAGCACTGGTATTAGTTTGTTCTTCTTTTTCCAGTTCCTTTAGGTTTGATGTTAGTTTGTTGATTTGAGAGCTTCTAACTGCTTGATGTAGGCATTTAGCACTATACATTTTTAACACTGCTTTAGCCATATCCCAGAGGTATTGACATGTGTCTTTATTTTGATTTGTTTAAAATATTTTTTTGATTTCTACATTAATTTTATTGTTTATCCATAAGTCATTCAGGAGCCAGTTGTTTAATTTCCATGTAATTTTGTAGTTTTGAGAGTTCCTCTTGATATTGATTTATATTTTTATTCCACTATTGTCTGAACATATGCCTGGTATGGTTTTGATTTAAAAAAAAAATCGAGACTTGCTTCATGAGTACATATGTGATTAATCTTAAAGTGTGTTCCATGTGCAGATGAGAAGAATGTATATTCTGTAGTTGTTGGGTGGAGTATTCTGTAGATCACTATTGGGTCCAATTGGTCAAAGGTTGAATTTAAGTCCAGAATTTTTTTTAATTTTCCGCCTTAATGATCTGTGTAATCCTGTGTGTGTGTGTGTGTGTGTGTGTGTGTGGTGGGGTGGAGGGGGCTTGAAGTCCCCCACTATTATTGTGTGGTGGTAGAAATCTTTTATGAGTTTGGATCCTCCAATGTTGGATTCATATATATTTAGGATAGTTGAGTCTTCTTGTTGAATTGAACCTTTTATCGTTATTTAATGCCCCTCCTTGTCCTTTTTCTTTTGTTATTGCTAGTTTAAAGGCTGTATTATTTGATACAAGAATAGTGATGCCTATTCATTTTTGTTTTCCATTTGTATGATAGACCTTCATCCTTTTACTTTGAACTTATACATGTAATTACACGTGAGATAGGTCTTCTAAAGACAAAAGAAGGATGGGTCTTATTTTCTTATCCAATTTGCCACTGTGTATCTTTTAAATGGAATGCTTAAACCATTTATACTCAAGGTTAATATTGATATGTTTATTTTTGTTCATCTTGTAGTGAGGTTACCTGGTTGCTTTGTGTTGTCAGTTGTGTTCTTGCTTTACCGAAACTTTGGGCTGTGTATTTACGTGTGTTTTTGTGGTAGCAGATACCATTCTTTTCTTTCCATGTTTAAAACTCCCTTAAGCATCTCTTGCATGGCCATTCTGGTGGTAACAAATTCCTTTAATGATTGCTTGTCTGGGAAATGTTTAATTTCTCTTTTGGTTATGAAGTTTAGTTGGTGGGATGTGACATTCTTGGTTGGACTTTCTTTTCTTTAAAAGTGCTAAAATTAGGCCTCCAATCTCTTCTGGCTTGGGAAGTTTCTGCTGAGAAGTCTGTTATTAGTCTTATTTTATTCCCTTTGTAGGTGATACAACCCTTTTCTCTAGCTGTCTTTAAGATTTTCCTTTCATGTTGACCTTGGAAAGTCTGATGATTATGCCTTGGATGATTGTCTTGTCTTGTGTGGTATCTCTCGGGAGTTCTCTGAATTTCTGGAATCTGTATGTTGACCTCTTTAGTGAGATTGGGAACATTTTCATGGGATGTATCCTGGAAAATATTTTTCAAATTGCTAACTCTCCCTTCTTCTCTCTCAGGAAACCCAGTGAGTTATAGGTTTGGTTGCTTTATATAATTATATATTTCTCAGATGCTTTATTCATTTTTTACAATTTTTTTCTTTTTTCTTTCTTTTTTTTTTTTCGTGACTGGGTTGATTTGAAGAACTGGATTTGCGCTCTGAAAATTTTTTCCCTCTGATTGGTCTAGTCTGTTGTCAAAGCTTCCAATTGTATTTAAAAATTATTTCAGTCAAGTTTTCAATTCCAGAGTTTCAATTTGGTTCTTTCTTAATATAGCTGTGTTATCTTTCAAATCTTGAATCATTTTCTCGACTTCATAGGATTGATTTTCAACTTTCTCTTGGATCTCATTGAGCTTCCTCATCATACAAATTCTAAATTCTATGTCTGTCATGTCAAACATTTAAAACTGGTTATGATCCATTTCCAGAGAGCTAGTGTGATCTTTTGGAGGGTGAGGAAGGATTCTGATTTTTTTCAGTTGCCAGCATTCTTGCTCTGACTCCTTCTCATCTGAGTGAGCCTAACACTTCTTCTTTTGTTTGAATTTGCTGTTGTTTGGATGAGTTTTTTTTTTTTTAGTATTATTCTTTCTTCCCTTGAGAGTCTGACTGTGGTTTATGTTCTGGTTAACTTCTTAGTGCTTCCAGAAGGCTAAGGCTCTGTTCTGGTTCCTTGGTTGTAGGTAGGTTCCTGTAGTGGGTTTAACAGGTATTGAATGTTGAAATAATATATTTTTGTTGAATGGTGTAACTCACCTATAATCCCATAGATGGCACTTAAAAAAAAGGGCTGGCGTATTGCTTCTTATTCAGCTTCATTTGCCTCTTTTTGTATTTCAGTACATTTGAAGCAGTGCAGTGGAAAGGGAAGGTAGAGGGTAAGAGATGACTCCTTCTCCAAATGCATTTTGGGCCTCAGTGGTGTCTCCTTTAATTGCTGGTTTCATGCCCACATTTCCCTTTCCCCAAGCGGTCTTTGGTGGGCTATGATCCCTCCTTCCTTATGGGTGGTGCATGCTAAAAGTTTGGTCACCCATAGACCTGTGACTTCCTGAGGACTTACTGGTCCTCTGTGTTTGCTATAGTCAGAGTGAGTTATGGGGTATGTCTGCAATTGGTCTGGTGATGCAGTGGGTCAAGGGTGGAGGATCCTCCAGCAGAGCAATGGCACCATAGGTGTGCAAACAGTATGGTGCCTACAGTCCAGGGTTCTCGGTCTAGCAGACAGTTGTAGGGCCTGCTCATTTCATGGTTGTTCAACCTAGTGGTTCTCCCTCCAGCATACACTCTGGGATTAGGCATGGCAAGCTGGGTTTGTTCCAGTCGTTCTGCACCTAGATAACTGAACCATGAGGCTCCTTGGGGAAGAAACCGTGGCTGTCCATCAGGCCATACCCTTTCAAGTTCAGTGTTGCAGAGGGAGGGATGCCCAGGTTCCATGCTGGTCCACAAACCACTCCACTCTTCTATCTGTTTTGAGTGTTGGTGGTCCTCTCCCGCTTGAACTCTGGCCAGAAGTCTCAGCTCGATATTCCTGGGTGGTGTGCTTAAATTCTGAGAAGTTAGCACTGAGCCCATTGTTTGTCCACTGGCCTCATGGGGTCAAGCACCAGCTGTGCTTGGGGTGCAAACTATATCCAGGCCACCAGCAAAACAGTCAGGTGGCACAGTGGAGGCTGTGCTGTGGGCAAACTTCTGCAGAAATGGCCAGACAAGTGGTCTTCGGAGGGGCTGTCAGGCAAGGATGCACATGGATCAGATGCAATTCAGTCCCATAGTAATGGTTACCCTGCTCTCTCCTGGCCTGGCTGAAAGCAGGCACTGCAGCAAGATCAAGATCTTTGTGGGATGGCCACCAATGATTGTGTTTTGCTGTAGCTGCACAGTGCTGGGGAAATTTCTGGGATCCACATGGGTTCAAGTTATGTGTCTCCCTGATATATGGGTGGCTCCCATGCCAGTCTGAAGGTCTATGGGAGTAGTGGGAACTCCTGTAGCTAAGATCCCAGAGACCTGCGGGAAAAGTGTGGTATCCTAGGATTCCTTCACTCACCCCTTTCTTAAGTGCAATTTAGGTTCGGAGGTCAGTCCTGGACCCCAAGCAAGCTTCCCAGCTTCCTCCCTCTTCAACCACAACATCTACATCACCTCTTCATCCACTTTCAGTGTTTTCCCAAAATACTTTATTTTCCTCTCTTCTTTAAAGATCTATGTTGACCATAAATTGATAGCAGTGAGTTGGGGTGTGTGTGTGCCTGTGTGCGTGTGTGTGTGAGTAAGGGAGGGGCTTCTTTTCATCTGAAAATTGAAATAGTTTAAAAAATAGATTTGAAATATCTTGTTTGATTACAGTTTAATTCTTCCTGAAAATGTTCTACTTCTCACTATAGTTCTCTTTAAAAGGACACATTATGAATATTATAACACATATGTATTTTTCTTTGATCTAGAAAAGCTTTTTGTCATAAAAAGAACATGAGTGTTATTATTAGCTACAACAGTTGAAGAATGAACTAAGGAGCAGCTCTTGGTTTTTCATGTAATTCCATTTTAACTAATGGTGTTAGAATCAGAATATAAAACATAAGTAGGAAAGCGTGTGATATTTACTAATGACTAAGCTTTCCAACATCTCAAATCATTTTGAAATCAAAATATGAATCTCTCTGATGAATACTCTCAACTCAGCTCTGACAAAGATCTTAAAATAAAATACAGCTCTAACTGTAAGATTTCCTCATCATAACCCAGTTTCCCTGGGATAAACATCCTTCATACCAAATAGAATACAGTAAGAAACATAAAAGAGACAGATATTTTGAAAATCTGTTTAAGAGAGTATTTCTAATGACCCAACACTATACTCTATATTACTTTTTATTTTTAAAGACAAAAATCTGCAGGCAGAAACGTAAGGAATTATCACTGTTACTAGATGACATACTGTGAATTATTAGTGCCCGGGTGCCTAAGTGTAACACAATGTGAAAAAGGAGAGAAAACATATGTTCAGCATGTTGGCAATAACAGATAATGTAGCACAACTGGCCAGAAGCCTAGATCTGTTAACAGCATTCTCTTGGTGACCATGAAATTAATAGTTGGAAATGTTGGGGGTAGCCTCCAAAGTGGTTATACCTTGTACATGAATATATTGAATAGAGTTGTCAAGGCAACACATAATGCTATATAGGATCAGAGAAAGTTGTTCATGAACTTGCAAGAGACAAACCAGGGGCTTCCATGTAGTGTGCTTTAGACTTTGTGGGGATTAAAGTGAATAATTTGTGCAGTTTCCATAGATATTTTTTAAGCTTGAAAATATTGTTTGAAATGAAACAATTCTTATGATGCTATCATATATACATACACAGTATGTGCATAAATGAATATTAATTTTCTATCTAGTATTTTGTTTTATTTAGAAATCTAATAATCTAATACGGTTGACAAATCTAAAGGAACGGTGTCTTTAAAAGTTAACAGTAATTATATTTCTTTGTTTTTAATTCTGTTTATGTGTTGAGTCACATTTATTTGTTGAACTTTTCTTGTATCCCAGGAATGAAGCCCACTTGATCATAGTGAATCATCATTTTAATGTGCTACTATATTTGGTTTCCCAACATTTTGTTGAAGATTTTGGCATCTATGTTTATAAGGGATATTGTCCTATAGTTTTTTTTTTCTTGTATCTTTGTCAGAATTTGGTATCAGGATGATATTGGTTTCATAAGGCAAGAGTTGAAATACCACCTATTAGGTACTATGCTCACTATTTGGATGATGGGTTAATTTAAGTCCAAACCTAAGCATCACACAATATATCCATGTAATAAACCTTCACATAAACCCTCTTGAATATGAAAATTTAAAAAGTCAATAATTCACATAATTAATCAAATTCTTCCTTTTTCTTTTCCTCCCTCCTTTTCTTACTTTATTTAATAAACTTTTATTGAGTTTTGTTTCAAGCTAGCTACTTGGTATAAAATGACACATAAGGCACGTGTGTTAATCTGTTTTTGTGTCACTAAGGGAATACGTGAGACTGGTTAATTTATGAATAAAAGGGTGTTACTTGTCTCATGGTTCTGCAGGCTATATAGGAAGCATATGTTATCATCTACGCAACTTCTGGTGAGGCCTCAGGAAGCTTTCAATCATCGTGGAGGGCAAAGCAAAAGCCAGGATATCACGTAGTAAGAGCAGGAGCAAGAGAGATGAAGCAGGTGCCACAATCTTAAACTACTAGGTCTCACATGAACTAGCAGTAGAACTCACTCATTACTATGGGGATGGCATCAAAATATTCATGAAAGATCACCAGGCCTCACCTCCAACATTGGGAATTATATTTCAACATGAAATTTGTAGGGGACAAATATCTAAACTATATCATCATGGCTTATGATACTGGGGAAATCACAGTCTAGTAAGGGAAGCAGGTATACACAGATAAGTTCAATAAAGTGTGCCATATTTGCTAAATACATTTTTATAGAGCACTTTTATTCATCAATTATAAACAGAAAGTTCCTGAAAAGAAAACCATCATTTGTAATATTTTTCTGTAATAACTCAGATACATTTTATTTTCATAAAATTAAACCGTAGTCAGCAACATTGCAAATATTGACCAAAGGAAATTATGGGAGCCTACAATGGAAGTTATAAGCTAAAAACTGATGGACATTTGGAGCAATCAGAAAACTAAAACCTATGGAAAAGTTCAAAGGCATTCAAAGATGTTTAATGAGAATATTAGGCATTTTGATAAATATTTGGATAGGTAGTTTGCTTTTATAGAGGAAACTCTTTTGTGATGAAGTCCAGAATCTTTTATTAATGAGAATTGGTCAGGCATGACCACATGAGTGAAGCAAATTCATATTTTTTTATAAATATAAAGTCATTGTGTTAATTTACTAATATAAATATCATTGAGTAATAATAAGCACAGGCATTGATAAAAATATGTGGAATGTGTGTACATTTTCTGCCACGTGCTCCTTGATTTATTGCTCATTGAGCTACAGCATTTTTTTTCTTGTAAGGTATGAGAAGCCCATCCTAAAATATGGACATTTTAAATTTGTGGCTTAATTTGCCAAATTGCATGATATAGGATGATGCTAATAATACTGATTAATGTGATGTTCTGGAATTCATGTATTATTATTATTATTATTATTATTATTATTATACTTTAAGTTCTGGGATACATGTGCAGAACATGCAGGTTTGTTACATAGGTATACATATGTCATGGTGGTTTGCTGCACCCATCAACCTGTCATCTAGGTTTTAAGCCCCACATGCATTAGGCATTTGTCCTAATGCTCTTGCTCCCCTTTGTCCCCTAACCCCCGACAGGCCCCTGTGTGTGATGTTCCCCTCCCTGTTTCCATATGTTCTAATTGATTGACTCCCACTTATGTGTGAGAGCATGCAGTGTTTGGTTTTCTGTTCCTCTGTTAGTTTGATGAGAATGATGGTTTCCAGCTTCATCCATGTCCCTGAAAAGGACATGAACTCATTCTTTTTTATGGCTGCATAGTATTCCATGGTTATATGTGCAACATTTTCTTTATCCAGTCTATCATTGATGGGCAATTGGGTTGGTTCCAAGTCTTTGCTATTGTAAACAGTGCTGCAGTAAACATACATGTGCATGTGTCTTTATAGTAGAATGAATTATAATTCTTTGGGTATATACCCAGTAATGGGATTGCTGGATCAAATGGTATTTCTAGTTCTAGATCCTGGAGGAATCGACACACTGTCTTCCACAATGGTTGAACTAATTTACACTCCCACCAAGAGTGTGAAGATATTCCTATTTCTCCACATCCTCTCCAGCATCTGTTGTTTCCTAGCTTTTTAATGATTGAAATTCTGACTGGCACAAGATGGTAGCTCATTGTAGTTTTGATTTGCATTTCTCTAATGTCCAGTGATGATGAGCTTTTTTCATATGTTAGGTGGCACAAAAAATGTCTTCTTTTGAGAAGTGTCTGTTCATATCTTTCACCCACTTTTTGATGAGGTTGTTAGGTGTTTTTCTTGTAAAATTTTTTATGTTCCTTGTAGATTCTGGATATTAGACCTTTGTCAGATGGGTAGATTGCAAAAAATTTCTCTCATTCTGTAGGTTGCCAGTTCACTCTGATGATAGTTTCTTTTTGTGCACAGAAGCTCTTTAGTTTAATTAGGTCCCATTTGTCAATTTTGACTTTCATTGCAATTGTTTTTGGTGTTTTAATGATGAAGTCTTTGCCCATGTGTATGCCCTGCATGGTATTGCCTAGGTTTTCTTCTAAGGTTTTTATAGTTTTAGGTTTTACATTCAGTCTTTATTCCATCTTGCGTTAAGTTTTGCATAAGGTGTAAGGAAGGGGTCCAGTTTCAGTTTTCTGCATATGGCTAGCCAGTTTTCCCAACACCATTTATTAAACAGGAAATCCTTTCCCCATTGCTTGTTTTGTCAGGTTTGTCAAAGATCAGATGTTTGTAGATGTTTGGAGTTATTTCTGAGACTTCTCTTCTGTTCCACTGGTCTATGTATCTGTTTTGGTACCAGTATCCTGATGTTTTGGTTTCTGTAGCCTTATAGCATAGTTTGAAGTCAGGTAATGTGATGCCTCCAGCTTTGTTCTTTTGGCTTAGGATTGTCTTGGCTGTGCGGGCTCTTTTATTTGTTTCATATGAAATTTAAAGTAGTTTTCTCTAATTCTGTGAAGAAAGTCAATGGCAGCTTGATGGAAATAGCATTGAATCTATAAATTTCTTTGGGCAGTATGGCCATTTTCACTATATTGTTTCTTCCTATCTATGAGCATGAAATGTTTTCCCATTTGTTTGTGCTCCCTTATTTCTTTGAACAGTGGTTTGTAATTCTCCTTGAATAGGTCCTTCACTTCTCTTGTAAGTTGTATTCCCAGGTATTTTATTTTCTTTGTAGCAATTGTGAATGGGAGTTCACTCATGATTTGGCCCTCTGTTTGTCTATTATTGGTGTATAGAATGTTTGTGATTTTTTCACATTGATTTTTGTATCCTGAGATGATGGGCTTTTCTAAATATACAGTCGTGTCATCTGCAAACAGAGACAATTTGGCTTTCTCTCTTCCTATTTAAATACCCTTTATTTCTTTCTTTTCCCTGATTGCCTTGGCCAGAACTTTCAATACTGTGTTGAATAGGAGTGGTGAGAGAGGGCATCCTTGTCTTGTGCCTGTTTTCAAAGGGAATGATTCCAGCTTTTGCCCATTCAGTATGATATTGGCTGTGGGTTTGCCATTAATAGCTCTTATTATTTTGAGACATGTTCCATCAGTACCCAGTTTATTAAGTATTTTTAGTATGAATAGGTGTTAAATTTCATGGAAGGCCTTTTCTGCATCTATTGAGATAATCATGTGGTTTTTGTCATTGGTTCTGTTTATTGATTTGCATATGTTGGACCAGCCTTGCATGGCAGGGATAAAGCTGACTTGATTGTGGTGAGTTAACTTTTTGATGTGCTGCTGGATTTGGTTTGCCAGTATTTTATTGAGAATTTTTGCATCAATATTCTTCAGTGATATTGGCCTGAAATTTTATTTTTTTTGTTATGTCTCTGCCAGGTTTTGGTATCAGGATGATGCTGGACTCGTAAAATGAATTAGCAAGAAGTCCCTCTTTTTCTATTGTTTGGAGTAGTTTCAGAAGGAATGGTACCAGCTCCTCTTTGTACCTCTGGTAGAATTCGGCTGTGAATTTGTCTGGTCCTGGGCTTTTTTTGGTTGGTAGGCTATTAATGAATGACTCAATTTCAGAACTTATTATTGGTCTATTCAGGGATTTGACTTCTTCCTTGTGTAGTCTTTAGGGGGTGTATGTGTCCAGGAATTTATCCATTTCTTCTAGATTTTCTAGTTTATTTGCATAGTGGTGTTCATAGTATTCTCTAATGGTAGTTTGTATTTCTGTGAGATCAGTGGTAATATCCCCTTTATCATTTTTTATTGTGTCTATTTAATTATTCTCTCTTTTCTTTATTAGCCTGGCTAGCCATCTATCTATTTTGTTAATCTTTCCAAAAAATTCGCTCCTGGATTCATTTATTTTTTGAAAGGGTTTTCATGTCTATTTCTTTCAGTTCTGCTCTGATCTTAGTTATTTCTTGTTTTCTGTTAGCCTTTTAATTTGCTCTTGCTTCTCTAGTTCTTTTAATTGTGATGTTAGGGTGTTCATTTTAGATCTTTCCCGCTTTCTGATGCGGGCCTGCTGCTCTCTTTAGCGCTGTCAGGAAGGAACGTTTCATTCTGCTGCACCCTCAGCCGCCCCTTCCTCCGGGTGCTCTGTCCCAGGGAGATGAGAATTTTATCTATAAACCCCTGACTGGGGCTGCTGCCTTTCTTTCAGAGATACCTTGCACAGTGAGGAGGAATCTAGAGAGGCAGTCTGGTCACAGCTGCTTTGCCACCCTGCAGTGAATTCCACACAGTCCAAACTTCCTTAACACTGTGAGGGGAAAACCCCCTAATCAAGCCTCAGTAATGGTGAATGCCCCTCTCCCCACCAAGCTAAATCATCCCAGGTTGACTTCAGACTGCTGTGCTGTCAGCCAGAATTTCAGACCAGTAGTTCTAAGTTTGCTGGGTTCCGTGGTAGTGGGACCCGCCGAACCAGACCACTTGGCTTCCTGGCTTCAGCCCCCTTTCCAGGAGAGTGAAGGGCTCTGTTTCCCTGAGGTTCCAGGTGTCACTGGGGTATGGAAAAAAAAAAAAAAAATACTCCTGCAGCTAGCTCAGTGTGTGCCTAAACACCTTCCTAGTTTTGTGCTTGAAACCTAGAGCCTTGGTTGTGTAGGCACACAAGTTGCAAAAACCATGGGAAAAACATAGTAGGATAGCACAGTCCCTCATGGCTTCCCTTGGCTAGGGGAGGGAGGTCCGCAGCCCCTTCTACGCCCGGAGGAGATGCCCTAGCCTGCCTCTGCTCGCCCTTGGTGGGTTGCACCCACTGTCTAACCAGTCCCAATGAGATGTATCCGGTACCTCAGTTGGAAATGCAGATATCACCTGCCTTCTGCGTTGGTCTTACAGGGAGCTGCAGACTGGATCTGTTCCTATTGGGCCATCCTGCCCAGGAATCAATGATGTTCCGGAATTGTTATCTCTCTCTCTTTTATTTTATTTTATTTTTTCAATGGACTCTCTCTGTCGCCATGCTGGAGTGCAGTGGCGCAACTTCGGCTCACTGCAAGCTCTGCCTCCCGGGTTCACGCCTCAGCTTCCAAGTAGTTGAGACAACAGGCGCCCACCACCACGCCCGGCGAATTTTTTGTATTTTTAGTAGAGACAGGGTTTCACCGTTTTAGCCGGGATAGTCTCCATCTCCCAACCTCGTGATTCTCCCGCCTCGGCCTCCCAAAGTGCTAGGATTACATGCGTGAGCCACCACACCCAGACCATTATCTGTTTTTATGCATTGCTTTTGTTTATTACTTTGAATAATTTTAAGATAAATGGACATAGTATTTGTTAAGCATTCTGGTTGAAGTGCTGAATATATTTTAACTAAGATTTAAGATTTTAAGATTTACTATAAGCTATAATAATTTAGATTATGTTGTTTTGGTATAGAGATAGAAATATAGATCAATGGTACAGAACAGAGAAACCAGTAAATAACCCAATCAAATATGCCCAACTTATTTTTGACAAAAGTACAATACAATTTTTTTGACAAACGTGTTTTTGACAAAAGTACAATACAACTCAGGAAGAAGGCCTTTGAAACAAATGGTGCTGGAATAATTGGATATCCGGAGGCAAATAAATAAAAGTTGAGCTAAGCTTATACCACAGAAATTAACTCAAAGTAATTCATAAAATTAAATTTTATAAGTAAAAATCTAAAAATTTCAGAAGAAAATAAAGGGGGACATCTTGGGGACCTATGGCAACGCATGGTATTAGAAGAGTTTTAGACTTGACGTCAAGAGCACAATCCTTAAGAAAAAAAAAAAAAAAGAATAATTTGGGTTACATTTGAACAAACAAACCATATTGAAAGAAACAGGTGACTTTTCTCAATATATTATCACATATGTTTTGATAAAAATGTTCAAATCCAAGATGCATAGTTTTCTAAATATTCTTTCTAACAAGAGTTACATTTTATACCAACTTTCTCACTAGCTTATTAATTTATGCTATGGACTCTGTTTCCAATATATAGTGTTAGGTGGTATAACACATTAATCTGAAAATGTAATGAAATTGTCAAAATATTAGATTCCAATGAATAAAATTTCTAGTGTTTACAATATTATTTTCATTTTTTCAAGTATATATATATATATAAGCAATTTAAATGACAACTTTTGCAAGATTCAGAAAATTGAAAATGTACTCTAAATTATCATAGTAATGCTAATAGTAGGAATTTCCAATTGAAAATAGGAATTTCAATAAATAGATAAATATTAAAATGAGATCATTAGAAACTGTAAAATTATCAAAGGAAATGTCCACAGCAGACCTTTTAAGAAATTTCAATTTAACAGGACCTATAAGTGGTTAAGAAATACTGTGTTTTGATCCATCATTTATTGCAAATTAGTTGCTTATAATTGAAAACTAACAGAAAACCCAATTATGAAATATTAAAGAATGGAGAAAATTTATTGACTCATTCAAATGAAAGTGCTGGACGGAGTTCAGAAAACAGACATGGTTTCATCTGGGATCTGGATTTGTTTTTGCTCCAGCTTTCCTGTATCTACCAACATGTGGGAACTGGCGTGATGTTTAGTTTGGATAATTCATAGTTGAAAATGTCTGGACAAAGGAGCTATTCTCACAACCATGCAACAAAGTTCCAAAGCTTTATGTTGATTGAGACACTATTCATTCAATGCCTGTTTTCTGTGGAATGAAATGTGGTAATTTTACTGGGCATCAATAACTTAATACTCTGGCTCAGATCCCAAGTGAAAGAGACCCCACTTCGTTCTGCAAAACGAAGCCCAGCTAATCCTGCCTGTGTTTTTACAAGGATAGCATTGAGGAGTGACTGTTGGGGTATTTGCTGGATATTTTGTATCTGTTTCTTAATCAGGGAGACAAGGTAAACTGTGGAATTGGAATAAATTATTGGTGGGATTTATTCGAAGCACCAGAGCTATAGGCCTTGAGTAACTGCTTGGATAATGAGGTTTTCTCTGTGAAAAATT